>NC_042624.1:44725967-45043245 GCF_901001135.1 Rhinatrema bivittatum | reverse complement strand
GGACCTGTGAGAGGTACGTCCTTTGTAGAATAGCAGTAGTGGATACAGGAGGTTAGCCAGTTAGACAGTGTTCGCTTTGAGACAGGTTGACCCGCATTATTTGGGTTGAAAGAGATGAATAATTGAGAGGAATATCTGACTGAGTCAGTTCTGTTCTTGTAATAAGCCAAAGCTCTTTTACAATCTAACATATGAAGAAGTCTTTGCCGTTCATCAGTATGTGGTTATGGGCAAAAAAACGGTAGAGATATTGTTTCGTTTATGTGAAAAGCAGACCCTACTTTTGGTAGAAAAGAAGGGTGAGTACGCAATAGCACTTTATCATGATGAAATTGAAGATATGTAGCATTGATTACTAATGCTTGAAGTTCACTTATTCTTGCAGAAGTGATGGTGACAAGGAAAAGAACTTTCCAGATTAAGAATTTTAGTGAAGAGGGTTAAAAAGGAGGATTCATCAATGCTTCGAGAACAATATTAATATCCCATGGAACTACTGGTTTTCTAAAAGGCGGGTGAAGATGAAGCAATCCCCTCATGAATTTGGAAATCAAAGGATGGGAAGAGATGGAACCGTCCTTATCTCTATTATAATAAGCTGCAATTGCACTAAGGTGTACTCTTATGGATGTTACTGCCAGTCCTGAAAGACATAAACTGTGTAGATACGTTAATAGCAATGCTGCAGGACAAGAAAGGGGGTCAAGTCCTTGACGGGAGCAGCATGTCAAGTACCTTTTCCATTTAAAGGCATAATTTCTCCTGGTGGAAAGTTTCCGAGATGCTATGAGCATGTGCAGTGGAAGTTGCAGGAATTTAGTAAGTGCCGTTCAATCTCCACGCTGTCAAGTGGAGGGAGGATTGCATGGGGTGAATCAGAGTTCCCCTTTCTTGTGAAAGGAGAAAGGGGACTGTTGGTAATGGTATTGGAGGACTGATCGAGAGTCAAAGAAGATAAGTATACCTATGTTGTCTCGGCCATGCTGGAGCCACTAGTATTAGATCTGCTCCATGGTGAGATTAGTGGTATGGAAGGAAAAGTGTACAGAAGGCCATTGCTCCACATAATCAGGAAAGCATCCTGGGACATTCTGAGTATACTGGGAAGAAGAGAGCAAAATTTTTCCACTTTGTGATTCTCTTCCAACGCAAAGAGGTCCATCTCTGGAGTACCCCATTGTGTGAAGATCTTGTTTGCATCTGTTTGATTTAGTGAGCATTCGTGTGGGTGGAAAAGGTGACTGAGCTTGTCCGCTTGTGTGTTTGCAAGCCCTGGAAGGTAGGATGCTTGAAGAAAGATCTTGTTGTGTTCTGCCCATTCCAATATTTGAACTGCTTCCTTGCAAAGAGGCAATGAACCGGATCCCCCTTGTTTGTTTATATAAAACATCGCCACTTGGTTGTCGGTGTGGATCATAACTGATTTGTCTTGTACCCATGACTGGAATATTCTTAGAGAGTTTTGAATTGCTCTGTTCCAACAGATTTATTTGGAGACTTTTCTCGCCTTTTGACCAAAGTCCCTGCATCTCTAAATGTAAGAGATGGGCACCCCATCCCTTCGTGGATGCATCTGTTGTATTAACTGATGAGGGGGCTGGTGGAATGGGTTTCCTTCGGTCAATACTAAGGGACGAAGCCACCATTTGATGTCTTTGTTCATGGAATTTGTTACATGAACCTTGTGAGACATCGGCTGTGTCAGTTGGTTCCCTTGAGATTTTAGACCCCATTGGAGACGTCGGATCTGGAGACGAGTATGTTGGACAACATGTATTGCTGCAGCCATATGGCCCAAGAGCTCTATTATATGTCATGCCGGGACTACCTAGTGACGTAGAAGCGCATTAGAAAGGTTTTGCAAAGTTCTGGTTCAGTACAGTAGGCTCAGCTGGAACATCTAATATTTGCAGGAGTCCCATTACCTCAGATCTTGAGTCTGGAAATGTCCTAGTTTCGATATTAAGTGCTAAGCCTAACTTCTCCAGCAACTTAGCATAAGTGAGATCTTCCGGCAGTGAAGTGGGCTGATGGAATGCCGGTTGAACTTCCTGGAGTTGATAATGGAGAAAGATCTGGGGAGATCGTGTGCACAGAAGACTCAGGGGACTTAGAGTGTCGTGGAGATGGTACATCCCAAGGTGGAGAGGGAGAGAATTGTGGAGATGCAGGACTTTGTGAATCTAATGGTAAAGGATTAGGTTCTGGTGGAAAGCCTCACATAAAGGAGTGCAAGAGAGTGGTGATCTGAGACACTGTCTCCTGCGCTGTCCGTCGTTGAGGTTGGTCTGGTTTTTGGTAGACATTTTGAACCTTTTGACCGGTGTATTTGGCGGTGGTAAATGAGGTGACCTTGGTCTCTTATGAGGCTTTGTAGGAAGAGATATGTCTGGAGACGACTCCCAGCCCCCTGCTTGGTCGTCTATAGTGATATCAGACAATACTGGTGAAGGGGAATGGTTACTCCCTGGTGAAGATGTAACATGCCTCTGAGCAGATTTCAATACAGGAGCTGCTGTAGAGGACGGTGGCAGATGTTTTGTCTTTGAAACCGATTTACGTGGTTTGTCCTGCGGTTTAGATGTATCAGTTGTCTTCCCCAGTTGATGATGAGAAGGCTTTTTATGTTTATGAGGCACTTGCTTCGTAGGTGTTCGAGATGCGTTGTGATGCGTCGTGGATTTTTTAGATGCGTCAAGATGGGTTGTGGATATCGATACTTTCGGTATTGCCAATGCATGCGTCGATTGCGTCATATGGCGCATGCTTCATATGCGTCGTATCTGGCACAGCATTCAACACATGATGCGTGGTCACCGACGCAGTCTTTGACACATGGCCCTCCGAAGCCGAATGCGTGCATCGAGGAGTCTCGGACCGAGGCTTTTGTATGCCCGGGGAAGACTTGGTTGACCTTTTATCCGCTGGAGAGGGGGCATAGGAGTGCCTCAGCCTCTCTATTTTCTCAGCCCTCTGTCTCCTTGCTCGTGGGGACATTCTCCCACAGTCCCTGCATGCAGCCTGATCATGGTCGGAACCAAGGCATAAATAACAGTAATTATGCCCGGTCATCGACATGATCTTACTGCAGGAGCAATACTTAAATCCTGGGCTCTTTTGCATCTTCTTCTTTTCTTCATATTTCTCAAGATTTTAATTTTTCTGTCAGGGAGAGAGTAGCCACACGTCCATGGAGTACCCCGGAAAACTAAAACTGAAGGGAAGCTCGAGGAGCACAGGAACCCATGGTCATGCGCACTTCAAAGCTCTTCGAGCTATGAAAGTAAGCTCCGCCTTCGTGACATCACGGATGACATCACCCAGCATGCATGGCTAAATGGCCTACTTATCGACAGAAAATTGCACTTATCTGATGGTTATGGCTGTAGCTGTATATGAATCCTGATGACCTTGACTCCACTCTGATTTGAAAGTTGTGGCTGTCTGCTTGTTCCGATGATGGATATATGGTTTACTCTACTCCTTCACCATCTTAACGCCATCTTAAACGCCTGACACTGCAGCTTTTCGGAGAATGCCCCTTCTTCAGGGGTATCAGCCAGCTTCTTATATCCTCACATATTCAACGTGAGCATATGTGCATTCAGCTCAGCTCCTATGCAAAAATGTTACTAATTTTTTACTTTTTACTTTTTTTGCTTTAAAATGTGCACAGTGCAACTTACTTAGGCTCTTAACCGTTTATGGAAAGAAAATAATTCTCACCTCAACATTTTGCGATGATGATCAGTGCTTTTTTATAATAACTTTTCTCTTGTTAATCTTCACGGCGTCTGACATGGGTTGGTTCTTGTACCGCCATTTAATACCCAAAAAGCCCGCGAAACCGCAAGATGCCAATCACTGGTCCAAACCATGTATTCCTCAAATGTTAAAATCTTGACATTATGCATACAACCTACGGACTGAGCGTATGCCACCTCTTTTATCATTTAAGCCTCTATTTATGTTACGGCCCCGAGCCATATCCCAGATCCCCTACTTACCCCGAGGCCGGCCCAGTCCACAGAAGATTCGTCGAGGCCTGTTCAGGCCTCTGCCGTGGCTCTCCCTCCTCGAGGGAGACGCCGGTGATTCGCCGCGGCTGGCCCCGCCCCCTAGGCAGGCACGCACGCACACAGGGGCTGGAGATTTAAAGGGGCCAGCGCGGGAAAACCTCTGGGCCGTCCCAGGATGACATCAGATGCCCAGACTATTTCAGCCCTGCTTCCTGGTTCTTTCTTCGTCTTGCAACGAGGTTCCACAGGTCTCCTGACTGCTAGTTGCTGCGTTCCTTGGACTGCTCTTCGTCTCCGACCCGGCTTGACTCCTGACTCTCCTCCGCCTCATCCCTTTGTTCTGGTTTCTCCTTCTGATTTCTGGTTTTGACCCGGCTTCGCCCACGACTTCGTCTTCAGCTTCTGTCTTTGGCTTGTCATCCTCCGACCTCTGGTTCTGACCCGGCTTCGTCCACGACTCCGTCTCCTGTCTCATCCCTGGCTTGGTTCCTCCTGTGACTCCTGGTTTCCGACTCGGCTTCATTCCTGGACTCCGACTTTGGCCATCGTTGCTCCTCTGGTTCCTGGTGTTCGCCGGCCCCGAAGATTCGCCTAAGTCCCAGCGGCCGGGCCCCTACGGGCTCCTCCTGGGGGGGGCTCCGGCTTCCCGGGTGAATCTCCAAAAGTCCCAGCGGCTGGACTCCTAAGGACTCCTCCCGGGGGAGTACCGGTCTCCAGGGTGAAGACTCTTCAGTCACCAGGGGCCCAACGTCGTCCGTCCTTCCTCTGGTTGCCGAGTCCTTGGTCGCATAGGACTCCACCTTAGTCCAGTGTCTCAGCTTGCTCCGAGTTCCCCGAACCACCTCCCGGTTGGGACACTTGCTGTGGACCTCTACAGCACTCCATCCTCTGTTCCAACTGGCCTAAGGGTCCACGATCGTAACAATTTATTTATGTATTTACCAGGTTTTCTAGACTGTCGTTTAGTAAAAACTTTCACAACGGTTTACATGATTAAGAAAATAAATACATCTTTGAATATAAAATAAATTTAAGAATAGATAAAGTGCAATAAAACAAGTTTCACAATAAAACAATTAATTAAAATCAAAGATAAAATGTAAATAAAAACAGCATAAGAAAATTAATAAAATACATCAATCAGCCATGCTATATGCTCTCTTAAACAACCAGGTTTTCAGATTTCTTTTAAAAATTCTAAAATCCAATTGCATTCTTAGTTCAGGTGGCATTTCATTCCAATGCTTTGGGCCTGCTAGTGAAATTGCTCTATCTCATACTAACATTAGTCTAGCCATGTTAACAGAAGGTACCGTCAGAAGGCCTTTATTTGCTGATCTGAGGTTTCTTTGTGGGGTGTGTAATCGTATTGTGGCTTTCATCCAGTCATTATGGTCGCCAAAAATTACTTTATGTAGAGTACATAATGTTTTAAAAAGGTAGCCAATGTAGAGCCATCAGGGATGGTGTTATATGCTCATTTTTCTTTTTTCCCAATAGTATTCTTGCAGTCGCGTTTTGTAAAAGTTGTAATGGCCTAATTGTTGATGCTGGTAGGCCCAAGAAGAGGGTGTTGCAGTAGTCGGTGCTTGCAAAGATTAATGCCTGCATTATTGTTCTGAAATCATTTTGTTTTAGAAGCGGTTTTAATCGCCTTAATGTCATTAATTTTAAATACCCTTCCTTAACTTTTTTTGATATGTTTTTTAAAACTTAAATCAGGTATCAATTAAATCAGGTTCAATTATTATTCCAAGATTATGTACCTTGTCAGAAGGCATGATTTTGGAATTGTCATTTAATACTATTGGTGGGAGTGTCTCTGGTGTATGTTTTCTATCTAGTAGGATAATTTCTGTTTTATTTATATTTAAAACGAGCTTCATCTGAATTAAAAGTTGACTAATTATTGATAAGTATATGGCAATTAATTTATATGTTTTTTCAATTGAATCATTTATTGGTACTAAAATTGTATGTCATCGGCATACACATAGTGGCTAAGGCCAAGTCTGGCTAACAGGTGGCAAAGTGGTAACATATACATTTAATTTTTTTGTAAACCGTTTTGGTGAGCGTTCTCGCTTTTAAAAGACGGTATAGAAATGTTTTTAAATAAATAAAATAAATAAAAAGAGTCACGGACAGTGCTGATTCTTGTGGGACTCCAGAACTTAGTTTAATTTTGTCAGAAGTGATATTATTAATTTTAACTCTATATGGGCAATCTGAGAGATAGGATGCAAACCATTGTAGCAGTATTTGTTCGATGTCAATTTCAGACAGTCTGTCAAGTAATATGGAATGATTAACCGTATCAAATGCAGCAGATAAATCTAAAAGTATTAACATATATCTTTGTCCATTATCATATCCTTTTAAAATTGTGTCTGTTAATTAAATTAAAAGTGCTTCTGTATTAAAAAATTTTTTAAAACCAAATTGGGACGGATAAAGAATATCATTGTTTTCTAAATATTCTGTTAGTTGCTTCTGCACAATTTTCTCTATTAATTTCACAAGGAATGACAAATTTGAAATAGGTCTATAATTATTGAGTATTGTCGGATCAAGAATGCTTTGTTTTAATATTGGTCTAATTACTGCTTCTTTTAATATTTCAGGTAAATGACCTTCACTTAGGGAATTATTAATTAATATGGTGATTGTAGGGGGCTAATATATGTGCCAATGGTTTTAATGCTAAAATTGGGATCTGATCAATAGGGTGATTTGCTGGGTTCAATTGTCTAATTAGGTTTTCAATCTCTACTGAAGTGGGCTCTTCAAAATTGGTCCATTTCATTACTTCCCTAGTTTGCATGCTTATTTCCTGTTTGTGTGCTGATTCTGTACTGGCGACAAGGTTTAGTATTTTATCTTCAAAGAAATGTGCTATATCATTACATCTATTTTCTGGTAAGGTTGTTTTTATGTGAGATGAGTTATCAGTGAGCTTTTTTACGATATCGAACAGGGTTTTTGGGTTATGAGAACATTTCTCAATCTTTTTACTGTAATAATCTTTCTTAGCATTATTTATCAGTTTTTTGTAGTAAGCGAGGAACGATCGATACCTACTCAGAGTAACATCAGTTTTGTTCTTTCTCCATGCTTTTTCCTTCCTTCTGAGAGTTGTTTTTGCATTATTTATCTGTTCATTATACCACGGATTTTGTTTTCCTGATCTTTTTATGGTTTTTGTCTTTGTAGGATTTATATTATCTGCTACGGACACTGTCATTTTTGCCCAAGAGGTAACAGCATTTGTAGTATTTGATGTATCTAGTTTGTTAAGTCTTTTTTCCAGTTCACTTTGTAGTTCTTCAGTTTTGAAAGGTGGTCCGTAAGTAAAGGTTATTGGTTGTGATTGCTTGTGAACAGGGTCAATTCTAACTGATAGTTGTGTGTGCAGTAAAAAATGGTCTGACCAGGGGACCGGCATGTATTGTGTTGAAGAGTCAATGACATCTTTTATTTTGGAGAAAATTAGGTCAAGCGAATGGACACCTTTATGCGTTGGGTTTGTAATTAATAGGTTATAACCAAGCACTGTTCCGGCATCAAGTAGAGTGTGACATGTTGTTGGGAGAGGTTCGATGTTCATGTGTAAATTAAAATCTCCTAGTATTATAGCAGGTATCTTGGGATTTATTGATGCTACAAAGAATTTAATGATTGGGGAGAGATTGTGATCAAGGAGGCCAGGAGGACAGTAGAGAAGACAGATTTGTAATGTTTTTGACTCAAAGAGGGCAATTTCATATTGTTTTGGGATGCAGTTAGGTAGAAGCTTGAATGAGAGTTCTTTCTTTGCAATTAGCATGAAACCTCCTCCTTTACCTTGGTGTCACGGAATTGAGAATACATCATATTTTAATTAGCAATTTGATTTATCAATACGGTGTCAATGCTTTTTAACCAAGTTTCAGTTATTGCTATAAAGTCTAGTTTATGACCCAATAGTAGGTCCAAAATGAATACAGTTTTTTTGTAAGAGATTGCATGTTTATCAGGAAAAAGGAAAAGAGTAACCAGTTACTAAAACATTTAAAATTGGCATCTGTAATATTGATCAGGTTTGGATTCGAGTGTTTGCTTACGTTCCTTCAGTTATTATGGATTTTCATGGTTCTTCTTGTAGCATAGTTTCCATTGTTCTGACAGACTGTAATTGGAAAATTCAAGTTAGTGATCATGTTTTCTAGGCTCCACAGTGTCTAATCTGTGTATCCAGAAATTCTCCTGTAAATTTAACTTTGCATTACGATCACCCCCTCGCTTGAGCGGTGGAATATGCTCTAATATTGTCCATTTGAAATCAGTGAAGGAATGTCCTTTGGATATACAGTGTGGTACCATAGGAGTTTTAAGGTCCTTCATGGTAATTTGACTACAATGTTCTATTAAATGGATTTTCATTTTGCAGGATGTACGTCCTATATATAGTTTTGGACACAGACATAAAAGTGCATAAACCACATAATCTGAATTACAGTTAGTACTGTGTTTCTGCATAACGGTATAACCTGTGTTGGGATCCTTCCATGATGACCCAGCTATGGTAGAGTTGTAGAAATCACATTTCATACATGGTGCCTGTCCCACTTCTATTATAGGTGACTGTAATTTTTCTGCCAATGCCGCTCTCACTATGTGTTGTTTGATTTTAGATCCTCCTGCATATGAAAACATTGGTGGAATTCTGAAGGTCTCAATTGTCATTAGGATGTGCCAATTCTGCTGAATAATTTCTTTGATGCACTTAGTGAAATTTGTATACTTTAACACACACACTATTGCTCCACAATCCAATTTTGCTTTGTATTGCAAAAGTTGTCCCGATCTGAAAAGCGTGCTCTTGTAAAAGCTTTTTTTATCACTTTTTTGTTGCAGTCTCATGGACAGCTGATAAGACTGGTTCATGAACTCCTCATCCTGAGAACAAATCCTTCGTATGCGAAAAAACTGACCTACAGGGAGCCCATTTTTTAAAAGTCTTGGATGATGACTTTCAAACCTCAACAAGTTATTCCTATCTGTGGGTTTGTGTAAAAGACTGGTTTTTAAACCAAAATCTGTGCACTTAATCAAAATGTCCAAAAAGCCAATTTGTCTTGATGACATATGATGAAAAATTTCAAGTTTGTATCTGCCTGATTAAGCCAGTCATGAAGTCTAATAAATGCTGCCCTGTGTCCAAATGAAAAATATATCATCGATGTATCTGGTAGGGATGTGCATTTGCTTTGGAATGCGCAATCCGCAACATATAGGTCCTTATTCATTGCATTTGTGGGGTTCCAAAACGTATGGCAAACCCCCATGAATGCAACATATCATTAACGAATAAAACCCCCACCCTCCTGACCCCCCCCCAAGACTTGCCAAAATTCCCTGGTGGTCCAGCGGGGGTCCTGGAGCAATCTCCTGCACTCGGGCCGTTGGCTGCCGGTATTCAAAATGGTGCCTTTGCCCTTACTATGTCACAGGGGCTACCAGTGCCATTGGTCAGCCCCTGTCACATGGTAGGAGCAATGGATGGCCAGCACCATCTTGTGCTCCTACCATGTGACAGGAGCCGACCAATGCAACTGGTAGCCCCTGTGACATAGTAAGGGCAAAGGCTATCGGCACCATTTTGGCACTGTCTTTCCTGCTCTTTTAGTGCCTTCGGCTGTTCATACAACTATTATTGGCTCCCTTTGCTCTGCTCACCACTATCTCACTCTGTGCTGCAGTCTTTCTTCTAATCTGTAGCTATTAGCTTCAAAGACAGATTTCAGTGGACCCCAATCTGAGCCTTGTCAGTTTCTTCTCTGTCTCACAGTTTGTGTGTGTGTAAAAGGAGTCAGCATTAGAGATGTGAATCGTGTGCCCGATCGTCTTAACGATCAGGTTCAGATGGTGGGAGGGAAAAATCGGATCGTTAGAGATTGTGAATTGGAATCGGAATGATTCCAATTCACATTGTTAAATTTTTAGTGAGGCCTGAGCAGATAAACAAAACCCCACCGACCCCCCCCCCCAAAAAAAAATGTTAAATTACCTGGTGGTCCAGTGGAGGGGGGGTCCCCGGTGCGATCTCCCACTCTCGGGCCATCGGCGCCATTTTGGCTACCACTGATAAAAAGGCGCCGATGGCCCGAAAAAAAAACCCCACCCCGACCCTTTTCAAATTACCCCTTTGCTTCTCCCACCCTCCCGACCCCCCCAAAAACCTTTTAGATGTACCTGGTGGTCTAGCGGGGGGGTCCAGGAGCCATCCCTTCAATCGTGCCAGTGCCGGTGCTGGAGGTTTCAAAATGGCGCCGATCGCCTTTGCCCTTAACTTGTCACAGGGAGCGACCGTCGCTCCCTGTGACAAGGTAAGGGCAAAGGCGATAGACTGCCAGAATGGCGCCAATTTTGCGCAAAATGGCGCCGGCCGTACGGTAACACGATTCGATTGCAGGAGGTCGTTCCGGACCCCCACTGGACTTTTGGCAAGTCTTGTGGGGGTCAGGAGGCCCCCCCAAGCTGGCCAAAAGTCCGTGGGGGTCCAGCGGGGGTCCGGAACGACCTCCTGCAGTCGAATCATTTTTCCGTACGGAAAAACGATTCGCGGTAGGAGATCGCTCCCGGACCCCCGCTGGACTTTTGGCAAGTCTTGTGGGGTCAGGGGGCCCCCCCAAGCTGGCCAAAAGTCCCTGGGGGTCCAGCGGGGCTCCGGGAGCGATCTCCTACGCTCCTGACGTCGAGGGACAAAAAAACAAAATGGCGCCGGCGCTACCTTTGACCTGTCATATGACAGGTCAAAGGTAGTGCCGGCGCCATTTCTACAACGCACGGAGGTCCGAGAGTAAAAGATCACACCGGGACCCTTCCTCTGGACCCCAGGTAATTTAAGGCATTTGGGGGGGTTCGGGAGGGTGGGGGATTTATTTTAAAGGGTCGGGTGGGTTTTAGGGTTGTTTTAGTGTGCCAGTTTTCCCGCCCTCCCCCTTCCCCCCCACTGGACCCCAGGTAATTTAAGGCATTTTGGGGGGGTTCGGGAGGGTGGGGGATTTATTTTAAAGGGTCGGGGTGGGTTTTAGGGATGTTTTAGTGTGCCGGTTTTCGATTTACACGATTTACACGATATTTAAAAAACCCAAACTGTGACGATCCGATTCCCTCCCCCTCCCAGCCGAAATCGATCGTTAAGACGATCGATCACACGATTCACATCTCTAGCCTCTACCACTGCTATTGCTGCTCCTGCTGCAGTTTCAACCTAATCTTGGTATCTTTGGGTGGCTGTCTTCAAAGTTCTTTCCAAATTCCTTTCCCATACAATTATTGCTGACTCTTGGTATTACCATGGCAATATGATGATTGCACACTTGCTGCACTACTCAAGGACCCTTGGACTGTGTTCATGCCACTCCTGATACTACTTTGCCCTTCTTGGTGCCTAGAGGTTTTGATTATATTCTTCCTGCCTCAGACTCCCTGTATATATTGGGGTCTTAAAGCCACATTTCTTGCTGCAATGCTCTGCATTTAATGTTTGTGATTTTAAATGCCAGTGCTGCTGCAGCTCCAACCCTCTCTTGATACCTTTGGGTGGTTCCTCTTGTGCTTCAACTGTCTTCTAGGTTCTTTCCAACTCCATTCCCTTACATTACTTGCCAATTCTTGGTCTTGCCTTGGCAATCTGATGTTTTATATAGATCTTCCACAGTTATCTTTAACAATTTCATGCCCTCTTGCACTTCTTCAAATTTCTTTCCCTTACAGTTCTTACTGGCTATTGGTGTCATCCAGTATTTAGCCTTCAAAGGATTATACCCCAGCAAAAGACAGGGGCAGTAGAACTGCAGCATCTAAAGCCAGGACTGCTTTCCGCCATTATTACTATTTCACAGGTATGGAGGCAGTATTTGCAAAATCTGATTCAGAAGAAGAATTATATCCTGGATTCCATGAATCATAGGATATTGAACAATTAGTGACTGAAGAAAATGTATGGATTCTATTCTGTCTTAGCCTCAAATAAGGAAGTATATGATGCTGGACAGGGCTGAGATTATACAAGGGACCCTATTAATCGTGTGTCCCTGGATTTTAAAGGAAGAAACCTTAAATTTGTTCACCAGATCTGTAATTTGGGGTTTTATTTTGATTCCAATTTAGATTATACCCATCAACTGAAATCTGTTCTATCAAATAAATTATTATGATATATTCATCCTTTTTAGGCCCTACTGATTTTTGCATACTGGTGAAATCTTTTATCATGACTACTGTGGATTATTGTAACCTCCTGTATGTTGGGCTGCCTAAAACTAAATTACTTGCCTTCTAGATCTTACAAAATTCGGCTCCCATTTGATTACAAAGACTCCAATTCGGAAGCATTTATCACCTATATTGAGGCAATTGCATCGGCTTCCAGTAATATAATGATTAAAATTCAAAGTTTTAATTCTAGTATGTAAAGCCCTTCAAAATGATGTCCCCAAGTATTTGTCAGAACTTTTCCATTATTTTATATCCCTTCTAGATATAATCTTCTGGTTCTCATTTTCTTGAAGTCCCTGATTTTAGTGGCGCATTTGCAGTCTACCCATAGGCATGCTTTGTCCATAATTGGTGCATTTCTTTGGAATTTGCTTCCCGAGAAATTAAGGCTTGAACAGGATCTTAAAGCATTTAGAAAACAGTTAAAATGTGTTCTGTTTTGTGAGGTTTTTCCTTTACAAGATTTTAATATTTTTTGTTTCTTTCATTGCTTATGATTTTATGTATTTTGTAATTGATTTTTGTTGTTTTTATTAATTAATTGTAATTCACCTAACATGATTGTTTCATTATAGGTGAAACAAATATTTTTAAATAAAAAATAAAATATATTTTATATATATATATACCACAACAAAGGGGAAGACTAACTGCAAGCCTGAACCGCAATCCTCTTCCACTAATGATGCTGTATGAATATGACATCAGGCCTTCACTAGGGATTTCCTCTGGCTTCTCTCTGCCTACAGCTTTGTACCAATTTGTTTGGTGCCCTTTGCCCTCATCACTGTGGGTGGCTCCTTTGCACCTCTCGTGGCGCTTTGGGATCTTCATGCCACTCTTTCTGCTGCTTTGACCCTCTATCAGTGCCTTGGGGGGTTTTCCTTCCACATTTGGTGTTTCACTCTCTCTTCATAGTGCCTTAAGCTGTTCATGTTCCACTTGGTGCCACTTTGCTTCTCTCAAGCTACCTGAAGGGTGGGGGCAAGGTTCCTGACACTGTTCTTGTTGCCCTGTGCCCCTTTTTCAGAGCCTTGGTGTGTTCTGGACATTCTTACTGCTGCTTTTCTCCTTTCATGGTGCATTGGAGAACTCCTACCACTGCTGGTACCATTTTGCTCCATTACAGGACCTTGGGCTATACATGCCACTTGTGGTGCCATGTTGACATGGTATGTTGAACTGCCCTTCTGATGTCTCCTCACAAGTTTCATTACAAATTATTAGGAAACTCCAATTTGAGAGCTCAGAATGGGTTTCATTGCATCCTCCACTGACTTTTATGGGAAACAAATGAATAAAATGAGAAAAGAACATTTTTTCTCATCTGACATGAACCAATCAAATAATTGCTACCTACAAAATGAATCGAAATGAAATTTTTTCCTCTGCACATCCCTAGTTTGTAGGCATATCTGTGGGGTTACATGGAGAGTGTTAAGGGATTGTTTTTGCTGTGTTCTCTTCCTGTGAGATAAAAATATCTTTTCAGGTTGTGATGAACATTTTCTTTTTGGTTTTTTTTAATCTCTCTCACATCTCAGTTTCTACAATTGTTGCTATTTGGATTTTTGCCACTATTCATTCCCTTGAGGTAAAAAACAATTTGGGTGAATCACGCCCTAGTGAATCGGATCTTTATTCAGTTATTCCTTACAGCTCTTTAATTGGTGTCCAAAGAGAGAAATGCATCTGCCAGGCTATTTCTAAGTTCCTAATTATTCTAGACATGCAGAAGTAGTTGAAGTTTCACAAGCCGATCTAATAAACACAGAAATTTAAAACACAGAAAGTTGATCAGATAATCAGCCTGTTCATAGTATTGCCAGGGTTAAAATGGGCTCTTGTCTCTCCAGACTAACTCTCGCTATACATTAAAGTCCACTGGGAATTTAAGTATTCCTCTTAAGTGTGATACTCTCTGGTTAGTGAAACATTTCAGCCATGTACTAAGTCTGAGATTGGCACTTCAAACCCCTGCTGCTTCCCTCCACATTAATTAATGCTTTCATACTTCAATCATAATGATTTCTAGAGTGTTTACTATATACTTCCATTATTTTGGCATAGTTTATATGTGATCCCAGCTTGCTAGTACTTTCTCTCCACAGGGCATCTGTGGCTTTTGAATTTCAACAGAACAAAAGAAGATGGAAGTAACATACCAAAATGAGTCAAGGGAGAAAGCATTATACAGCAACTTCAGGGATTGTCCACAACCAAAAAGGTGCATTAGATTTATTATAGGCAAAAATGTTCAAAACATTTAAATGAGCAAAGTCTTTGGTGCCCTGACATGGACCATATGTCACTGTGGCAGCATCGGGAAGGAAATCGACCTAAGAAACAGAAACAGTAGAGTAAAAACAAAGGAAGACATATCCAACAAAAGAAAATACAGACCATATACTAGTCCTCCATCAAACTAGGCCCCTACCTCAAGGCCTGGTCACAGCTAACCCTGACCCCCCTTCTCTCTTAAGTCTACCCAATCACTAGGTTTCAAATAGGGCTGGAATGATCCCCAGTCATTCCTGCCCCATCAGTGCTATATTCCAAAAAGGCACTAGCCAACAGCACCAGCATGCAAGAGCAACTGAGGATCGATCCTGTTCCATTTGTCCCTAGGACCAGGTAAGCTTAAAGGGGGGGAGGCAATCCAGAATCCACTCTAAATCCTGATACACACTTTATCCCATGTGCCTGTTGCTGCAGTTGAAACCCTCCCAGATCATCTTTCAAGTGGTCTGCCTGACCTATGAGGTATTGCAGGGTAAGGGAACATATTATTTGGCTATGCATCTTTTGTATCAGCTCCCAGAGCATCAGCTACACTCCTTACAAGCCTTTTAGCTAACTACTCACTCCTTGAAAACAGCCCACCTCTCTACAACTTGTGAGAGTGCTTTTAGTGGTATTGGAACAGCCTTCCATTAGAGGAAAGGCGGAGTACAGATTATTTACAGTTTCGTAAACTTATCAAAGCCTTGCTCTTTCAGTTGGCTTAAATCCCACTAGGCTTTGTTCCCTAGGTTAGTTTTCAGATGACCAGTTTTATTTTTGTTCTATTAATACTGATTACTTTTTTGTTATTTAGATTTTCATTTTTTGTTGGTAATTTTTTTTTTTGCTTTTTATCTTGTACAGTTTTTCTGCAGAATTTTATGGTCTTGTCGATGATTCCACAGTTATTGTAATTTTACATGGTTTGTGATGTTTTGTTTTTGCTGTTGCTCACTGGGAATGTTTTCTTGGAAATGTCTGGCAGGTGATAAGTTTAAGTAAATAAATGCAGTGACCTTGTCTGATTCTTTTTTGCGGCAGGGTGTGCAGACCGAAGTGGTATATAGAGGAGAAATACATTCCCTCAATGAGAACATCACCCAGATAACAACACAAGATTATCTGAGGATGAACCTACATTTTCCAGAAACCATCTGCAAATTTAAGCAACCTCGAGTATTTTAATTTGCAAACTCTCCCCAACAAATGAATAATTTGAATGTTGCAGGTTTTTAAAGTAACGTCTTTAGTATAAATCAAGCACATGCAGTAAGTATTTGAAAATTCAGCCCAATGTAGCAGGCATAATTTCTTTTACAAATAGGAAGGATATTTCAAGCTCTTTATGGAAAATGTAATACTGAATAAACATTTTATTCAAAACCTCATCCAATATTTCATTCTCCAAACAGAACTATTGTCAGGTATAACCAGGGAAATAAGAATGCTTATATTGTTAGTGTCTGTGCCCAGAAGACACTGCAGAAATTATAGAAATATAATGCATAACTCAGAGAAGGGAGTAAGGCAAGGGAAAATATGGGTACAAATATCTGGATTTTTGAATCAGATCTGTTAAAATTATGCACAGGGCTGGCCAAATAGACCAATAGCTGTGTTGTCCACTATCATGCAGAAGACCAGATTTATTTCTCAGTCTCAGATTTAGCTTCTCAGATTGTCAGGAGCTGGGGATGCTAGGAGGTAATCTCTGAGGGAGCAGGCGGAGTGATCCACAGTTGTACCTCTATTGTGATACCCTACGGCAGTGGTTCTCAACCTTTCATGACTACTGTACACCTTTCCAGAGTATGAGAAGTCCTGTGTATTCCCAGGGTCACAAAAATTGAAAATCCATAACAAATATGTTTGAATCTCAGTGAAATGTTTGGGCCTGTGTTTGAACTGATAATCAATTGCCAGATAAGAAGTGCACGCAGTACCACAGGCCGATGCTGCTGAATTCAAACCAAATCTACCAGGAAGTGATGTCCATGTCATGAAAGGCACATTTCTTGTGGTGTTTTATTATTTCTGACAAATTGGAGGCATTTTAAATCTCAGATGAAGTAATGGTGGGTGAGGGACAGTGCCAGACAGCCCCACTTTTCATTGCTCACTAACAGGAGATTGAGATGAGAAGGTAGAATATTACTAGTCAGCTCTGCCTTACCTCATTTTTTCACATCAAAAAATGCCAAAAATAATATAGGGTATACTTTAGACATGCAGACTGCATGCAGAAAACAAAGCTAATAAGAGTACAGCAGTGATATCTGTTAATACTTTCATACAATTTTTAAAAATTACAAATAAATTGCACATGAAATATAAAATATTCACTCATATACAAATGTTTAGAAGTCTGAGTCAGCAATAAAATTCACCATTTATTATTGATGTTAATATGCTGAATTCAAATATGGCAATTAAACCAGTTAATTGCCCTCTATTTCCATGATATTTAGGTTTTACATTTTGCATTTATAGCTATGACATAGATAGTAGAGATTTAATATATATTGTAAACATAGGTCTTTTCATGTATTTATGGTTGCATACTATTTCACCCGTCCTGTTTTTGTAACGCTTTAAAAATTAAATCAGTAAAAGGATTATAAGAAATAAAATGTACTATGAAACAAAAGGCCAAAAGCTATTAAGGCAAATTTTAAAAGCCCTATGTGCGCCAAAGCCAGAGATATGTGCAGAAGTCAGGCCGGCACACACTGCTCACATTTTAAAAACCACATATCTTCCAGTTCTTGCACAAAAACATTTTTTAAAAAAGGGGAAGGGCATGGGAGTGATCTGGGCAGGATGTGGGATTTCTCAAAATCTGAGCATAAGTATTTACGCGCACAAGCATGCGCCAGGGTCCCCTACCACATAACTTTGTTTCAGCTATGTATAAGTCCTGAAACAAAAAAAAATAGATAAAAAGGTTTGCAGGGTTTTATGGGTTGGGGCTAACAGGTAGGCTAGTTAACTAGAGGGGTTAGGAACTGAGGAAACTGGTAATTGGGTTGGTCCCTCCCACATACGCAGTAGAGTTGGCATTTGCATGTGCTTGCACGCATCCATTTTAAATTATGCTACAGCCTATTTTATATCATATGCACATATACACGCATATGTCTTAATATGGCCACATTCTTTGGCGCAAGTCGGCATACACAAGTACATGTGTGCCCACATGATTGTTTCAAAGTTACCATCTCCGTGTGTATATATATATATATATATAGATAGATAGATAGATACACACACACTCACATATATAGATAGAAAGATAGATGTAGATATGTAGATATATTTATTTATTTATTTATTTAGAAACTTTTATATACCGGTATTAGTGGGGACATCATACCGGTTCACATATTAACTGAAGGCTTGGAAAATACATTTCAACAGGGAAGAAATATATAAATAGTTTAGTCATTATTCAGTGGCTACTTGGCTCTTCTTGGATTGACTCTTATCTAACTAGATAAATGAAGCTTGACCGACGTGCCCGCAAATGCGCAGTAGAGAGCAGCTCTACTGCGCATGTGCGGGCGAGCACGTCAGTCTTAGGCAGCGTCAAAAAAAAACCAAAAAACATGGCGGCAGCGGTGGTAGCAGCGGCAGCGGGCAGCGGTAGCGGCGGCGGTAGCGGGCGGCAGCGGCGGCGGTAGCGGCAGCGGTGGTGGGCGGTGGCGGTAGCGGTAGCGGGCGGCGGCGGTAGCAGCAGCGGGGGCGGGCGGCGGCGGCGGTAGCGGGCGGCAGCGGAGGCGGTAGCGGCGGGCGGCAGTGGCGGCGGTAGCGGGCGGCGGTGGCGGGCGGCGGCGGTAGCGGCAGCGGGCAGCGGCAGCGGCCAGTAGCGAGGGAGGGAGGAGAGAGAGAGAGGGAGGGAGGGGCGGACTAAGTGGGAGGGACGAAGAGAGAGAGTGGGAGGGAGTGACTGAGTGAGAGGGAGGGATTGAGTGAGGGGGAGGGAGTGAGGGGGAGGGACTGAGTGAGGGGGAGTGAGCGGGACTGAGGGAGAGGGAGGGAGTGAGTGGGACTGAGGGAGAGGGAGGGAGGGAGTGGGACTGAGGGAGAGTGAGTGGGACTGAGTGTGAGTGAGAGGGAGAGAGGGGGAGGGAGTGAGTGAGACTGAGTGGGAGGGAGGGACTGAGTGAGAGGAGAGGGAGGCTGGGGAGGAGTGGGTGAGTGGGTGGGAGGGAGGTAGGGGAGAGAGAATGAGGGAGGTAGGGGAGAGAGAATGAGGGGGAGGTGAGAGACAGAGGGATGTAGCCCGTTTTAACGGGCTTAACGGCTTGTATTCATTAAATGGAACATTCTCTTGACACTGTCCAGCAATAGTCTGCAAGCATTGATGGACTCCATTTGCCCTAATACCATTTTTCCATTGCTGCAATGTCCTGGTGAAATCTCTCGCCATGCTCATTGCTCACTGCTCTTCAGTTTAGTGGAAAAAAATCTAGATGAGAGTGTAAAAAAGGTATCTTTTTGGTACATTTTTACATTTGAGAATCTCTCTATTAGAGTGTCTACCACTGTTTGGCACCTTAGGATGCTACTAGGCCAGGAACTAACTATGAAACCCTATATTAGCTCCTTGGTCAAATCTTCTTTCAGAAAACTTAAAATGCTGAGATGTTTAAAGCCTTTATTGCCTGCTCATGATTTTAGAACTGTCCTCCAAGCCAGAGTCCTCAATAGGTTAGATTATTGTAATTCACTATTAATTGCACTACCTGAAAATTCTCTAAAACCTCTGCAACTAACTCAGAATTCAGCAGCACGACTTAACTGGAAAAGTCTTCACGAGCATATAACTCCTTCATTATATTCTCTTCATTGGCTCCCGATACCATAGCGTATTAAATTTAAAATTGTTCTATTAGTTTTTAAGATGTTACATTGTAATGTATCCTGAATAAATACCAACTGTATTCCCTTTATATTTTATACTAATTCAAGACGCATCAATTGACTGGAATTCCCTGATTTAGCAATATTGGGGTGGATCATGTGACCTTGACGTCATTGACCCTATTTGGACACAGTGAAACTTAAGTGCAGAGTGACATATGTAGATCAGTTAGATTTAATAGAGTTCCGGGCAAGACTGGAAGAGAAGCATCTTAAAAAACGCTGATAAACGCCATGAAGTTATATGCCGGGTGTAAGAGTAAGTTGTACCTGTTTGTTTTTGAATATTTATGGGTTAAAATTAAGATGTACTAACACAATGGGGCGGATTTTCAGACTCCGCGAATAGGCCTACTTTTGTTTGCGCTCCAGGCACAAACAAAAGTACGCTGGATTTTAGTAGATACGCGCGGAGCCGCGCGTATCTGCTAAAAACCTAGATCGGCGCGCGCAAGGCTATCGATTTTGTATAGCCGGCGCGCGCCGAGCCGCGCAGCCTACCCCCGTTCCCTCCAAGGCCGCTCCGAAATCGGAGCGGCCTTGGAGGGAATCCTCTAACGCCCTCCCCTCACCTTCCCCTCCCTTCCTCTACCTAACCCACCCGCCCGGCCCTGTCTACACCCCCCCCCTTACCTTTCTCCGGGGATTTACGCCTCCCGGAGGGAGAAGTAAATCCCCGCGTGCGCGAGCGGGCCTCCTGCGCGCCGGGCCGCGACCTGGGAGCGGGTACGGAGGGCGCGGCCACGCCCCCAGACCGCCCCGGGCCGTAACCACGCCCCCGTACCCGCCCCCAAAACGCTGCCGACACGCCCCCGAAATGCCGCGACGACCGGGCACGCCCCCGACACGCCCCCTTGGAGAACCCTGGGACTTACGCGAGTCCCGGGGCTCTGCGCGCGCCGGTAGGCCTATGTAAAATAGGCTCACCGGCGCGCAGGGCCCTGCTCGCCTAAATCCGCCCGGTTTTGGGCGGATTTAGGCGAGCAGGGCTCTGAAAATCCGCCCCAATATGTATATTTGTTTGACGCAGAAACAAGCCCTTGAAAAAGGAACTACTTGTTCGAAACATGGCCCCGTGTTGGGCATTTGGCACCAGCTTAAATGGGCATTTGGCACCAGCTTAAATTGGGCATTGGCATCAGCAAGTATCCGCGTGGGTGAAGAAATATATTAAGATAAGTTAAGATTAATAACATTTTAAACAAACTATGGTGGTTGTTGACACATGCAAAGAAAAAATTTTTTTTTAAATTACCGTACTGACTGACCGATGATTATAGATAAGGCTGAGCAATAAAGATATCCTTTATTGAACTACGGTGCCTATTATGATGATCAATTGATGCGTCTTGAATTAGTATAAAATATAAAGGGAATATAGTTGGTATTTATTCAGGTTATAATTTTCAGTGATTCCCAATATTTAGTAGTGCTTGGTACTATTCAGATGACATTGTAATGTATCCCATGGTGCATGCCATTTTAACATTTTATGTTCTACTATGCACTTTACATTCAGCTAACTGCTGTCTTTTAGAAGTTCCATCTTTTAGAACAGTTCATTTATTTGAGTTTGCTTTTTCAGTTATTGGCCCCCATTTATTGAATGAACTTGGGGTCCCCATTAGTTCATTAATCTGATCTCTACTTTTAAAAAAGAAGTAAAAATGTATTATTTTGAAAAAGTATTTGTTGATGTGCAGTAAAATAAAAATTGCTGAAATTGGTAAGATCTTATGATGAAGTGTGCGTGTAATAATACACAGGTAATAAGATCCGTTTCATCTTATGTCAGTTGTTAGATGGAAGCTTCTGGAGCAATGTTTAATCATTTTTATGTTTTTTATTTTTGCTTTTATGTTCTTAATGTTTATTCTTAAATTTTAAATTGCTATTTTATTATATGATGTCATTATTGCTCTTATGATGTTATGAATGTTTTGCTTGTTATCCAACTTGAACAAATGGATATGTGCAGAATATAAGTTTTTAAAAAATAAATAAAATAAATAAATGTTGCAGCCAAGGCTTTTGTGTATCTTGAGGAGGTTTTCCACCAACTCCTTTTAGTTGTTTGCCTTGTTGTTTCCAAGAAAATGTATTACTACTAACTGGAAGGCTTTCAACATCATCTTTTCCTTGCTGTTGTGTTTGTGGCATTTTAGACCCTTGGTTGCAATGGAGATGACTCTGCCTATGGGGAGGAGCCCCATGGGGAACCACTGCTATAGGCTGAACTCAGATAGCAGACACAGTAGGGATAGAGTCTTTATTGTACTGCTATAGGTAGATGGTGAAGCAGGAAGGCAAGGCATTGAGCCACGATGTGCCTGTACATTCAACAGGCTCAGTAGTGTAGTTTCACCCAGATGGTCATGATAGGCAGGAGCCCACAGTGCGGGTAACGCTGCGGCTGGTGGGTGGAGCTGGAGCACCAGATCATAGAGGTACTCACGGAACGAAGGCGTCTTCCTGATGGTAGTATGATGGGACCGAAGGTCCGTGGTGCAGGATATGATGGCTGGTAGGCCCTTGAGAAGCGAGTACCCAATAGTCTGATATCCTGAAAGGTAGAGAGAGAGAGAGAAAAACCTCAGAGGAGCGGTTGTCTTTAGTGAGGACTCCGAAGGGAACTTGGAAGCGAGAGACCCCCGCAGAGCAGGTGTATAGAGCTTCAGCTGGAGTGAGGCCCTTGGAGTGATAGCAGCGTCTAAGCATGCAGCTTAGAGTGGTCAGAGTAGCTAAACCGAAGTCCTTGCTAACTCAAGGTGGTAGTGGAAGCGGAGGCTTGGTATACCCGGAGGTACTGATGTCATGGGGTGGGGCCGCCCCCGAGGTTCCTGCCATGATGTGTATTTGAGCATCAGAGAGGTGTGCACTCGCACCCTAGGAGGCCACGGGAGTGAGCATGGCGGACTGGGACACCCATGCTCGTTTGGAACCATTCAGGCAGTTGTTTGGTCTTCCTTCAACCTTTTTAATGCATGGAATACATTTTATCTGTGCTTCCAAGATGGTATTTTTAAACAATGTCCACACCTCATGCAAGCATCTGGTTTCTTCCAATTCCCAGTCTTCTTTTCCACCTCTGTCTTTCCCCATCTCTCTACTTCTCTGCTTGCTCTCTCTTCCCATGTGTCATCTCATTATCACTCCTATTTGTTCTCCCCAGTTCCCTTCTTAGCTCTTCCTACCACTCAACTCATCATCTGCCCAATCTTCTGTCATTGCAACTAAGGAGTAGAAGCAAACCAACAACAAGCAAAGGAGTAGAGGGATTTAGGAAAGATATCACTTCCATCCCTGTGGCTGCCTCCTCTTCCTTCTAGCCCTCTGCAGCCTTCATTTTTATTCATAAATCTCATGGAATAAGACGACAGGTGGAGAAGGCACCAGCTGTAGGACAGGACCTTTTCACTGTCCCCTCTGCTTCAGTGCCACCACCAGTAATCTTCCCTGCTCCTTCCATGTTAGCTGTGGCAATATTACCTGCTCCTCAGCTGCTGTGAGACTGGGAGATGCAGGTGATCTGTGAGGCTGAGAAAGAGTGCAGGTTTGTGTTGGCAATGGAGTGCTGAGAGGAACCTGGTTGTCTCTTCCTGCGGCAGTGATATGTGACTGTTGCCTGCAGTTCAGAGACCCTTCTTCCATGTGGCAGCAGTGGTCTGACCGACAGGCTTCCAAATACCCCCAGAATGAGAACCATTGCCCTACTGCACCTACTATCTGACTCAAAAGAGCACTTTTGCTATGTTCTGGAGGGAACTATAATCTCTTTCACTCAGAGGATTACCAGTGCAAGGGCTGGACTAAATGGAAGGGGGAGAGTAAACAAAATGGGGGGGGGGGGGAGGGGCATGGGGCTAAACTCTCATCTCTGAATGAAAGTTCACTGTGCTATACCTCCTGCTAGGGTAGGAATCAACTGAGCTGGAAGACCAAAGGAAAAATCAGAAGCTGCAGGAAAAAAATATAAATAAAAAGAACAGGCATTAAGTTTATTGTATGCTGGCTAAACTTCCTCACTTGAACAAGAAAAGCTTCCTTGCAAAATATAAACTGCAGAACTAGCAAAGAAGGGATCCTGCCCTTCCAAAACTGAGAAATTTCTGTGCTGAATGGCTCCCTGCTGCCCTGTTTCTCCCACAGAAAGCAGCTGACGCTAGATGGCATCCGCATTCCACTGCTAATGGAGCTTTACCTGAACAGAAACCAGTCGCAATGAAATCCTGACATTTTTCAACACCCGCTGCCAAACGGGGAAGTTACAAGGCAGTCAGCACAGCAGAAGAGTGGAAAGGGGCCTGTTTATTGCTGCTTACTAATCTTCCTCTCCTATTTCAGAAGAGTTGTTGAAATAGAAGTGCATCCGAACGGGCCGATTTTAAGACCGGCGCGAGCACATGGATGCACCGATTTTGTAACATGCACGTGTCGGCGTGCGCATGTTATAATATCCCATGGCCCGCACATGTGCACACCAGATTTTAAAATCCGCGTGCACATGTGTGGGTGGCACGTGCATGGGAGGGGAAATTCTCACAAAATACGCACATCGAAGCAATCGGGCCTCCCCCATTTCCCTCGCAGTCCACTCCAATTAAGGAGCGGACTGGAGGGAACTTCCCTATGCCCCTATCTAACCTTCCTACCCTTTCCCCTCTCCTCCCTGACCCCTACCTCCTACCTAACTCTTATTTTTTATTTTTACCTTGCTGCTTCTTCAGAACAGCAGTAGATTCTGCATGCCAGCCGGCAGGCTGCTGGCGCGCACTTCCCCGGGACAGCAGCTAATGGTGTTGTTCCGGCCTGCCCCTTTTGCAGGGCCTGGCCCTTCTGCGCATAACCCCCGTAACTTATGCACGTGGCCCTTTTTAAAACCGGGCTGATAATGTAGAAGGGGGCACCTTTATCAGTTCCCAAGTACAAGAAGACTCTCGATTACCTTAAAACGTATGAAGGGGAGCAGGGCCGGATTTCAGAGTTGGGTGCCCATAGGCAGAGTTGGAGAGTGGGTGGGGAGAGACCCTGGAGATCGGAAAGTAGCAGACATCCCTTCCCCCCCACCATCACCACCTCTCAAAGTCCCAGAGTGTCACAGAATTCCTTTCATGTGAACTAGAGCAGACTACTAAGAACATAAGAACATAAGAAAATGCCATACTGGGTCAGACCAAGGGTCCATCAAGCCCAGCATCCTGTTTCCAACAGTGGCCAATCCAGGCCATAAGAACCTGGCAAGTACCCAAAAACTAAGTCTATTCCATGTAACCATTGCTAATGGCAGTGGCTATTCTCTAAGTGAACCTAATAGCAGGTAATGGACTTCTCCTCCAAGAACTTATCCAATCCTTTTTTAAACACAGCTATACTACCTGCACGAACCACATTCTCTGGCAACAAATTCCAGAGTTTAATTGTGCGTTGAGTAAAAAAGAACTTTCTCCGATTAGTTTTAAATGTGCCCCATGCTAACTTCATGGAGTGTCCCCTAGTCCTTCTACTATCTGAAAGAGTAAATAACCGATTCACATCTACCCGTTCTAGACCTCTCATGATTTTAAACACCTCTATCATATCCCCCCTCAGTCGTCTCTTCTCCAAGCTGAAAAGTCCTAATCTCTTTAGTCTTTCCTCATAGGGGAGTTGTTCCATTCCCCTTATCATTTTGGTAGCCCTTCTCTGTACCTTCTCCATCGCAATTATATCTTTTTTGAGATGCGGCGACCAGAATTGTACACAGTATTCAAGGTGCGGTCTCACCATGGAGCGATACAGAGGCATTATGACATTTTCCGTTTTATTCATCATTCCTTTTCTAATAATTCCCAACATTCTGTTTGCTTTTTTGACTGCCGCAGCACACTGAACCGACGATTTCAATGTGTTATCCACTATGACACCTTGTACAGTTGCACTTCTCTTTGGCCTGGGTATTTAGTGCTTTCAAATCTGACGCCCTAGGCAATTGCCTTTTGTCTATTCCTAAATTCCAGCTTGAGAGTTCCAGATTTTGTTTCAGTTTTGCCCCATCGTTTTCTCATTAGAAATGGTGGCATACATCCACTGAGAAATCCACAGCAATTTTTGAGCTGTATCAGAACTCAAATCCCGTATAACACCTTTAACTGGGACTATAAAATGAGAGAGCGCCTGATGCTTGTTTGTGAGCCAAGCACCAGTCTTTCATGGGTCCAAAAGCAAAAAATGGTCCAGCAGCTGGTGTAATGGATCAGAATCAGAGCTGGATAAAGGAAAGAAAAAACAAAATGCTTCTTTCTCCTCTGTGACCCCTACCGACTGTTCACAATCTTCTGTCTCTCATAGATGCCTCTCAACGAACCCATGCCTTGAGATTAAAGAAGGTCTCACTCTCATGGTATAGTCAAACAACAAAACTTATTTAAAAAATCTGGGCTTCCAGTAGTGAGGTTAGAATAGTTATATAGGGCATTGAGTTAATCAACTTCACAGGTTCACAGCATTTAGGTAAAAGCAACATCATCAACAATGAAACACTCTTCCTCCAAATCTTCATTTGATTAACACAGCACAACAAAATATTCTTATGCCTCTTCAAGTTAAAAGAAATTCAAGCACATCCCATCTACTCCCAGGACTCTTCTCAGTTGTTGCCATATCAATACAGGCCATTGTCTTTTTCCAGCTGGTGAGGACAGTCAAGTACACTCCTATACCATTGCCTGAACATCTCTTGCTTACATCAGCAGGGGTTCCTGGTTTCCCCAGACTCAGCCTTACTGGACTGCCAAGCTCAGTGAGCCCTCCACGGCTGTGGAATCTCCAACCTCTGGCCCTCCTTCTCTGGGGCCCAGAGTTCTTGGAATTCTCCTTGAGGAGAAGCTCTCTTCAACCCCCTTGGGCCTTTCGCCTTAAGCAAAGAGAGGCATCCTTAGCTCCAACAGCTTCCTGGTGGCTCCAGCTGAATCTCCTTTGCCTAGCACCAGTTAATATAGAAACCATCACACTCACTCTAGAGGAACCTTTTCCCACTGTTATTTAAAGGAGAGACCCAGTCAATAACCCATAGCATAGTGTTTTTGCATGGGACTATCATACTCTATTAGGCACATACTGTTAAACAATATTTATTTATTTATTTATTTGGCTTTTATAGACTGGTATTCATAGAAACATCATATCGGTTTACACAGAACTTAAATGTAATACATGGAACAGAGTGCTTGGAACTTGGAAGGGGTGTAACATTAATGGGGGTAGGTAATTGAACTTGGAGGTGGAAAAACATTAAATAAGGGAAGGTGTTACCTCATGGGTAGGGAGAAGCATGTATAACTAAATAAGGATATACATACAGAGCATTAATGATATATACATACAACGAAGAGCATTTGCGGATACAATGATACAAATTCACTACAGTGGTACAAGTTATAAGTTTGCTACAATGGTACAAGTTCGATACAGGGGATGGTGCCTGTGGTGTATTTCAAGGGTAGGGGGTGGGGGGGGTGCATGAGGTGGGGGGTAAGACCTGGGGGGGGGGAATTAATTAGTGGCTGGGGGAGGTGTTAAGTGGTTGGGGGGTGTCATGCTATTCAGGGAAAGCTTGCTTAAAGAGCCAGGTCTTAAGTTTTTTTTTTAATTTCTGGGTGCTTGGTTCTAGCCGGAGATCAGGCGGCATGGTATTCCAAAGGGTGGGTCCTGCAATTGAGAGGACTCGATCTTTTGTGGAACTAAAGTGGGTAGTCTTGAGAGAGGGAGTATGTAGGGTTCCTTTGTATGCAGTTCTAGTGGGGCAGTTGGACGTATGTAGGCGGAGGGTATTGTCAAGCCAGTGAATGTTATCGTTATAAAGGGTTTTATGTATAATTGAGAGAATCTTGTGAAGGATTTGGAAGGATATTGGAAGCCAGTGGAGTTCCTTGAGGATGGGGGTAATATGGTCTGTTTTGCGGTTGTTCGAATTCTGGTGGAAGTCAAGAGGGAGAGGGAGTTACCGTCTGGTGAGGGTGCTGGATTATTGTGTGTGGAGATGATGATGAGCTCAGTTTTTGATGTGTTAAGAGCAAGGTGGAGGTTGGTGAGGAGGCGGTTTATAGTGTTGAGGCAGTTTTCCCAGGTTTTGAGAGATTTGGAAAGGGATTCTTGTATGGGGTTGAGGATTTGGACATCATCTGCATAGATAAAGTGGGTGAGGCTGAGGTCTGAGAGGAGTTGGCAGAGGGGCGGGAGGTATATGTTGAAGAGGGTGGAAGAGAGAGAAGATCTTTGGGGTCGCCTTGAGTAAGTTGGATGGGTGTGGATTCCGTGTTAGCAATTCTGACTGTGTAGTGTCTGTTTTCAAGGTAGGATTTGAACCAGTGTAGGGCCATTCCTGAGATACCGATTTCTGTAAGGCGATTGATTAGGATGTTGTGGTTAATGGTATCAAAGGCAGAGGAGATGTCTAGTAAGGCAAGTATGTAGGAGTGGCCATGGTCTAGTCCTTTAAGGAGGATGTCTGTGAGGGAGAGAAGGAGGGTTTCTGTGCTGAAGAACTTATGGAAACCGAATTGGGAGGAGAATAAGATGTTGTGGTTCTCCAAGTGGTTTGTGAGTTGTGTGTTAACAACTTTCTCCATGATTTTTGCAAGGAAAGGAAGGTTAGAGATCAGTCAATAGTTGGATGGGTCTGCGGGGTTAAGATTGGGTCTTTTTAGGATGGGTTTGACTATCGCCTGTTTTAAGGAGTCAGGGATTTTGCCATGGAAGAGTGAGCAATTGATTATCTCAGCCAAGGGTTTGGCAAATGTGTTTGGAATGAAGGGCTTTGGTGGGGATTGTGTCAGATGGGTGTGAGGAGGGTTCAATCTCTTTAGGATGGTTTCTATTTCTGAGGCAGAGGTGGTGTCAAGTGAGTCTAGGGTGGCATTTGTGTATTTAAGGGGAGACTACGTGAAGGGGGTGGGTGTAGTGAAGCGTAGCAGGATATTTGCAATTTTGTCATTGAAGAAACCGGCGAGTTGTTCGCATTTAGAAACATAGAAACATAGAAGTGACGGCAGAAGAAGACCAACGGCCCATCCAGTCTGCCCAGCAAGCTACGCAGTTTATCCATTTTTTTCCCCCCTTTTTTCTCCCTCCCACCCGTCTCTATTGGCTTCCAGCACCCTCCGGCCCCAATTCCCTTCCACCCCTCCACCAATGCAGAGAGCAGCGCCATCCTAGTGAACATCCAGCTCAATCAGGGGTAGCAACCGCCGCAACCAGCAGGCCACACCCCTGCCCCTTACCCACCCCTGTTTTGTTTGCTTGTTTGGTTTTTTTTTTTATTTTTTTGAGATGGCAGCCCTCCATCCTTCCGCTCCGTGAAGGTGGAACACCAACCACTGGCCACTGGCATCCCGCTCCGTGAATGCCTCCGTGGCTACTGCCGCTCCGTGCAGTGTTTTGTTGCACGAAAGTGGAACACCAACTACTGGCCACTGGCATCCCGCTCCGTGAATGCCTCAGTGGCTACTGCCGCTCCGTGCAGTGTTTGCTGCCTCCTCTCTATTTATGCCCACTAGACTTGATGGATCCACAGTGTTTATCCCCCCTCAGTCGTCTCCTCTCCAAGCTGAAAAGTCCCAACCTCCTCAGTCTTTCCTCATAGGGGAGCTGCTCCACTCCCCCCATCACCCTGGTATGGCTTTGGTGTCATCATCAGAGGTTGGGGGGGGTGACGTTTTGGTGAGATCAGCTACATATGTGAAAAGGGTTTTGGGGTTGTGCTGCTAATTATGAATTTTGATTGCATAGTAGTCTCGTTTGATCTTAAAGATGGTGGTTCTGTAGGAGTTCTGTAGGAGGGAGGATTTGTAGGATGCTAATATGATAGGGGAAGGGTCTTTGTGCCATTTTCTTTCTTAGTCTGAGGTCATGTTTTAGTTTTTTTAATTCGAGCATGTACCAGGGGTTTTTTTGAGTGGAGTGAGTGATTTATGTTTGGATGTAAGTGGGCAAAGGTTGTTAGCAATGTTATTTGTGAAGCTGTTACAGGTGGAAAGTGCTGAGTCAGGGTTCGCTAGGTCCAGGTTGTGGAGGGAGTCAGTGAGTGAGATGATTAAATCTTCTACAATTATATTCTACAATTATCATTCAGTGTAGTGACCCTGGGACTACTCTCTAATTGTTTTAGCTGCTCAGAATCTCCACCATTAAAGAATGTTTCAGGTGTTGGTATGTTCCCAACATCCTCATCTGTAAAGACTGAGGCAAAATATTCATTCAGCTTTTCTATTTCCTTGACCTCCCTGAGCATGAGCACCCCTTTTATCCCTCAGTCATCTAGTGGCCCAACTGACTCTCGCACAAGCTTTTTGCTTCAAATATACTTTGAAACAGTTATTTTTTACCTTACTGGAGAGTTGTTTCTCAAAGTCTCTCCTAGCCTGTTTAACTACTGTTTTACATCTAACTTACTAGTGCTTATGTTCTTGCCTATTTTCATCATTTGGGTCTGCTTTCTATTTTTTGAGCTATGCCTTTTTAGCTTTAACTGCCTTTTTTATCTCACAATTAAACCATTCGGGCAGTTGTTTGGTCTTCCTTCAACCTTTTTCATGCATGGAATACATTTTATCTGTGCTTCCAAGATGGTATTTTTAAACAATGTCCACACCTCATGCAAGCTTTTAACCCTTGCAATCATTCCATTTAGTTGTTTTCTAACTAATTTCCTAATTTCATCAGTCTCCCTTTTTAAAGTTATATGTTACTGTAATAGTTTTACATAATGTCCTCCCTCTAGTGATTATGTCAAATTTAATTGCATTATGAACGCTATTGCTTAATGGCCCAACCACAGTAACCCCTCGTATCAGGTCGTGCATTCCACTGAGGACTAGAATTAAAGATGTCCCTATCAACAGCTCTAGGACCAGCAGTTCCATCAAGCAGTCATTTATGGCATCTAGAATCTTAATCTCTCTAGCATATCCCATCAAGACACTGACTCAATCTCTACTGGGGTAACTGAAATCTTCCAATTATTATTGTGTTGGCAAATGTATTTGCTTTTTTTAAAATTTCAGTTAGCATTTTACAGTCTGTTTCTTCATTTAGGCTGGGTGGCCAGTAGTATATACCCAATGCTCTTTGCTTACCCATTACATATGGAATTTATATCCCTAAGGATTCCACACTGCATTTTGTTTCCTGTAGGATTCTTATCATGCTTGATTCTATGCTATCTTTTACTTTTAGTGCCACCCCTCCACCTATTTTATCTGCCCTATCACATTGATATAATTTATTCCCTAGTATCACATTGGTTATCCTCCTTCCACCACATCTCTGCAATGCTTATAGTGTCTATACCCTTGTATAATGCCATACATTTTAACTCACCAGTTTTACTGTTCAGACTTCTGGTATTTGCATACAGACATTTTAAAATATGTTTTTTATTTGTATTCACAAACTGCTTGTTAGCAAATGATACAGTTCGAGTCATTCACATCTAGGTGCTCTTTGTCCACATCCATATGGGCTACGTCAGCCTTAAACACAACCTCTGTACTGGGATATTCTAACTTCCCTGTTTTGCAAGTATCTTTGGAGGATACCTCCCTCCAAACTATGCGCTGCTGAGCGACTGTCGGCTTTCCCCATGGTCTAGTTGAAAAGCTGCTCTATCACCTTTTCAAATGTTAACACCAGCAACCTGCTTCCACTCCAGTTAAGGTGGAGCCCATCCCATCGGAATAGGCTTCCCCTTCCCCAGAATGTCCCCCAGTTCCTAACAAATCTAAAACCTTCTTCCTTGCACCATCATCTTATCCATGCATTGAGACTCTGGAACTCAGCCTGTCACTGGGGTCCTATGCATGGAAAGGAAAGCATTTCTGAGAATTTAACCTTGGAGGTTCTGGATTTCAGTTTCCTACCTAAGAGCCTAAATTTAACCTCCAGAACCTTCCTATGTCATTGGTACCTACATGTACCATGACAGTTGGCTCCTTCCCAGCATTCTCTAATATTTTATCTACATGGTGCATAAGGTCTGCTAACTTTGCACCAAGGAGGCATGCTACCAAGCAATCCTCACACCCACCAGCCACCTAGTTATCTACATTCCGTAGATAACTCCAGGGCTATGTAGTGTAGGACAGCCGTTGTGGTGGGTGATTCACACCCACCATAACGGCTGTCCTACACTACATAGCCCTGGAGACACATCCTTAGTGTGAAAGGATAAGGCATTACTTCCTACAACACCAAGATGATAGTCTCCTGCCAGGTGAACTTATTTATTTATTTTCCACTTTTTGCAGCACTTCAAAGTGGATTACATTCAGGTACTGTAGGTATTTCCTTATCCCCAGAGGGCTTACAATCTAAGTTTGTACCTGAGGCAATGGAGGGTAAAGTGACTTGCCCAAGGTCATGAGGAGCGATGGCAGGACTCAAACCCTGGTCTCCTGGTTCATAGCCCACTGCTCTAACCACTGGGCTACTCCTCCACTCCACTTGCTCTTCCAAAGCACCATAAGGGTGTCCCTGAAGGTCTCCTCTATATACGTCTCTATCTGCCACTCTGACCTCTGGGTGCCAATAGCCCTTTACACCTGGTATACAGAAACAACTTCTCACCAACATGTAGATAATCATACATGTGGTACTTGGTGCAAAAAACTGGATAGCCCCCAACTCGCTGCTGGACTTCTGCCTGCATCTGAATTTTATTTAGTTGCTAAAGTTTTAAAAGCTGATTAAGGAGTAGGCATGTCTCTCAATTTAAGGGTTTTTAAATTTGACTAGGGTTTTAAATTATTTGATGTCTTTTGAAACTAAGCTTTTAAATTGATAACTAGGTGACATGTTAATTTGGGAATGACCAGCACTAAAAATAGTCACTCAATAAAATCAGGGTTAATCGTATGTTATTCTAAATCACTAATTGACTATTTTGAAGATTTTCCTCCTAACTGGGGGAAGGGGTAAATCTATAAGACAAAAAAGTGAATGGAGTGTATGGGACTCAAACTAGTGGCTAGTTGCCCAGAAACCAGGTACTCTCACCTTTTTAGATCAAATAAGTCACCTTTGTAAACTCACAATTCTAATACTTACAATCATTAATCTTTACTAACTCAGAAAATTAATCCAAAATCTATTTTCCTTAAAACACACAATTCTTTATACAGTGCATTCAGAAAGTTTTCAGACCCCTTCACTTTTTCCACATTTTGTTACATTACAGCCTCATACTAAAATGGATAATATGCATTTTTCCCCTCCTCAATCTACACACAATACCCCATAATGACAAAGCAAAATCAGGTTTGTAGAAATTTGTGCAAATTACTTAAAAAATAAGCATCACATTTACATAAATATTCAGATCCTTTGCTTTGACACTCAAAGTTCAGCTCAAGTGCATCCTGTTTCCATTGATCATCCTTAAGAACATAAGAACATAAGAAATTGCCATGCTGGGTCAGACCAAGTGTCCATCAAGCCCAGCATCCTGTTTCCAACAGAGGCCAAACCAGGCCACAAGAACCTGGCAATTACCCAAACACCCAGAAGATCCCATGCTACTGATGCACTGATGCAATTAATAGCAGTGGCTATTCCCTAAGTAAACTTGATTAATAGCAGTTAATGGACTTCTCTTCCAAGAACTTAAGATGTTCCTATAACTTGATTTGAGTCCATCTGTGGTAAATTCAATTGACTGGACATGATTTGGGAAGACACACACTTGTCTATATAAGGTCACACAGCTCTCAGTGCATACCAAAGCAAAATCAAAGCCATGAGTCAAAGGAATTGCTGTAGACCTCCAGGACAAGACTGAATCAAGGCATTGGTCTGAGGAAGGGTACAAAAACATTGCTGCAGCATTGAAGGTCCCGAAGAACACAGTGACCATCATTCTTAAATGGAAGACGTTCAGAACCACCAGGACTCTTCCTAGAGCTGGCTGCCTGCCCAAACTTAGCAATCAGGGGAGAAGGGCCTTGGTCAGGGAGGTGACCAAGAACCTATTAGTCACTCTGCCAGAGCTCCAGAGTTCCACTGTGGGTATGGGAGAACTTTCAAGAAGATTCTATAGCTTTTGTAGCATAGGGGCCATACATTAAAAACAAAATAGATGGTACAGCGATCATAATATAGCAGAGTGTCAAAGCCCCATGCTGCTTAAAAATTCCAGGATGAACGTTGGGTTGCTTTGTAGATAAACATAAGTGTGTGTCCTTACACATTTCAAAATGATGGCGGAAAGTTATTCATGTTAACAGCAGGCCAGTTGCATGCATAGTTTTTGAAAATATGCGATGTACATAGATTCATAGCATGTCCCCAGAATACCCTTCTGGAATGCCCCTTTGTCATGCCTGAACTTAACTGCATATTTTTCTGTGGCTGAAATTCCACAGAGATACATTTAGTCAAACTAAAGACATAACTCCTTATTGTAGATGCACAAGTCCCAACTAGGCTTTTGAAAATTTACCACTAAATATTTAACATTATATAATGCTGAAGCCTGCTTTTCTCAAAGTTAACCTATGGTATAAAGTCAGAGTGTCGGCCAAGTAGGCAAATCTTGTTCCCTCATCAGCTCTTTCCATCAATTCCCCTCTTCAAATATCCATCTATTTTACCATCAGCTTAAAAAAATTGTACAATTACAGATGCTGGAGGTTCTCTGGTTCTTCCTCTGCCTCCCTTCTTTCTAATACATGCACACACCATACTCTCTCTTTTCTGGTTGCCATTAGCCATGTAACCATTAGCAATGGTTACATGGAATAGACTTAGTTTTTGGGTACTTGCCAGGTTCCTATGACCTGGATTGGCCACTGTTGGAAACAGGATGCTGGGCTTGATGGACCCTTGGTCTGACCCAGTATGGAATTTTCTTATGTTCTTATGTTCTTACTAAAAGACCACAACTAGGAACATCAAATCCCAATTGATCCTGTACCTCACAATATCCAAACAACCCAAAAACAGGATCTCAAATACTATATCTGAATAGGGCACACAATATTAAATTAGATGATATATAGAATATATAGGGGTAGATTTTATAACTTTGCGCGAACAAAAGTACGCTGGATTTTATAAGATACGCGCGTAGCTGCGCGTATCTTATAAAATCCGGGGTCGGCGCGCGCAAGGGGGTGCACATTTGTGCAACCTGCGCGCACCGAGCCCGGTGCGCGCTGCCTGTTCCCTCCGAGGCCGCTCCAAAATCGGAGCGGCCATGGAGGGAACTTTCTTTCCACCCCCCCCCCCCCCCCCCCCCCTCCCCCTCCCTAACCCCCCCCCCGGCCCTATCTAAACCCCCCCCCCTACCTTTGTTGGCAGATTTACGCCTGCGGAAAGCCTGGTGCGCCATCACCCGACCCAGGGGCTGGTCCGGAGGCCTCGACCACGCCCCTGGGCCGGCGCCACGCCCCCGGGCCCGCCCCCGAAATGCCGTGTCACTCGTGGCATGCCCCCGACACGCCCCTCCATGCAAGCCCCGGGACTTGCGCGCCACCAAGCCTATGCAAAATAGGCTTGGCGTGCGCAGGGGGGTTTGGGGTAGGTTTTCGGGGGGTACGCGCGTACCCCTTTGAAAATCTACCCCATATTTTATAAGGGAGTCAGCAAGCAGGGAAACCAGTGTAAGACCACCTCTAGGGTGGTTGCCCACTCTATACAGAAATAGTATTTGAGATCCTGTTTTGGGAATGTTTGGATTTACACACTAAAAGAGACATCCAAAACAGTGACCTGACCCATGTCAATCCTTCTTTCTCCTGCTCTACCTTCAGAAGAATAAAAGAAAAAAAAAAAAAGTACCAAAAGGGTGACATAAACCAGGTAACCTCCTTTCTCCTCCCCAACCCCCTATAACCTCCCGCTTACATTATGTACTAAACAGAGGCACTGTTGCAGCAGCCAAAGCATTGCCACACTGGCTGCTCCAACTACAGAAGAAAACCACAGCTACTGCAGCAAAGCAACCGAGAGAGAGAGAGAGGACGGAAGCTGAGTGAGGAAATGCCACAGTGAGAAAAAGAAGGGGAGGTTGGGGTAGAAGGATGTTAGAGAAAGAAAGAGAGAGAGTTTGGAGACAGCGTTGTATATGATATTGGATATTGGCTATCAAAATACCCACAGTGTGGTAGAGATCAATATACGCTTATCAATGAGAGCGCAATTTTTAAAAGCCATTTACCAGTATAAATTTGCTTTTGGAAAATTGTTCATCCTTTCCACTCATAAAAGTACATGCAGGGATGGACAACATGTGCACTTTTATCAATAGAAAACAGTGGGCGAGTCTGGAGGCAGGGTTAGATGAGGGGAGTCAATAGTGTGCATAGTTTTGAATTTTCAAAACTACACAAGTTATTTTGAAGGGAAAAATTCCTGCAGAAAAAGGAGCAAATCTCTGGGGATACTCATTCTCTAGGCAGTTTTAAAAGGGAAAGTATGCAAAGTCATCAGCTAAAATTACCCACGGACTTTGCAACTATGTGGGCTGTTTTGAAAATTGCTCCCAAATCTACAGTACTACACATATTATCTAAAATGGTTATCTGAATGTCTGTGTCTGGCTAATCAATATCTAATTATTTCAACTAATAATACATGTTATTTCTTGTGTTACAAGGTTCATATGATAAAGTTTATAGTTGAATAATAATGCGATCTGTGCAGAAGAATGCAGTGCGCAGACACGTGGTTCCAGTGATATAAGGTAATGAAAGTAACTGAAAGCAGATTGACATTAAATTAGAGTCCAAGCATAGCAAGAAGCAGCAAAGGGGCAAAAAAAAAAAAATCAACACAAAAATCATTATAATCTTAAATTACCACAGATGTAGTCTTAGAAGGACATCTTAGGAGTGGAGGAATAGCCTAATGGTTAGAGCAGCTGGCTAGAGACCAGGGTTCAAATCTATCGTCACTCCTTGTGACCTTGGGCAAGTCACTTTACCCTCCATTACCTCAGGTACAAACTTACAGGGTCATTTATCAAATTGCATTATGGTGTTTTCGCATGCATTAAGGCATTTTCACATGTGTTAAGCACCTTTAATGCATGCAATAGCACCATAAAGTATGGTGTGATGCAAATCAGGAAAAGAGAAGGAGTTAGGGACAGGAGTGGGCTGGGTTAACAATTTTACAACGCCCTATTGCACAGCTTTAACTACACCTTTTTCAGTAGTGTTGTCATGTGATAGGGTACATTGCAATGTTTTTGCCCATGCTGGTTTTAGTTGTTTTGAAGCTCCTGGAGAGCCAGCCTAGCTATGAGAGAGAGACTGAGACTAGCCATAATGCCCCCACACTAGATAAGTATTTATATCTCTATGGGAAGCCCACCTAATAACTCGAGGTGAGGTTTAGGTATTAGTGTAGGGGTTAGGGGACACTTTGACATTCAAAGTGAGATGTACGAACAGCACAGTGCTCTCTTGTGAAGATTTGATGACCTTTGGAGTGAGGAAACTCAGCCAAAGATGAGATTTGTGCAATGGTCTCTCAACCTAGCTTGATGGGTAACCTTACCTCGATTTACTAGGTGTGGTTCCCATAGAGATATAAATACCTATCTAGTGTGAAAGCATTACGGCTAGTCTCAGTCTCTCTCTCTCTCCATAAAACACACCCCTTTTTCTATCGCATGTGATATTTAGTGCATTTTGATAAATCCAGACCTTAGATTGTAAGCCCTCTGGGATAGGGAAATACCTACAGTACCTGAATGTTATCTTTGAAGTGCTGTAAAAAGTATGAAAAGTGGAATATAAAAATCTAAATAAATAAATTTACTCCAAGGGGTCTATGTACAAAAGATTTTCCCATAGGCACACAAGGAGGAAAACCCCTTTAGTACATCAGGCCTAAAGCACAACTGGGAAATGATGGAGTATTTACTTTATTTAAAAACATTTACATGCTGCATTATGCTATGTTTAAGCAGCTCACAGAATTGCATTCACAAAAAACAAACAAAATGATAACAAGATTACACACTGATCAACCAAGTCTTTATAACCCAGCTGCCATCTTGTTTAGACTATAACCATCAAACTAAAGATGGCGACAAGCGGGAGCACACTAAATAAGTCAATAGCAAAATACAGTGTTGTCCAGTAAAAAGAGTAAAGATTTGGCTCTTTCAGGAAACAGTAATCCATGGTCAGTTCAAAACATGTGAGATTTTTTGACATAACTATTTACTCCTTACACACCATAAACAATGGCGGATATTTGAACTGAACACTTTGGTGATCAAGGGACTCAAAGAAATTGAATGGTCAGCATTTTAATAATCCTCATACCTGTCCTTAATCAACTTTTCACAAGCTATTTCCCTTAGTAAGTTAACTCTTCATGTCATTGGACACTTCCTCTCTCTCCCCTAGATTCATCAAAAAGTCTTAATAACATAGTGATAACGCCTGCGGTAACAAAAAGGGGCATGTTTAGGGAAATTTTGGCGTTACCACACCATGCATGATGGACTCTATAAAAGGGTACCATCATGCTAGGGTGAGAGAACATAGTACAAAATGTCATCTTTGTTAGACTTTCCTCACTCCAAATGATGTCAAATCTTCACCGAGGTGTACTGTGCTGTTCAAACATCTCATGCTACATGTGAAACTGGTCCCTAAATGACCCCTCACATCTCACCTCGACCTATTAGGCAGCCCTCCTACAGAGATTTAAATAGGTGCACACAGTGAAGCCCTCCCCAGAGGCTCTCTCTCTCTCTACTCCATTCCCTCTCCCCTCTCTCCCCAAGCCCAGAAATGGCCAAAATGCAATTCCAAAAATGTATCACGAATTGTGTTATGGCCATTTCGGGCATATCGCACAGCTTAACGCCAGGGAAAAAGGTGTAGTTATTTCTGGTGTTAAGTCAGTGCGATAGCATGCATGCATTAACACCATATCACATTTTGAAGAATGATGTGGTCTGTTCGGTTTACAAATCTGGTATAACACTGGGATTCCCCCCACTTTAGTTGAAATCCCCTTCATCTCTTTATCTATGGGGTCCCCTCCCTCTAACTGGTTTAGACAAATCTTGCCCTTCCCCCTTTATGATGTCCTTGGGTTCCCCTCCTCTGATTGGTTTAACTCTGGAAGCTGTTGTACTTTCTCTTACAGTAATGGACTTTGCCACACCCACTTTGCTCCCCATTCTGATTGGTTCTCACTATTTTAGTGTGTTTTTCCTGCCTTTTAAAATACAAATCTGTTTAGTGATGCTTCGCTTTCCAAAGCCGTTCTTTAGACTCTAAATCTGTAAGATATCTGTAGAAACAGTATGTGTTTTTTGCTAGATTTTATTGTATTTTCTGCTGTTGTCTGCTTCTTTGTAAATTATTTATGCTCATTTGCAGACTTTGAAACACTGTTTCCTGGTTCAACCTATCCCTCCCAATGCAGCCTTAGCGAAACATAGTTCGTGATGGGGGACTGAGTTTTGACTATTACCAGTTTGAAGTGTATTTGTTTCTTCATGAATGCTGAATAAGCTCACATGAACCATGACTGACTGACAATTTATGTTGTCAGTCAGTCACATGTTTTGAAGTGACTGTGGTTTATCATTTCTTAAAAGAGCCACATTTTTAATTCTTTTACTAGACTATAATTCATGACATATTCAAAATGTGCTTTCCTAACTTAACAAACACCTCCCAAACGAAAAATGTTTTTACTTGTTTCTTAAAAGTTTTTACACACATTTTTCTTCCGCACTGTCTCAAGTAGCTGATTCCACAGAGCAGGTCCTGGCATAGCAAACAATCCCTCTCTCAGGTTTCAGCCAACCTAATCATTTGTGGAGTTGGGGGTGTCCAAAAAACATTTACCTGCTGATCGAAGAGCCCTACCAGGCCGATAAAGTTTTAGCACACATCTAATTAGCCTCATTGCTCATCATGATTATCTTATATTGAATCCTACATTCAACTGGCATCCAGTATAAAGAATAGAGAATTCCTGAAATATGTTCAAAATGCATGGACCCTGTCAGAATCCTTGCCTCAGAGTTCTACACTATTTGTAGGTACCTTCGTTTTCAGTTTTTATTTTATTTTGCCCTTGAATTTCAATGTTATAACAAACAAAATCTGTGGAAAACAGACTTTGTTATAACACACAGGAGCAACATCATCAGAAAAGTCAGTTTTCCTCTAATTTCTTTTCGTTCTAACCTTGAAATTCTCAGGTAAAATAAAATAAAAACTGAAAACGAAGGTCCCTAACTATCAGGGCTTAAGTTGTAGACAGAAAGGAAGTAGAACTGTGGAAGGGGTGAGATGGGTGCGGCTGGGGCCAAGACCTGTGCAAAGGGGCGGGACCAAGGTCAGGTGTGAACTCTCGCTCTCTCTCACATGCACATACCCGAATCAAAACCATGTGTCTGCCCTTATCACAGGGTAAGCAGCTCTGCTTCCTCCAAGTGCCGGGGATCCATGCAACTACTGGGCCTGTTCTGTTTTCTCAGGGGAGCCATAACTGATATACACTGCCAGCTCTACTACACTTTCTCGGGTCCCAGAAAAAAGATGGCAGAATGCCGTTCTGCCAGAAATTAAGCCCTCGGTAATAAACACAAAAAGGAGTTGAATTAGCATAAGTCTGAAAGGTGTGAGCAATACTGCCATTCATCAAGATGAGGGTTGAAGTCTTAACAACTAGCATTATTGCTCACAGCTGTCAAACTTGTGCTAATTCAAACCTTTTTTTGTCTCTGTTCTTTGGTCAGCAGTGTCTGCTTCAATATGCCCCCATCTCCTTCCGTTTCCTGCAATGCAGAAGAAGTGGGGGGGGGGGAAGGGGGAACAAGAGCGGAGGGGCTGGATTAGAGAGCAGAGTGGCTGTCTCTTCCATTCCCTGCTTCAGGCTCACTTCCTACTCTTCCTTTCCTTGCAGATGGCCTGGAGGGGAGGGGGTGGTGCTCTGCCTCTTAAGCTTGAAAAGAAGTGCTCGAACCATGTTCCACCCCATTCCCCCCACAAATTACTATTGCTTACTATTTGCAATGTAGGAATACCCTGTGCCAAAATGTTGCTATGAATGTATTCCTATGAGGACATTCTCATTAGTGGAAAACACTGTTCTTGATTCAGTGTCTTTTCTTAATTGCATTGAAACTTCAGATGTCTTTAAACAAAATTGTTACTTGAAATTCCGTTTATAGCGCTACTAAATTAATATTCTGACATTCCTTAACAGAAATCCCCACATAGTAATTAAGAAACGATGATATTTTATAAGGCCAAGAATTCCTCTAGGGGGCAAGTTGTCTGGACCACTTCTGTCCTTTCCTTTCCACATTAGGTTTTCATTCTATGTTTTATATTTGGGGTACTCCACCTTGATGCTCCCTTTTAACCTGATGAACACTGTGAGGCCCATATTCAGAGGCACTTAGTCAGGCACTTATCCAGCTAAACTTTAGCAGAATATCTCATTATCCATCTAAAATGTAGCCAGATAACGTCGGGGCATGCCGGGGGTATTTCTGAAAGAAGTTAGGTTTGCCGGCTAGCTCTGGTCATGCCATAGCGCTGTCCTAAATTTAGCTGGATAAACTTATCTGGCTATCTAAGGCCTAGATTGCTGAGCCGCACGAAAGAAAGGGGTGGGGCGAAATTGTGCAGCTGGGCCACAGAGTTTCGCACCCGTAGCACCAGTGGAAAATGTGTTGTTAATTTCCTGCGGTGCTGCCGGTGATGAATGACCCGGTCAGATAGCCATGCACATTCTATAGTTGTCCGGCTAATTTTGCAATCCAGCTAATGACTGAATCTGGATCGCTGTAGTGTGTGCATTGGACATATGCAGGGGAAATACTCTGAATCAACACTTTCTTAAAAAGGGAAGAGAAACACAAGAAATGTGCAGGTGGCAAGATGAAGTTAACTGAGGTGGAAAGGTCTGTGGCCACGGTTAACCTGCTTCCTGCTGGGCATCATCATCGCACTTTTGAGCAATAAACCAAAAAAAGATTTCATCATAGCACTTTATGCTTAAACTCTTTCTTGAACCGACGAGAATGAACACATTGTAAGGAAAGAATTTACAGAACATGTTACACACTCTCCCCTTGTTTCCAGAACAAAACCAAAACAAGAGAAAGGATCACTGGGAATAGCTGGACAGCATCTCAATGATTATAAATCAATAAACCATTATTTTAGAAACAAGTGTCACCATAGATAAGTAACACTGGCAATATCAATATAAGAAATAAATCATGAACATTGAAGCGGGTGGCGTCTTACTGACAACCCAATTTAATGAGACATGAGCTTTCAAAGACAAGAGATGAATCTGATGACGTAGATTCTTGTCCTCAAAAGCTCATGCCTCAATTAGTGTCTGGAATAGGTTGATGACAACCTGTTTGATCTAATTCCAAGGATAAAGGCACTATCCATTCCTTGTTTTGCAGACTATTTGCATCATTCCACCTTAAATTTCCAAGTGTCAGCGCTAAGATCTTAGTCTGCAAAACAAGGAATGGATAGTGCCTTTATCCTTGGAATTAGATCAAACAGGTTGTCATCAACCTATTCCAGACACTAATTGAGGCATGAGCTTTTGAGGACAAGAATCTACGTCATCAGATTCATCTCTTGTCTTTGAAAGCTCATGTCTCATTAAATTGGGTTGTCAGTAAGATTATTTGAAATATGTTCAGCAAACAATTCAATGAACCTGAAAAAATGTCCGTGTTTTGGTGAGTTAAAGAGGTTGGTTTTGTTTTTTGGGGGTTTTTTTTCTTCTTTATTTATAATTTCACTGATTATAATAACAAAATATATATCATACTGAGATATTGTCATATCGCATTAACCAATATTATATTACTCAATAATTACCCTGCAATCAGTATATAGCAATACAAGAAAGGAAATTTGTAAGACATTGAGTTAATTTTTGAGCGAATATACAAAAGAAATAGAGTTTTCACACTCAAATTAAAGAAATCAAATGCAACAGTTTATACTAATTGCTCTCACACATTAACTGCTTTTTAAGGGGTGTGCATCTAGATACATGGGTAAACTTATGCGCATGCCACGTTTGTGTATGAGTTTACCCAGATTGAAAATGGTGTTCCTGAGGGAGGAGTCAGGAAAGGGTTTGGGCTTAGGCACCTACTTTTGAATTTCCAAAAGCATGGATGTAAATTTTCTGGAAAACTTTTCACCTATGTAATAGCAGGGTGTAATTGTATGCAAGTAAATTATGACGGGATAATTTTCACAGCGGACTCACGTGTGTAAGCCTACTTTGAAAACTGGTATTACTTGATGTGTGCCTTTGCTTCCTAATTTAGGAGACATGTACTCCACCTTGATGCTCCCTTTTAACCTGAACAACACTGTGAGGCCCATATTCAGAGGCACTTAGTTGGGCACTTATCCAGCTAAACTTTAGCAGAATATCTCATTATCCATCAAAAATGTAGCCAGATAATGTCGGGGCATGCCGGGGGTATTTCTGAAAGAAGTTAGGTTTGCCAGCTAACTCTGGTCATGCCATAACACTGTCCTAAAGTTAGCTGGATAAACTTATCTGGCTATCTAAGGCCTAGATTGCTGAGCATTCTTTCTGCAAATTTTCAAACTTTGGTATTTCTCTTTGAGAATAGGTAAGGGCAATGTGCGTACGGTCAAAGCAGCCATATACTTTGCACGAGCAATGGAGGAGCAGTGAAAGAGTGTGGGTACATTTAAAAATTAGAGGTGCATGCACTGTTTACCTCCCCCCAACCTAAATACTTCTTTGAAATGCTGCAAAAAATAGATGCACTATGTAACCATAGCATGCTTTTAGCAACTTTTGAGAAGGGTGTTTTTCAGTCAGACCATTGCACCCAGTAAATATCTTTGAAAATTGCCCTCGTACTGGAATAATTTGGGGGTTTTAGCCCACCTTTCTGAATAATGCTCAAGGCGGCTCACAGCATCACTCACAAGACGTTTTTGGTCATGTCCAAAATGTTAATTCACAGATCTTGTCTTAATTTGAACAGCCAGACTGATATTTTCAGGGACTTGATTTAATTTGTATTTATATCTGCATTTAGTTATGTGTATACTACAGGAATATTTTCATCATGTGACAATGTAACAAATCTGATTTTTACAACAAGTAAATTTGTCAAATGTAACCATGCAGCTTCACTATCTGGAACTGCAAACCAGTAAGAACTATGTATACATCTGCTAACTTTTATGTATTTTTTACATTGTAGCGTAGTAAATGATAAACAAAAATAAAACAAATTGACCCATATACTTCCATATACAACTCTATACCAGCTCCCTTTCCTTCATATCTTTCACCCTACATCACAAATTTGTCCCTCCTCCACACACACACACACACACACACACCATCAGCACCACTACTCTCCACTTCCATCCCAAGCATGCCCAATATCTGCCACAGTAATGGTCTCCACCACCTCTGCTAACAAGCCATCCCAGGTCCTGACATATCCAACCTTGTCTCCCACAAAACTAATACCCAAGCCCCCTTCTATGTCCCATTACATTTTGCAATAATGCCCACATCCATCAAAGTTAGTGAGGTTGCTGTAAAAAAAAAAAAAAAAAAACCCAGCCTCCCATGCTCCTAGAAATCCTTGCCATTTCCATGGTCTCTCCATGCAAATCATCCCAGCCATCCTGGAAGCTTGATGCTGTTATTCTGCTGCTGTGTAGAGCTGTAAGCACCGCTCTGTCATTGTTATCCCATGACTCCTTGGAAGACCAATACCACAGCCTGGCTTTCCTCCTGCACCAGCCAGCATTTTTCTTGGAGACAAACCCCCATCCCCCACACATTGACATCGTTGGCAAAGGCGGACACAACCACCTTAAGAACTGGGGTGCTGAGGCGGATCATCACTGGCAGGTTAGTGCCGAAAGAGGAAGTCCATATAAAGCTCCTTGGCGAGGCCTTTGGTGAGATTCCTTGCACTATTTTTCTTGAAACTGGTAACCAACTTGCTTTTACTGTAGCCAGATAGAACTGAGATCTTTTGGGGTATTCTTCTTGAAACTGGTATTTTTATGGACCCAACCTTAACTTCGCTGTGACTTTTACTTATTTCATTTTATGCATTTATTTCTTTAGCATTTATCAATAGCTTTCCAGATTAAAAGTCACCCAAACCAGTTTAGGATAGATTGTTGTAGGGTTGTAAGGTAAAATATACTTTTTCCTTTTGCAGTTATTAAACTCTTGCTAAGCATTTTTCTTGCTTAGTCAGTATATTGGATTTATTACTGCAATGTGTCTAACCTCAAATCTGGTCTGAGAGATTTCTCCCTCCCTGTATTTATAGGTGGGGGGAGGGTAAATATGGGCTTAATAAAGGATCCATGTTAAGGAGTTTTTCCAAAAGAGCTTATTCCTATGATAGCCTAATCTATGTGCCCTGTAAAAAAAACCGCTGCCCTTGAATACCTGCAGATAATCCCTTTACCTAAAATAAAGGTGATGCTGGTAAATGTTAGATCAGGGGGATGCAAACGAGGGGGCCACGAATGTTGTACCGCAGGGGAAGGTGCACGATATCAGCGTAGAAGAAGTGCTAGTCCCGTCAATGTTTAATATCACGAGGTCTGCACAGAGGCGGAGGCAGCAGCATGGGCTTCAATGCCAGAAGCAGCAATGAGTGATGGCTCCTCCCCAACAGTCATGCGATGGCAGAGACAACAGCAGCAGCAGGAATAAGAGAGGCTGCCAGGAAAATAAATATATGTATGTGTGTGTGTGTGAGAGAGAGAGAGAATAGGAGCCTGTCTGGGGGTTGATCTGGGGGAGTAAGAGCATGGGGGCAGGGAGAGGCACTTAGAGCTTGTGTATGAGAGTATGTAGGAATGTGTATATGTGAGAGAGAATGTGTGTGTGTGTAACGTTTGGGTGTCCCTCTAGCCCCCTAATCCTCGACAATCTCAGGGTGACTGGAAATCAAGTTCCCAGGTATGGACTCCAGGGCTTTTTTAAATCATCAGTTTTAATTACTGGGTGTTATTTGATATATGTGCTGTTTTGAAATATTTTATTGGTGCTTGGGAAATTTTTTTAAAACTGTATGACTTTTATAGATGTTATATTTGTCAGTAGTTTTGAAATATATAATTCTTTTATTAGCATGCTGCTACTATTATAATTAATGATTATTTTTCTTGATTTTATTGTTTTATGAGGAATGGTGGTTCTGTCATTATTACACTGTAAATCCATACAAACAAGAGAGAAAAAGAATGCAACCACAAAACAGTCCAATCTCCAAAATAGCATTCAATACAAATGGCTTAAACTTATTTATGTGACATAAATGTCTGATTTCTAAACCAAATATTAGCGAAAAACACCAACATTGCAAACAGAAAAAGTGACAAAAGGACCATCATAACACCCATACATACAAATAATTATATGCTCGAACTGCCCAGGTCATAAATAATCATAGGTGCTTTTGGTATTTAAGATGTTTTTCAATGTATTTTCTCTCATTAACTTTTAGAATGGCGTTGATACCTCCTTGAATGCCCCTGATGCAGTTTTTTTTTGACAAAACATAACGTTATGTTGGGCAGGGCACGGTTGCATTGGGAACCAGCTAGTCTGCTGCTGCCAATACTTTTTACTATTAAGGGAAGTTCTTCTTTTAAATGTAGTAAAAATCTAAACATTTAAAAAATTCAAGAATATTGTGTCACTGGTGCATATTTGAAAAATGGACCTATGATTATTTATGACCTGGGCAGTTCGAGCATATAATTATTTGTATGTATGGGTGTTATGATGGTCCCTTTGTCACTTTTTCTATCTTTCTCTATTCGCAATGTTGGTGTTTTTCGCCAATATTTGGTTTAGAAATCAGAAATTTTTATCACATAAATAAGTTTAAACCATTTGTATTGAATGCTGTTTTGGAGATTGGATTGTTACACTGTAGACAGAGTCTGGCTTCTTGGCATTTCCGATTCAGTTTTTGTTTGCATATTGCTGTTTCTAATTTGTAATCCTTTATTCTGTATTTGGTGAGGATCTGTCTCTGCTCTGCACGTGTGACCAAGGGGAGAGATTTTGCTAGCATGTAGATTCTGTGTAGGGATCTACAGCAATCAGGTTTGTTTAGTTTCCCCAGTAGGTGGTGTATTGGTATTCTAGGACAGTGTAATATTTACAGTGCTGCATTTTCACAGAAGGGCTCTTGTTTGAGTGCTTGGTGTTCTACTGTTATGTTATAAGTTTGCAGAATAGATTTTGAGAGTCTTTTTTACCATGTGTCTGGCAGTGGAAGGAGTTTGTGCTGCTGTTACTGTGAAGTGCATGTCTGGATGAGGTGTGGTATCTGCCTCTCTTTCTGTTTGTGTATATCTGGATGCTCCTATCAGCAACCTGAAGTAAATCAAACATGGATGTAATCAATTTGGAAAATTCTTTAATGATATCATCTGTTTGTCAGACTTATGCAGAAACTAATTAGAACCTAACAAAAAAGAACCTAACAATCATCTTTGGAGAGTTTCAATACAGTTAAACTTAGTGCTGCTGAGCTTAACAAATTTATTTTGATTGCCATATGGGAGACTGGCAGATTAAATTTAGTGCGGAAAATTGCAAAGTGATGCACATAGGGTAAAATAATCCCAAATATAGATACACAATACCGAGTTCTGTATTGGGAGACACTGCCCAGGAAAAGGATCTTGGCAACCTTGTGCACAATACGTTGAAATCCTCAATTCATTGTGCAGCAGCACTCAAAACAAATAGAATGTTAGGAATAGTCCAAAAAAGGAGTGGAGAATAAAACAGAAAATATCATATTGTGTGCAATTCTGGACATAACAAAACTAGAACAAGTGCAGAGGAGGCTGACAAAAATGATAAAATGAATGTTTTTTGAGGTTTTATGTTTTACTATGCTTTTATTAGGATTGATGGAAATTATTGTTCATTTTAAACTGTACTTTTCTCTACTTTCAGGTGACTCAGGAAAGGCAGACTACAAATAAAGATATTGATTGTGTTGCTGCCTTTCTTTGAAAGTGCTTTATTATCCTTTTGCAGGGGTTTCTCTGTCTCCAGACATATCAGCTCTTTTCTAGGGGCCATGTTTGCCTACATGCCTTACTATATCCAATATCCCAGTACTGAGCAGGAGATCACTAACCTAACATCATTGCAACTATTGATTTTGATATGGGTTTGATTGCTCCAAGGAGCTAGCACAACCATAATCATTATCACAGGCAGAACATCTTGGTCTGCTCTGACCATCACTTACTGGCGATGGATGTGATATCCACGTTTCCTGGTACTGCCACAATACCCATATATTAATGTGGAAGATGCCCCTTTATGACAATGTGTGTGTTCAGGATGCATGAAATGGAGCAAGAACTGGAATCATTGGTCTTCTGTGGTGCTGGTGATGTCTTCATACGGTAGCACCTAGCATTTAATGCTGAGCCGCGTTAATTCTGTGCTTGAAGGAGGACATAGCTACCTCTTTCTTAGTCTGCTTACTCCCTTCTTCTATCCCTTTGCCTCTGAAAAATGGTAAACCCATGTTCATTGCTCCACCAGGTTCCTGATCGTGCATGCATTTGGGATGCTGAAAAATTGGTTTTACTATGTGGACTATACTCTATAACCCTTGTGCCACTGAGAGACAGCAAGGTGTTGCTTGTGTGCTGCACGTTAATCAACATATTTTTGTGTCTATGGCAGCGTAGGAGACAGGAGGTAGTTGTGCAGAAAAAAAAAAAAGAGATGGTGAAGGAGGAGGAGGAGGAAGCTGAGGATGACAAAGGGACCACTGCACATGAAGCATCCCAGAGAGCTCACATAGTGTCCCAATATTTAACTAAGAGCTCTCTGAAATTTGGCAAGCATTGTTAAAACAGCTTTTTGTGTTGTCTTTTTTGAAGATGCTTCCCTGGTGTGTTATAGGGGCAAGTAAGGCATCTTTTCAGCCTCCTCCTACTTTTCCAATATTACTTTGCTCTGGTTTATGCATATCCGAGGTCACCCTAGCACTGGTGTGCAACCACCTGAGTAGGGGATTGCTATCTTGTTAGGACCAGGAGAACTCTTTTATCCGATACAGTGATAGTGGGGCCAGCTGGGAGGTCCAGTGGCAAGTGCTGTATACTGCTGTGCAGAACTGGGTTCCCTGCTCACTGAGGCAGCCAGGGCTGGGAATGGGGGGTGGGTTCAGCATTTGCTCAATGAAGACACCTCACAACCAGATTCATATCCCACTGCACCCATGTTCCTGCGAGAGCCCCAGTTTGTCACAGGAATCTTGCTGGGATGGCTGGGCTAGTTGGGAGAGGAATATAAAATAAGGGGAAAATCCCTTGATAGCTGTGGATAAAGGATCATGGTACTGTAACCCTAAGGGATGCCAGTTCCAATTGACCTAGAAGTTCATGAGGAAAACTGCCAGACCTAAAAAAAAATACAGCAGTTAGAGACGGGATTTGCATATCTATCTGTCTGTATAGCCTGCAGCACATGGTGCTTGGTACCATCCCTGTCAGACAGGGGACAAGGCTCACATATAGAAAAATACATTTTGCATCTTGGAGCAGGATGGGCCCAAAATGCTTCATTAAACACCCTTTAATCCTATTTGGCCTCCTAGACAGCATCGGCTCCAACTCTGAATGATTTCATTCTTGAGAAATCGATTAGAAGAAGGTAGATCACAAACTTGTAGTCTGTCATCAAGGAAAACGACACAAGAGTAGTCTATAAAATCATGCAAAAAGAAGTTGACTGTTTCGAACTACAACAGCCATTAGCGGTCTCCCGCTACAGTCCTGTGTTTTTCTGTGGTGGCTACGTCAGGAAGGACACATCAAACAAATGCTTCACTTTTAGGATTACACTACAAGTGTTAGCCTGCCTTTACCATGCTGTTGTGTAATCCTAAAAATGAAGCATTCATGTTTGATGCATCTCTCCCGAAGCAGCCACCACGGTATAACATAGGACTATGTCAGGGAATCGCTGACTGCTATTGCAGTTTAAAATATTCAACTTCTTTTGCATGATTTTTTTTCCCTGATGATAAAGATTTGCAATCCACCTTTTTCTATAATTGACATCGTTGTGCATCACTTAACTTTCCCCTTCTTTTGCATTCTTACAAAATGTCATGCTGAGTCAGATAAAGGTCCATCGACCCCAAATAGCTATGCACCTCAGACTCCTTTCTGGCCTCAAGTGTCAACGGTTTGGGCATTACCTGGATGGAGAGAGTGATTGGTCCCCTTTTGGTAGCACGCTGCTACCAACAAAACATCCTTTACACGGGGATGTCACTTACCAGTCCACACTCAGAGTCCAGTTGCTTGCCTGGAGAAATGAACTTGCATGCATGGCAGATATTCTTTTGCTTGTCTTCCCCGCCTCTCCAATTCTGCTCAGTGCCATAGTTAAGTGGTAAGGAAGTGAGTAGCTATTAAATCATCCTTTCCTTATGGGCAGATACAGGGAAGCAGCATTCCTAGCTGTTTCCCCTCTTTTGTCTTTGAGGTGCTTTTGGAATTTCCTTCAGGAAATTTAAGGTTATGACCTCAGGCTTTCCTCATCTTGCAGACTCTGTTTTCCCACAGTAACAAGCTACAAAGGAATGCAAACCTCACAGAGGTAAGCCTGAGCTCTTATGTCACGTGCGTTCTCGCAGGTCGCAGAGTCCTGGAACCCACTTACCTTCACTGAATATCCATCATCAAAGAGGAGTTTGGTAGGGTAGAGGGACAAGAGGAGGCGAGTCAGGCAGAAGTCGTCGGATTTGCCAGCTAGCTTACACCAGGAGGCTTTTCTTTGAGCTCTCAGTTACAGATCCCTTAGTTGAAAGCCATGATTGAAGCAAAAAAAAGATCTTTAGTAGTGTGGGTGCTACAGCAAGGATGGAACCCCGATAATAATTACAAAAATACTCTGGAAGCAGCCACTTAAAAAATAAAAAGTTCAACCATTCTACATCCTGACCTTGGCGATAAAATAGACAAACCTACAGCACTTTTACTGTGTATTTCTTTTTCTAAAGGTAAGGCATATAAACCCAGATCAACTTAAAGCTGTGAAAAAAAAATGTATTATAGGTCACAAGAAATTTGAAAGGTCACTGGTTGTGGAGTTTTCAAGACAGAAGAAATGGTATCCAGTTATTTATTTCCTGCCACACTGAGTTTGTTTCCTGAATGACATAATGTTCCCACGCCCTACCCTGGCAATCCACAGTCATGCAATTTCCAAGCAAATATGGCTGGTGAATTGTGTTCACCACTTTAGGGGAAATTTATGCATGCAAGCAGCCTTTGAGGAAATGCAAACACATTCACAACTGCGCATATGTATAAACAAAATCAGTTTATTAAGGTTTAGAAACTTAATAAAGCTATGTGCAAATTCAACATAAAAAAGTCAGAAATGTTTTAAATACTACTTTTAGAAAAGAAAATCTCTCAGTTTAATTGCACTCAAAATAATACTAGAAAGGCAGCAACACATATACAGAACAACAATTCTGTGCTTAAGTTTTCAGCTGCTTTTGCTGACTACATTAATCCCATATGTATTATCACATGTGCTGCGTGCATGAATACTGGTGCAGCTTCTCAACTTGCAAGCACTGCTCAGCATTCATTCCAGTTACCACAGGTTGGAAAGACAGTAACAACACTGACTCGTAACAAATACATTCAAAGAACACAACATCTTTTTTTTTTCCAACAAGAAAAGATAAAACACAAAAGTTTTTGATGAAATGGAGAACATCCTGAAACATCTTGAATATCAAGTTAAGTGCCATAAACTTCATTTTGCAGTTTGTTAGAAGTGCATTTAAGTCACTGCTATTGGATATCCTTTCACACACAACCACAAAATTCAGTTTTTTTGTTGGTTTTTTTTTTTTGTTTTTTTTAACTTGAATGTCATCACATTCAACTCAGACTTCCCAGCTTTGACTTCCCACAAGAGAATGGAAAGACATTGGTCTCACATGGTTCACAGTCATTATTTGTGAGGAAATAACCTTAACTTCTAACAAGATCCAAAAAGGGCAATATCAGGGCAAGAAGATACAGTTATATCAATACACAATTCTACCTTTTGCATACTGCTCAGGAAATCAAGAGTTCCCAGGGCAAGGCATACTCCTCGCCTTGTTTTAATTAGAAATGGGCAAAGAGGTCATGATTCATGATCATGATCTAAATCCTGTCCTATTACATAGAAACATATACATAATGGTAGAAAATAAACCCCATAGGGCCCATCCACATCTCTTGCTCAGCTTTAAAGTCCCTTCCTCTCCTTCAGAGTTCTTCTGAGCTTGTCTCATGTTTTCTTGATACCTGTCCATGCATCCACCAGCCTATTTGTAAGGAAATACTTCCTAAGATCATTCTCAGAGTAATCAACCTTGTTCCACAGCCTCCTTTCTACTGAACCTGCCTCTGTACCTCAGAGGTATTTCAATGTCTTTATCATATCTCCCCCTCTCTGGCCTTTCCTCTAGGGTATACGTCTTTACTCTTTTCCCCACATACTTTAGAATGAAGACTAGGGACCATTTTAGTAGCTACTTGCTGGCCCATCTGGTTTATATCCTTTTGAATGAACAGTCTCCACAATTGTACACAGTATTCCAAAACGAGGTTTCACCAGGGACTTAGAGGCAATGCCTCCTGCTGATCATTCTTCTCCCTGTGCACCCAAGCTTTTTCCCATTGCCTTTACTACAAGTTTGGCTACCTTAAGATCTTCAGATTAAGCTCACCCCCAGGTCCTGCTTTTGTTTTGTACACAGAAGAACTCTGAAACAAAATATTACTGAGCAGGTGGATTTTTCTTGATCACGATGCCAGATCCCAAAAAAGCACAATCCTGCAAAATTGCAAATATGAGAGCAAAGCCCTGGATGGTAGCAGAAAAGTTGTTGTTATTCTTGTGAGCTTGCCAGATCACCATTTAGCTCCCTGGATCATAAGCAAGCAAACCCCTACAGTGAAGGAGGTTCTAGAGCTGGTGTCCCAATCCTGCTTTAACTTATGTTTTTGCCTGCCTGTAGTTTGTTTCCTACTGGTTCTTTGAGTTTCCAGCTCAGCTGGAATTGGACTTTGAGGCTACAGCACATAAGCCTTCAGTCACAACTACCCTGCATTTTTGGCCTGGGAGCAGCCCCCAGTTCCCTCCAGACCTTAAAACACAGTACGCCTGCCTCTTAAATCCGGCCACTAGATGTCTCCCTCGTGTAATAGAAAGGGACAGCAGAGCCTGTGAATGCCGAGTGTCTCCACACTATACCCAGCCAAAAGGAGAAGCAGGGGCCCGGTCTGAGAACAGAACTCAGATCCCCCACCCAGCAGCATGCTGCCCTGCTATTGGGGCAAGACTCCCTCCCCCCCCCCCCCCCGTTGTCTATCTCTACTTTCCGTGAAATCGTTTGCTGTTGGGACATAACTTTTGAAATTCGAGGTTGCAATTATGTCAGCAAGAGAGTCACATTTTACATCAAATATATCAGTATCTGATTAGTTTACACGTTCCTTCTGATGTCCTTTGTAACATCATAGTCAACATCAACAAATCTGAGTGTGTGGGTTTGTACAGAGTGGAGTTAAGTTGTGGCTTTCTCATGATGCAGGGCGATTATTGCTATTTGCCAGGGACACTTGTGAAATAGTGAACAGTACACAAAGGATACAGTATTATTTTAAAGGAACAATTACTTCACTTAAGCCACAAAATCTAAAATAAATTATCCTGCTAGAGAAAAACCTTTGTACTAAGCCAACTCAATCCTGATCTGCTCCATGGTAAGTGCCTTTATCACAAGTGATCTAGAACATATTGTGCAGAAGATCCCTTCTGCTTGCCATGTATGCTATAGAAGTATCTCTTTCCCCCAAGATGTCTTGACCATGAAAACCTTTGTGCTGGGAGGGATGAGGGTGTCAGTTAATGCTTGTGCTACAACTAAATAAAAATAAACTTCCACATTCTTCCCACAAAGAAAAAAAAAATACCCAGATACGCACATTTTCACCAACCTATCCATCTGCAACATCATACAGTCAACCCAGGACATGAAAGTTCCTGAAACCTTGTAGCCACAAGTTCAACACCTTTCAAAAAGGAATTTGTTTTCAATCAAGAACTACCCATTCTCCTGTTCCTGGAAGTTTGCCCTTGCAGGTGCTTTGCTTAACTCTTCAAGACTAAGCTACCTTTTCTGATTCAGGTCATTGCAGCACTGTTGAAGTGTGTGGGAGGCTGGCTCAACCTCTGAATACTGCAAGACTGCAAAACAGCTGGAAAATACAAATTGCCCCCATGCTGGTTAGGAGGATGAGGTTAGATTTCCTGAAGACATAATGGTTTCAGGGTATTCCCCCTCATCCTTGTGCGGGTGAGAAGAGTTATCTGATCTACTTCTGCTGAATTCCTTTCCTACAAATGGTCTCTTAATGGTAGTCCCAGAATCCGTGGAGGACCATTTACAGCAAGATACCATCTTGATAAAAGCTCTCCGCATTTCCTTGTTGGTCAGTGTGTAGATGATAGGGTTTGTTGCAGAATTGAGCACAGCCAGTGCCAAAAAGTATTCCGCCTTAAAGAGAATGGGGCAGGTCTGCACTCGGCAGCTAACATCCAACAGAAGCAGGATGAAGAGGGGCGACCAGCAGGCAATAAACACACTAAGGACAATGATCACAGTCTTTAGCAAGGCCAGTGATTTCTCCGAATTGCCACTCGATTTTGTGGAGGTCTGCCTGAAAGTCATTCTGCGGCTCCTCGTCCTGACCAAAGTGTAGATTCTGGCATAGAGGATAACAATGGCCATCAAGAGAAAGGTGAAGACAGTGGTGCAGACCAGCAGATAATGCTTGTGGTAGAGCGGGAGCACGGTAGAGCAATACTTGAGTTTGTTGATGCAGTTCCAGCCCATGATGGGAAGGCCTCCCAGTGTGAGGGAGACCACCCAGCAGCCGCCAATCAGGAGGGAGGACCTGCAGCAGTTGCTCCCATTGTGCAGCTTCATTTTCAGCATAGTGATGAAGCGCTCAATGGCGATGGCCAGCAGGCTGAAAACCGAAGCAGACAGTGCCACGAACATGCTTCCCTCCCTCACCAGCCACTGGGCAGGGGTTAGAGTGTACGTTTTTTCCCCGGATAGCAGGAGATTGGCAGTGTACACTGCCCCAGCCAGCAGGTCAGAGAAAGCCAAATTCCCAATAAAGTAGTACATGGGGCGATGGAACTTCTTGGTCCTCCAGATGGTGAGCAGAACCAGAATGTTCTCCACAATAATCAAGCAGCAGATGACAATGAACACCACGGATGTCAGTTTCATTCCAGTGTCCGCCCTGGAGTTGCGCTTGAGTTTCCCCGTGTAATTGTAATGAGTCACAATGATCGAGTAGTTGGCATAATCGCTGATGAGGCGTGGGACGAGTGGCAGGCTAGGGACAGCCATGAGGGCGAAGGGTTCTCAGGGCTGGTGGTAGAGGGCACCCGTGAGTCAGCTTGCAGCTCGAGATGACTGCCTGCTCGCTCTCTCTCTCTCTCTCTGTCACTTTCCGAGGTACAGAAATACAGAGCCCTTCAACTAGACCCCCCGCTTCACAGACCTGAAAGTTTCACAAGCTTGAGTCCTGAAACAAAGAAGGGAGAAAAGGTCAGCACAAAAGCTGAAAATCCACACTTTCCATTTTGATTTAAATTGTTGTGTCCGGGTATAAAAATGCACATTAAAGCTACAACTATAATTAAAAAAAACAAAACCTTAATCACCATAAAATAACGGGACTGGACAAACTATGTAAATTATATTATTATTATTATTAAATTTGATTTATATTCTGCTTTTTCAAACCTCCTTTGTCCAATATATAGACTGTAAGGGGCTGCTGGCACCTACTGTGCATGGATCACTCACTTGTATCCCTCTCACAGATTCAAAGAGATCCTGCAGTCGGAAAAGACTCCTGGCCAATCATTGTTCTGTTTGATTGCAGCGGACAAAGCCTTTCCCAGTTAAACTCTTAGTTAAATGTGTGAAACATACACATAATCTCTTCTCTATTTACAGTGCATGTTGTGATTTTCTGAAACACTACTTCTCTTTGTGGCAAAAATTCACATTAATGCCACCCTGCACAGGGTGAAGCTTCGATCAGTGCTTAGTGAGGCGTCTCGTGTGAGCTTGGGTACAAATCTAGAGCTGTAGAGAGGAAAGCTGCATTTTATTACTACTCTGGAGCAAGCAACCTTTGCGCAAACTATTGCAAAGTCAGAAACAGCTTTAGCTGCAATAAACACCTGAATTACCAGCAATTCATTTAAAAGGCAAAAATATGAAGGGAACGGACAGACTGAGGATTTTATGCTCATGTTTTCCCATCAGGGATAAGCAAACTTGCAAGCAAAATACCACATGAGAAGAAAGTGAGAAACGCTTGAATACATTAGAAACTTCCCTCTTAATCAGTGTCAGAGTTGCAGCGCACATGCACTAACAGGCAGTTATGCAAGAGCCGGTATATCAAATGCAGTCCGGCTAAACACCACCTCCGCGCCGAAGGCTTGCCTTCTTATGACACTCAACCAAATGTTTAAGCCAGATCCAAAAAATTTCGATTCATAAGTAACGAAAGAGTTGAAAACAAAATTAAAAAAAAAAAAAAATCAATTGAAGACAACACTAGCAAAGATACTGCAAACACTAGGTCCAGCAGAACAAACTTGCAACAGTGCAAAACTAAATGTATTATATTCGATGCAACTAGTTTGCAACTTTTTGAAGCCTCCAAACTCTTCCCTGTCTTCTGCATGCGAGCCAGGACTGCAGCAAGGCTGCCCGAGCCCTACCTTGACGGGAAAGGCAGCAGCCAGGTCCGTGCTCTCCTCCTCTCCAGAATGATCAGAGCTTTGCATTTGCTCGGGGGGTTGTAGCTGGCATCACTGCACGTTTCCTTTAGCCAGTGGCCTCCACCCTTTGGGTTTCCTATTGTGTGCTTTAACTCTTTACCGACCACTGGCTTCCTCTGCAGTTGTTGCCTCAGGGCTTTTTCGTCTTTTTAGTAATCCAGAGCATCTGTCTCACATGAAAAAAGATATGAAACCTAGATAGTTTGTTTCTAACGGCACCACTTAAACCCTGGACATTGCATTTCTATTATTCTTGGCGTTATGAGGAGGGATAGATTTTTGTTTTCAATTTTTTTTTTATTAAGTTTATCTGCCGTCATCTGGAGAAAAGTTAATTTTCTTACAACGCAGTGACTTGAATACTGGCATTCCCCCATAGAGAACAAAAAAAACCAGAGCACGTGCTTCAAAGTGCAGGGTACAATTTGGGTCTGGGAGCCCTCATGCTTGCTGTATGTTGGCAAGATCCCCTCCCCCCCATTGGGCGCTTTGTGCATGAAAGCCGTAGCCTCTTTCTCCCCGCCAACTATGAGAAGGGGCTCCCCCCACCTACCAGCAAACTTAGGACACAAGAGCTGGATGAGGAAGGATAATCAAGCCTTTCAGAATGCAATAAAAAAAAAAATGCAGTCCTTTCAACCTTTCAATCAATAAAAGAGCCAGGAAGGGCGTGCACCCGCAGAAGGTGCTTGGTGCAGAGCTGTCGCCTCCTGCAAGGATTCGGTTAAGTGGAAAGCATTTCCGCAGGTCTCGCTCTGCTCTGCTCCGTCCTTCCACGCCGCGCGTTGCTTTTTCGCTTACCTTCATGTTACATCAGCTCTGCTCTCACCACACTGAATTCAAGGCAAACTGTGCTTCTCTCTCCAGACACAGAAGAACTATTGGGCAAGCTTCCCACCCAGAGCCCAGGTTTTGTGTACAGCAGCTTTCCCATCGGTGACAAATTGGCCCGTCCTTGGCAGAACAGACAAGGCACCGATGCGCAGAAAGAGTCTAATGGGAAAGTCTTGCACTGCCAAAAGGGGGGGGGGGGGGGATCTAAACTGCCTTCACTTTCGGCAGCAGGTGCTGCCGCCTGCCCAGAGCAGCTCTAGCGCCAGAGGCCTTTCCTCCGCATGCCCCCCGCCTCCGGCAGGCTGGGGGGGGGGGGGGATCTTCCTGCCTGTGGCGAGCCCCCGACCCGGCTGCTTCCCAGCACAGAGCGGGCTCCCGGTCCTTGGAGCAGCCCGAGCCGGCTGGGAGTTTCTGCTCTGCTGCTTGAGCTTTCCTGCTGGCCTCACACGCTCTCAGCAACAACAACAATAATAATGAAGGCCTGCTTGCTACAGGGATTTAGACTAGTAGGGGTAAATAAAAGTTGCTCAAGGAAAGAAGAGATTGCTTTTAGCGTTCCTTGGCTGCATCAGCTAGCAAACTCTTTAAAAAAAATATACACAACTTTTTATGCCGCTGCTGCAGTGGCCACATAGATAACCCCACCCCAGCCCCTTCCTCACATACATATTTCTTCAGATCTACAGCCAAAAAAAAACCCGGAGAAAAGGCTTGATTCTCCACCGTGCCCTGTGCCATGACAAACCGCCAAGCACTGACCCCTCTGGTTTGGGGGGAGCCCCCTCAAATAAAATGGAAGACCACATCAGCGCGGGGGGGGGGGGGCCCAATGGCAAGGGTAACAAAGCCCTCTACAGGCCAGGGGTGGGGGTCTAAAATGGAAGCCCTTGGAGCAGAGACTCCCCAGCCTATTGCCAGAAGGGTACAAGGACCCCCCACCCCCACCACACACACACGTGCGGCAGCCGAAATCAGGTGACCAAAAAAAAGATTCCAAAGATGGTCCCAGGCCATGTGACAGCGGAACAAGTAAGAAGGATGGCCTAGAGGAGCTGCCGGCTGACTTCGGAAAGAGGTAGCACGAGGCTCTGCCAGCTTCACCTCTCTGCCCAGTGATGACGGATCCTGAGCCAGCTCCCCTTCAGTCTCGTCGCCATCGGACCCTGCATGAACAGAGCGGTGGGGCCCAGACTGTCTCTGAGCGCTCCTCTTCTAATAATGATGGCAATCGTTCTCTCTCACGGCTCATGGAGGCAGCATTTAAGGTCCTAAAAAAAGGAAAAAATTGCAGGTGGTGACAAACCAGACAAAGGCATCAAGTCAGAAGGGGAAGAGTACTGGTCCTTGGCTTCCAGTGGGGAGGGCAAGCGACAGGGACCCACTTCCAAAAACGCATCGATTCATTGATCCCATGTGCATGGTGACAACTTTGGGAGGTGGTATCCCGCCATCCCCGCAGGATAAAAAAAAGCAAATCTGGCAAAAGGAATATATTTATATTTATTTAAAAATCTTGTATTTCACTTATTCCAACAAAACGTGATCAAAGTGAATTCCATAGGTGTACATGCATAAAGACACTATGAGCCCAATATTCAAACCTAGACATTTGGATAAGTTAGCCAGATAAGACTTATCCAGCTAAGTGGTAATCGCTGAATGCAGCCAGATTTTTTGTCCCTACTTATCCGGCTAAGCAGTGCTGATCAGCCTTCCCATAAATAATCCATTAAAAGCTTCTTTAAAAACCATTTTGACATTTTTCCTAAAAGCTTTTAAATCCCTTTCTTCTATTAGGAGACTGTTCTAAAGGGAAGGCACGGAGAAGGAAAACGTCCCATCCAGTTGGCTGAAGTGTGTAATCCCTCATAGCTGGCACCACAAATAAATGTGTTCCAGTAGGAGATCATTGCAGTTTTCAAACCAAGGGGCATTCTTGATCTGTATACAATATACTCTCCTTACTACAATCAGAGCAAAATGATCAACCTGGCACATCTAAAGTAAAGGATCAAGACAATGATGAAAACAACAACAAAAAAAAGCCAAAAATATTTAGAAATATCCAAAATTGGATGGCAGCCTTTCACATGCTTCATAGTGTCATTGAGTCCATACCTCATTAAGTATCAGGACACAGTGAGGAAAGTTCAGCGTCACTAAGGAGGCTGGGCTGGTTGGATTATATCACATTCAGAAAACACATTGTGGAGAATAAAACAATTTCCAGGGACCACGTGGATATTGCCTTGTTGCTTGATCAAATGACACCAATGAGACCTTTGCGCTACTCATCTGCCGACACTCCCTCAGGTAGAGGAAATCACAGACTTTCCAAATCCGCATCTGGGAGGCTCATTTGCAGGCTCTACAATGCAGACCACAGTACCTGGGGGACAAAGTGCAGGTTAGAGCATGCCTGATCAGGCTGCAATGCCCATCACTCACTTGCCAAATGCACAAAGCAGGCAGGTGAAATCAGGCACCTACCCTCACTCCATACTACATCAGGTAATGGCCTTGGCTCCCATGCCAATTAAACCATGATTTCATGGTTGCGACTTTATGATGGCAGATCAAATGCCAAAGTTATTTATGCTGGTTTTACTGAGGGTTTCCTTATCTCATACCATAGCCCCAAAGTTTCCATGTCAGCTAAAAATGCAAGGTCCGTTGCGGAACAAAGGGAGGATGTCACTAAAAATGTAAACATGGAGTTATGCTTAGATCATGTCGTTGGACCTTTCAGGGAGAAGCCTGATGATTCTGTGCCCCCCCCCCCCCCCCCCAAGGAATAGTCCCCAGGTGAGTTCTGACTCATCCACAATTTGGGTGCCTCAGTCAATGATTTCATATCCCCCTGACCTGTGTTCAGTGTAATACGCATCCTTTGACCAATGCAGTCAATCTAGACATACATCTGGCCCAGATCCAATGTTGGCCACAGTTGCCATTGAATCTGCATTCAGGCTACTTCTAGTACATACTTTCTCCTTTTGGCTGCTTGGTTTTGCCTATGATGGAAAATACAACTATGACAAATGTGTGCCCATGGGTTGCCGTATATCATGCACATACTTTGAGAAATGAAGTTTGTTTGTACACTGGGTTACCGAACAGCTCATGGGCATCGCTAATATTGTACATTACTTGGCTGACTTCCTCTATGGGGCTCCAAATGTCTGGGAATGTGGGGCTCTCCTAAGTGATTTTCAGGAGTTTGGGATCCCCCTGGTAAGAGAAAAGATTCACGGACCTGCCCCAAAAGTGGTATTTCTGGGAATAGTGACTGAGGCACCTAATGAAGTATCCAGGCTTACATAAGAACATGCCATACTGGGTCAGACTAAGGGTCCATCAAGCCCAGCATCCTGTTTCCAACAGAGACCAATCCAGGCCATAAGAACCTGGGAAGTACCCAAAAACTAAGTCTATCCCATGTTACCATTGCTTTCCAGATCATTTATAAATATATTGAAAAGTAAGGGTCCCAATACAGATCCCTGAGGCACTCCACTGTCCACTCCCTTCCACTGAGAAAATTGTCCATTTAATCCTACTCTCTGTTTCCTGTCTTTTAGCCAGTTTGCAATCCACGAAAGGACATCGCCACCTATCCCATGACTTTTTACTTTTCCTAGAAGCCTCTCATGAGGAACTTTGTCAAACGCCTTCTGAAAATCCAAGTACACTACATCTACAGGTTCACCTTTATCCACGTGTTTATTAACTCCTTCAAAAAAGTGAAGCAGATTTGTGAGGCAAGACCTGCCCTGGGTAAAGCCATGCTGACTTTGTTCCACTGACAAGGTGCATAAGCTTTGAAAAAGCAGCTCCTGTTGCAGAGGAAGGCTACCCTCCAGCAGATGCAACTCCTGCTGGGCCATCTAAATTTTGCTTGCAGGCTCATACCCATGGGGAGGATTTTCCTCAGGTGCTTGATAATGTTCTCAGCAGGCATACACAAGAAGCACCATTTTATGACTTTCCAGATCTATAAAAGAAGCCCTTTCCATTTGGGATACCTTCTTCACATCCTTTAATGAGAGAGCCATGTGGCAGGATGATCACCTGTTAAACAGTGAACTCGAATTATTCATGGATGCCTCCAGGGGCATGGATTTGGTGCATATTTCAAGGATGCTTAGTGCACAGAGGCTTGGCCTCCTAGTAGCACAATATCAGGATCATGAAGGACATCACACTCTTGGAACTGTTCTCCATTGTTATAACATTGCAGTTAGAGGGAGCGTATTTAGCAAACGTGATTTTCAGATCAGACAATAAGGCCATTGTAAATCTTATAAACAAACTGTACATCATGGGGTGGTGGATCTGTTAAGGGAGTTGGTTTTGTTCTGTCTATGACACATCAGGTTTAGAGCATCCCACATTCCTGGGTTAGATAATAAAATTGCTAACTCTCTCACTTTAAGAGTCTATTTTCAAGTATCTTGCTCCGAAAGCAGATAAGAGAGGCACCTTGGTACCTGAGAACATCTGGAGACTTGTCATCGGGAAGCATGGGATTTGAGCATGCAGTCACTCTCCATGAGCACCTTCAGGATGTACTAGCGAGTGCTATCTTGGAAAATTTCCTGGAACAGCAAGACTCATCCCTCAATGGCCACTAACCCTGCAGAACTTTATACAATTCATACTGGAATGAAAAGCATCAGGGATATCCCTTCGCACCTTCAAATCACAAATTTCAGGGATATTGTTTTCTTTGCTAAGATCTTCAGGTGTCAAGACCCTGCCCAAATCTTTGCTATTAAAGATTCTCATTAAAACATAGGAAAAGGCCCATCCTGCAGAAAGCTTATAACACATAAGTGAATGCTTACCGCCCTACCCGCTACATATTTCCATCATTATGAGGTTATGCTGTTCACATGCTTTACCCTCACCTTCGAGCCTTTAGAATTAGTGAGCTGGTCCCCCCAGGTACAGATGTTCGAGTCATATCTGGCCTGATAGCACGAGATGTGGTGGTGTCCCGACGGATGCTCCACATCACAATGCGCAGATCCAAAACTGACCAATAGGGAAAAGGAACACTTAAAACAAAGAGAGGAGTCAGAGGTTTGAGCTCTTGCCCACTCCAAAGCCTCACAGGTTCCAGGCTGCTCGACTGGTTTCTGCCCTTTGGCTCCTAGTACATGCAGATGGAGCTCTGCTAATCAACTTCCAATTCTGCAGGGTTTTGAAAATTACCTTGGCCTGGCCTTGCCTGGACCCTAGCCAATTCAGAACACACACTTTTTGGATAGGCATAGCCACCTCGGCTTCGATTTTGGAAATGTCACAGAAGGCCATTATGACACTAGGTAAATGGAGAAATTACTTACTTGATAATTTTGTTTTCCTAAGTGTAGACAGATGGACTCAGGACCAATGGGTTTTATGCTCCAGCAGATGGAGACAGAGCAAGCTGATGTCACAGTATATATATTCCTGCAGTGACCCCAGTCTGCCAGTATTCTCTTCAAATGCAACTGTGGACAGACTAACAAAAAAATGATTAAAAACAGGCAACCATAACTGTACTCAACCAACAAGAACACTGAAATCAAATAAGAACTTAGGTACCCCAATCTAGGGATTGGATGAATTTACCAGTAATCCCTGGGAACCCAGAGCCCCACATGAGGACTATTGACACACTCATGTGGCAGCCGAGGGTGGGAAGCTGAGTCCATCTGTCCACACTAAGAAAAATGAAATTATCAGGTAAGTAATTTCTCCACTTCCTAGCATGTAGACAGATGGACTCAGGACCAATGGGATGTACCAAAGCTACTCCCAAATAGGGTGGGAGGCTGCCCATGGTCCAGTCCACATGGTCCATACAAAGGCTGCATCTTCCCAAGCCTGCACATCCAGATGATAAAACCTGGAAAACATCTGTAAGGACCACATCGCAGCTTGGCAAATGTCAGTGGAATACAACATTCTAGCCTCTGCCCATGACACTGCCTGAGCCCTAGTGAAATGAGCCTTAACCTGAGTAGGCAACAGCTTTTCAGCATCCACATATGCAGCCACGACTACCTCATTAATCCAGCAAGCTATGGTAGCCCACAAAGCTGGAGGGCCCTGACTACTCCCACTATGGAGGACAAACAGGTGATCAGTCTTCCGGAAAGGCTCAGAAATCTCCAGATACCACACGACAAGTCTCTTGACATCCAAGGAATGCAGGAGGCAATACTCCTCCACATGCTTGACTTATCCAGGGATGGCAAGGAGACAGACTGAATCAAATGAAAGTCTGACACTACTTTGGGCAAGAAAGAACCTGAAGGAATGGCTCCCAGCAAGGCAAGGCCAGCAGCTCAGAAATTCGATGCGCAGAACATATAACAATCAGGAACACAGTCTTCAAGGTCAACAACCGCAAGGAAAGACTATGCAGTGGTCGGAACGTAGGGCCCACCAAGAAATCCAGCACCAAGTTAAGACTCCACAAGAGGCCTAAGATGCTTCACTCCCTTCAAAAAACAGACCACATCAGGATGGGACGATAAGGAATCACTGTTCAGGCAAGAGCTGCAACCTGCACCTTCAAGGAATTAAGGGCCAATCCTTTATTCAATCCATATTGCAAAAAAATCCAGAATGAACAGGATCTTAACGGAATGAGGAAGAACCCCATGCTCCTCACACCAGGCCTCAAATACTCTCCAAACCTGCACATAGGTTAAGGAAGTGGAGGACCGCCGAGCACGGAGTAAGGTGAAAATCACCATGGAAAAATACCCATGCTTTAATAGGCGAGCCCTCTCAAGGGCCAAACAATAGATAGAACCAAGTCAGATCCTCGGGAAGAACGACCCTGCTGTAACAGATCTCGGCGTGGTGGAAGCTGAAGAGGGGTCTCCACCAGGAATCTTCGCAAATCCGCATACCATGGATGCTTGGGCCAATCTGGCACAATCAGGAGTACTAGCCTCCTGTGACTCTTGATTTTGCGAATCATCCTGCACAGCAATGGCCACGGAGGAAAGGCACAAAGCAATCTGTTTTCCAGCCAGACCTGTACAAGAGCATCTATGCCCAGAGACCAAGGATCTCTCCTACGACTGTAGAATCAAGGAACTTTCGCACTCTGAGACATCCCCTGCTGGTCTAGGAATGGAAGGCCCCAGTAATCCACAATCAGCTGAAACACCTTGGCGGACACCCATTCTCCTGAATCCAGACTCTCTCTGCTGAAAAAGTCCGCTCTTACGTTGTCTTTTCCTGCAATATAAGAGACCAAAATTTTCTTTAGATGAACTTCCGCCCAGTCCATAGGTTGGTCTATTTCCTGCGACACTTGCTGACTCTTGCTTCCTCCCTGGCGATTGATGTAGGCCACTGTCATCGCTTGTCTGACATCACTGTCGGGATGCCCTAATTCTAATGCATCATTAGTATCCTTTGAAGATACCTCTCTCCGAACCATGCACTGCTGAGCGACTGTCAGCTTTCCCCTTTGTTCTAGTTTAAAAGCTGCTCTATCTCCTTTTTAAAGGTTAGCGGCAGCAGTCTGGTTCCACCCTGGTTAAGGTGGAGCCCATCCCTTCGGAAGAGACTCCCCCTTCCCCAAAAGGTTCCCCAGTTCCTAACAAAACTGAATCCCTCTTCCTTGCACCATCGTCTCATCCACGCATTGAGACTCCGGAGCTCTGCCTACCTCTGGTGACCTGCGCGTGGAACAGGGAGCATTTCAGAGAATGCTAACCTGGAGGTTCTGGATTTAAGCTTTCTACTTAAGAGCCTAAATTTGGCTTCCAGAACCTCCCTCCTACATTTTCCTATGTCGTTGGTGCCCACATGTACCACGACAGCCGGCTCCTCCCCAGCACTATCTAAAATCCTATCTAGGTGACGCATGAGGTCCATCTTCGCAGAAAGTAGGCATGTTACCAGGCGATCCTCACGCCCACCAGCCACCCAGCTATCTACATTCCTAATAATCGAATCACCAACTATGATGGCCAACCTAACCCTTCCCTCCTGGGCAGTACGCTTTGGGGAGATATCCTCAGTGCGAGAGCACAATGCATCACCTGGAGAGCAGGTCCTTGCTACAGGATCCTTTCCTGCTGTACCCGGTTGATGCCCTCCAATCATGAGACCTTCTTCCTCCAAGGCAGCACCAGGGCTGCCAGTCTGAAGTTGGGGCTTGGCTACTATGTCAAGGTCTCATCTATATACCTCTCTGTCTGCCTCAGCTCCTCCAGGTCTGCCACTCTAGCCTCCAGAGATCGGACTCGTTCTCTGAGAGCCAGGAGCTCTTTGCATCGCATGCACATGTACAACTTCTCACCGGTGGGTAAAAATCATACATGTGACACTCGATGCAAAAGACTGGGAAGCCCCCCACTTGCTGCTGGGCTTGGCTGGCAGACCTTTCTCTTGCTGCTGCTCGGGAAGGTCTGCCACCCGAGCCCACTCCTCTCTTGGGCTGTCTGGGACAAAAGGACTGAGACCTACCAAAAGGCCGAGTCCTCTGAAAGGCCGACCCTCTGTAGGGACAAAATCACCTGGAACCCCAGAGACAACCCCTCATAACAAAGGGGTGCTGTAACTGGACCCCCAGGACACAGCTGTGTGAGAGCATTAGTGTTTTCCCAAAGTGGATGCATTTGTATGTGCAGTCTCTAAGTGGATGACTATCCCCATGAAAGGAGGAGCAGCCTTGAAGGATGTGTATGATAGGAGGATTGAGGCTATCCTTAAGCAAGCCTTTGAGGCAGTGGTGATGACTTTACAGATCGCTTTCTGTTGTTCCATAGTGGGGCGATCTTGTGCTGCTTCTCTCTCAGGAGGTCGATGATTCTGGAGGGAATTCCAGAGCGGTTATGGAACCCGCTGCCACATTTTTAGCACATGCAGGCTGCGATTTGGTCTGTACCTAGACCAGATGAGTGGCTTTGGTGATAGCAACCAGGTGTCAACTCTGGTTGCGAAATTGTTCAGCTGACGCAGCCTCCAAAGCTAATCTTACAAAGATGCCCTTTAAAGGCTCGTTTCCTCGCCAGTTCTCCAACTCACTCCCAAAACAAGAGCGAGCCTTTATAGGGCATCTTTGTAAGATTAGCTCTGGAATTCGCTCCAGAATCATCAACCTCCTGAGAGAGAAGCAGCACTAGGGAGCAACAGGAAGTGATCTAAAGTCATCACCTCTGCCTGAAAGGCTTGCTTAAGAATAGCCTCAGTCCTCCTATCATGCAAATCTTTCAAGGCTGCTCCTCCCTTCACTGGGATAGTCGTCCATTTAGGGATGGCACATACCAATACATCTACTTTGGGAAAATGCAAACGCTCTCGCACAGCTGGGTCCAGGGGGTCCAGGCCTCCGACTCCCTTTAAAATTTGCCTCTAGGGCATCCCATTCAAGATCAATTCCTGAATGGCATCCATCACAGGGAAAAAACAAGAGGCTTTATGCAAGAAAACCAAAATGGGATTATTCTTCAGCTCTGGCATGGCATCCGTACCAGGAACACCCAGCTGCTTCAAAGTCTGGGAAATCAGGGCCAGCAGTTCATCTCTATGAAATAATCGCAACAATGTGCGATATAGTTCCAGACCTGGAGGGATTTCCCCATCTTCCAGGGAATCAGGATCTGCCTCATCATGAGTGCCATCCAGGTTCCTGCTGAGAATACCCACAGGGAGCCGAGGCGAGCCCCGTCACTTTAGCATAGGACTGGAAGAGGGAGGAGCCACCAGCTGAGGGTTGTGAATTAATGGAAAACTGTGCTTCTCTCTGTGGACTCCAAATAAAGAAATTGCCTTTTTCTGAAGAACTTGGTATCAGACCAGGTAACCTTCCCATCCAAAGCCCAGGCCTTGTAAACAGCTTTTCCATCGGTAACAAACTGTCCCATCCTTGCAGAACAACATCCTTTCTAAAGGGCACCAAGAGTTACCTTACAGTCAAAGCAGCAGATCCAGTACATGAAATGGCCAGCTGGCAAGTGTGCTGAATGACTGCAGTTAAATAATTCTCATTTTGCTGTTTTTGAGAACACAATGATGGATGCTATGTCATCTTTGTTACACTTTTTGATCCTCACCAATAAAGAGTTCTATATAAGGCACTGAAAGCCCCCTTCAGCGCCCCCTGCCTTGGGATAGAAGTGGAGGAGGTGTGGAAGCTGAGGTGAGCAGTCAGAGCACTTCCCCACCCTCCTCTCGCTTTGACTCAGAGGCTCCTTCTCACGGGGAGTCCCTGCCCTGCTTGCAGTTTGCAAATAACCGTCAAATCACAACGGCCAAAAAAAAAAAGAAACAGCGAGCAAAACCAGATCTCACCTGCCACGTCCCACTTGAGGAGTTTCATCCTCTTTGCCTCCCCTTTGCAGTATGTGTTGGCCTCCGTTTCCTAGTCCTTGCGTGCTGTGCTTGCTCCTCATCCCTCTCGCTACTTGATCCCCGTAGGATCAGCAAGCCAGGAGAGGATTTCTGCCATGAAACTGGTTTTTTCTCCAGCACCAAGAGTGCTGCCAAAATTCTGCTTTCACTTGGCACCTATAAATCCGCAATTTGAACATTTATCTGGCCAGTATCGATTTACAAAAACATCGCCACATAACTTTATATTCTTGTAACATTGAACAGATTAGATGTGCAACATGGATGGAAAGGCTCAAAGCAGGTCCCCCAGATTCAGGAAGATTTGAATTCAGAAATATGGACCGTGTTGAGGAAATACTAATTGGGGGTACATCGATTTCTTTTATTTGCAATCAAAAATGAAAAAAGTTAAATTGTGAGCTAGGGGACCTGTGATTATATTTGGACACAAGCAAGGGCAATATTTACAACCAAACGCCATGACATGTGGTGCTACATCTTTTAATTGTAAGAGCTTATGAGTAAAACGTGTTTCCAGAAATATCTAGCATTACAATTTAAAAACAAGAGGGGCCGATGCAATACAGTGGGCTCAGCCGAGCGCACTGTTTAATCCGCAGCTGGACGCGGGTTGTGTAGGCGCATCCACATCGCGTGGCGAAACTAATAGCACTCATCACATGCAAATGCATGTTGATGAGGCTATTGGTTACTCAACCGAAAAAAAAAGTGCATCCAATACACACATTTTTGCGCTCAGAAATTAACATCTGCCTAGAAGAAGCGTTAATTTCTGAGCACTCCTCCGACTTAATATCGAGCGATATTAAGTTGGAGGAATGAAAGATTAAAAAAAAAAAGTTTTTAAAAAGTGCCGGTAGTCAGGTTCGGGAAACAGATGCTCAGTTAACCAGCGTCCGTTTTCCGAACCCTGAGGCTATGCACTGGTTGGGAAAACAGACGCTGATAAATTCAGCATCCGCCTTCTTAACCAGCAGTCAGCCTCTCCCGGCTGTCAAGGAGATGCTAGGGGCACACAATCGACCCTAGCGCCTCCTTGACAGTGCGACCCCTAATTAGAATATAGCATGGCACCCCCAGGAGAGGAGCCTGGGGGCGCATTAGGAAAGTGGGCGCTCACTTTCTGCGCGTTTTAATTGCATCGGCCCCACAGAGAGAGGAGAGGAGGATTCTTTTGTAATTGATTGTTTAATATACCCTCTCAGCTGGACTGTACAATTTGACAGATTAATGTGACATAACTTATTATGGGATTGTGGAGAATTGTTAACTTTTGTCAAAACTGAAATTAGGGAACGTAAGATTCACAGTGCATTCTAATTACAGTACATTCATAACCTAAGAACGTTACAGAACAAATCGCTGGCGCTACCTTTTTTTTTTGCAACTGATTCATAATTCAGAAAATTGCTAGCCTCAGGGGACGAGTCTCTGAATGGATGCTGCATGCACGAGGACGAGCTCACACAACAGGACTCACAGTTAGAGGATCTGGTTTTTTTATTGTAATGCAGAGTCAGTGAATTCCAATTATGAACCATTACGAGTTTGTTTTGGAAACTTACCGAGATGTCAGTCCTGGAACATGACTTTCATTAAGGAAATCCAAGTAAATGATGAAAGGAGGGCTAGACCGAGTAATAAGGCACCATGATACTATGGAGTAGGTAGGCTGGATAGTGCTGGAAAGTTCCCCAACAGTTTATACTGGAAATACTTCATAGACAATTTATGGGAAGTTGTGAACTCTTATAAAATTGAACTTATGAAACCAAAGTAAGATACATTAGCTACATTAACAATAATAGGATGGAAGCCAAACTGGAAGCATCAATCAGATAGCTGATTTAAGCTCAATGGGAAAATAGATTTTCCAACTAAAGGAACAGAGACAGGAGATATACAAAACTGTTCCAATGTGGACTGTTTTGTAAGACAACCCCCAAATTACAACAAGGCAAATTTAGGAACTTTTTAAAAACAATACAGCCAGGTTGGCTCAGCAGCAAGGGCTTGTACTATCCTGCAGAAGACTTGGATCTGATTCTTGGGTCCCGTTTTCTGCTCACTGGGCAAGCTGGGGCCTGGGAAGCTGCATTCATAGTTCCTGAAAGGGGGGCGAGAAGCAAGTCTTAGCCATTACTGAAGAACGACATTTAGTGGCCACATGGAGCGGGTTCTGGAGGAAGATGTGGTTTGCGGTGCCTGGCCAAGGACAGTTGCTAGGATGGCTTAGCTGAGGTAGGTGGTGGGATATATAAACAGGACATAAAACTCCAGGTCATTGTAAATGAAAGCTCATGGCATTGTAGCCCAAAAGAGTCTGATTCCAACTGAGCTGGAAACTTAAAGGCGAAGGAACCTGCTGCCCCCTCCCTCCCTCCCCTCCAAAAAAAATCATTAATTATAAAAAGACAATGTGACCAAATTTACCTGTTTTTCCAATAACTCTACACATGGAGTACAAAACCCCCAAGGCTGGTAGGCATTTCAGTTTGTAAATCCTACTGAAATGTGTGGGCAGATTTGCTCCTCCCCCCTTGCAATTTATTTGTTTCCTATGAAAATGAAGGCACATGGAAGTCTGGCTATACAGCAGTGCTATTGGCCTTCACTTAAAAGCACCGCAGCATGTTTACTTCTAGAGGAACTGCTGTCAGCAGTAATGATGGCACGAAACGCTGTGCGAGCGAGTCCTGCGGAGTGCTTGCCTGAGTCTGTCAGAGGCGACTGAATGAGTAAGAGCTGAAGAGGAAACAAAAATGTCAACAAAATGAAAATTACACCCCCAGACTAGCCTAAGAGAGCTGATGTGAGTGTTGTATAGGCTAACATAGGATAGGTAACAGCAGATTTTGAAAAGTGAGCAGCAGGATCCTCAACAATAAAATAGGCACTGACCCTTTAAAAGCGTCTCTTGCATGGAGAACATTTAACAGCCTTTAAAACTTTTGAAAGACTATCATAATGTTTTAAACATTTCTGATATAGGAAGTGAATTTGTTCAAACTTTCTTTCCTATTGTTTTTTTTTTGCGCAGCCCAAAATATTTTTAAAGTGTTAAGATTGCTCTCTCAAGAAACAATGGGAGCTGCGCAGAGGCACTCTGGCCCAGTTTTATGGTAGCTTCAATCAGGAATAAATATTTGCTGAAAGTAAGTAAAAGGTGCGTAGGTATTTGGGTTTCTGGGTGTTTGCTGGCATGTCTATGAGTGAAGAGTCTATGGTGGCTGCCACTCCTCTGAAAATCTTCTCTGGGGCTGGGATACAAGTTCCCTTTTTTCATTAAACATTACTTGAATGTCAGCTTTCCTGACCTTTGCTAGTTGGGATTTTTGCTCTTTTGTCCTCCAGAGACTAAAAAGAATTTTGCTGAGTTAATGCCTTGGTTAGCCTGCCACGTTCTTCAGTGCTTATTGTTACCTAAATTACGACCAGAGTGAATTAACCAATATTGCTCTGGAATTTTTTCTTTTGTAACTTTCTTTTTATTGTTCTCTCACTCGGGAAACGTACTTTACAATCCTTTGCCTTTTTCCAATCTTTCACGGAACAGTTTTTGCACTGCCAGGATGTCCCAGACCCTCTTGAACAAATCCGATATGGCTGACGCTTGCTGATTTTCCCAAGCGATGCCTTATTTAGTTGCTGTCAAAATTCTGCAGTAAGCTTGCGTTGGAGAGGACGAATTTTCCATCCTTAGGCCCACTAATTGAATCAATTGGTGTTTTCTCAATGGTTTCCAGAAACCTTGTGTTACCAACACAATGAACTCTCAACCCAGTCAAATCAATTTTTATTTTTATTTTTTTGTTATTTCTTCTGTCTCTTAAGCCTCATCTAAACAGCTATGCAGACATTTATCTTCAGTTTTCTAATCGATAGATAAAAAGACATGCAACAAGAAAAACACTGAAAGCTCTTTATAGCAATCAATGACTTGACAGCATTTAAGGCAGAAAGGTGAAATCAATCTCCCTGCTGTTTCCCTTTGCTGTACCCTTGATAAGGATTACATACGCATCCAAGGAGACCACGGTGCTTGCACTGCTTAGCAAAGGAAGCCTCAGATCTACTGCTGTAACCCAGTTCTGAAGCAAATGTTGGGGACTTTGCTAAAGGAACCTTATTTATAGGTAGCCTGACTTTGTGATCACCTGGGATATGGTTAGATATGGTCTGGGCCAATATTTTTATCATGATTCAAAGTGTGACTCAGATATTTATTCTAGATTTAATTCCGAGGGCACTGGATAGATCAGTTGTTAGTGTTCTGTAACACAATATCTAATCACAATAGTGTGTTACGTTGTATTCAAATGGCAGCAGCTGCCACCCTGCCTCCTCTCTTATTTTTTCTTTGAGGCCTATTGCTATCAACTCTTACTTCTTTCTTCTTAAAAAAAATTGTGTTTTTTTTTGTTTTATTTCTAGTGATTTTATTTTATTTATTTATTTATTTTTAAGGGTAGCATCACTCTGCTCATACATGCAGGGGGGTGATCTGAGCCTTCCTATGTATCTATCCATCCGAGGGAAGACTAGATATCCTAGAATCAGCTCAAAGTCACAGTGAATTTATGTTGTGTCCGTTGGTTCCCGACGCCCTCTCTCCGCCCTCTTCACCTCTTTGGCGCCTCCCTCTTCGCCCGCGGGAAGATTGGCTGCTGCGGCGTCTTCTTGCCGAGGTCCTCCGGCGTCCCCGGACCGGCTCCATGCTGCTGACCGCCATGTTTCCTGGAGGCCTAGGGGCGCGCGTGCAGCGTGGCCCCAACTGAAGTACTGGCAATGGTGCGAACCTTAGGGGCGTCCTCCCGAAGATGACGTCACCCGCGACGGATATTTAAGGTCTTAGAATTTGCTAACAGATCGAGTTAGCAAGGATAAGGATTTGTTCTATTTACGCTACTCTGCCTCCTCGGACTAACCAGGGGTACCCGCTCCTCGGGGGCCTCGTTCTCTCTCTCTGTAGATTGCAGTCTGGAACCGGTACTCGCTCCTTGAGGGCCCTTGTTTCCGGACTTCTTTGAATTCACTTCTGCCTGGAAGTCAGCACTGCCTCCTACATCTGTGAGTTACCACCGCTCTCTCAGAGCTTTCCCTGGAACCAGGTACTCGCTCCTCGAGTGCCTATACTTTCCAGCTCCTGGGCTTCTATGAGACATTGTGTGAGTCTTACCATCTGGTTCGGTACATGAACTTTGCTTACCCTGCCTACTCACTATATTTCAGTTTCTCTACAGCTCAGTTATCCAGGATCACTGTTCCAGTACCTGAGGGACTACAGCCCAGCTGGGCATTCCAGCTCACTACTGCCACCTCTGGTGGTTCAGTATACTGTCTAATAAAAGAACTAGTGTGTGTCTGTCTCCATACTCTGAGCCTCACCGGTGGTCCCTCTCGGGGTCTTCCCCGAGGGGCGTGGTCATCTGCCACTGGTCCAAGGATCCACCCACAACTCTCCTATATATTACAGAATGCTAACTCCTATCTGATTGCTCCTCCCATCAGATAGCGGTTTCAGAACAGATTGCTAACTCCCAAGAAGACTGTTAACTCCGAATTGAACAATTTACTAATGTAAGAATTAAGAAAGAAAACTCTAGGAAAAACAAAGGAAAATGGAGCAGCCAAAAATACTATTATTGCACTTGACTATTTCCACTCACTGTTACAATCTGTGAAGGGGTTTGTTTGGTGCTTTCCATCACAAAATAAATCTCAGCAATTAAGGTCTTCTCTCACAATTTTGCTAATATTCTTTGTAATACTTGCACTGTGCCTTTTGGAACGCATAGGGTATCACAGATATGGACACCATAATACAGTGGGCTTGGAAGTATTTTTGATTAGCTCAGTGGCTCAGGGACCATTTCTATAATGCTCAGCCATATTGTCCTGGTCACTGATTGCATCAACTGATACTTGATTATCATCTGTCTCTCTGCATGCTATACAATAGTTGCTTTAAACTACAAGAGCTTTACCTGAACAGGTGTTTCACCCCCATATACGCCCTCCCACCTCCTATGCTCAGTGTCACAAGCCCGTTTTGCTGTGCCTGCCCCCAAGAAAATGCGCCAGAAACAAATCCTTCTCAGTATCAGTTCCAACACTTTGGAGCTCTCTTCCACTCCATACGAGTCTGGCTCCAGATCACCTAGCTGTCAGGAAGCTACTAAAAACACATGACTCTGAACCAAGCTTTGGGCCAAGACCCTGTTGGAGTCATTTTTTGTTACTTTGGCTGAGGATGTTTGTAGAGGTTAGGCTGTATGGATTCACCCAGACACAGACTAGTTTGAAGGCCACAGGCCAACCTCTGAGTGAACTCCTATTTACTGTTTTGCACTATATAATGCTTACGAACAGGCAAGAGCTTGTTTAGTTTAGTTATTCCAGTAGGTCTATGATGAAAAAGCAAGCAATTAACTTATACTAAAGCCTGAGAAAGAACAGTTGTGCCTGAAACTGATAAGAACTCAGGAGGGAACATCGCTGCTTTTCCCAAGCATTTAGTGTATAAGGAACAATAATAGCTAGAGAGAGGGCGAGCACACTTTCGGACATGGTAGCTCAGGCTGATCCTTTGCTTTGGAACCATGCAAGCTTTATATATATATATATATATATATATATATATATATATATATATGTAGCAATTGTTATTATCTACCATTACTTCTTGTGTATGATCTGATTTTATTTGTTCTATCCTCCTATTGCTCTAATAAACTTACTTTCCTAAGTACCTGGGAACCGTGATGTACTGAATCCAAGCGTGTGGGTGTGGCTATTTGTGTAGGGAATAAATTCCTGGGTTCAAGTCCCCAGGCTGTGTATTTATATTGGGTAAGCTCCCGAGGTAGTCCTGTGTGCACGCAGGTGATATGCCCCTCACGTAGCCCCCAGTGTAGACCTCAGTGAGATTAGCCCCCCAGGTTAGAGCCCCTCGGCAGGTTGCCAGTGTGCACGGTCTGAACCCCGACAGACCCCTCTCCACATACACCCCCCTAAAGAATGAATTCAAATCATAAACAATATCACAAATGCAGCCACACACCCTACTGCACTGGAAACCATTGGACCCTTTTTTACACCACTTACTTTGTTTAGGGACGGTAACTTATACTGGTGTGCAGGGGCACATGTACGCGCATATGCTGACTCGTGACAAAGGACGCGGCCATTTTATAACATCTGCGCATATGTACACACATGGTATAAAATAGGCTGAACGCTTGTACATGTGTGTACGCATCCATATAAAATTGTGCTTATACGCGCAAATGCCGCCTCTACCGCATAAGTGGGGAATTTTTATAAGGGACGTGTGCCGATGCTATTGGGAGTTTTCCCAGTTCGTGCCCAGTTAAGGAACAGGACTTCCCAACCCCCCCTAGTTTAATAGTCTCCAGGATTTTACATTAACAGAAAATACAGAAAACCTTGACAGATACAGTCAAGAAATGGCCGGGTAAATATGCACACGGCCAATTCCAAAACTATCATGCTTTCCCTATAGTCTCACACTATGCATCCAGTGATTCTAAGAAAAGTTAAATGGCGGGAACAGAAACATGAAACGTCCAGGCACAGCAGCAAAATCACGTGAGCCGCTTGTCGGGAATGAATCTGACAAACAGCGTAGAAATCAAAGCTCCTTCTTAAGTTCTTGCAAACTTCCCCAGGGGAGTCTGTTGGACCCTCTTCCACCTGCATTTTCACTTGCTCGGTTTGCTAAAGTATTGGTTATGCTTGTGCTGTTCACCGGCTCTGTCAGTCTGGCACCTGGTTTCTCTGCTGTGCACACAGTTCTCCATCCCACATGGTGACGTGATGCTCATTCAGAAGCTTTGCCTCGAAATTATCCCTTCCACAAGGGGTAACTGAGATGAATCAGTTTTCTCTCAATGTTTATAGCATCTAAAAATTCCATATCTTCCTTCCGTAGACAAAAATCGAAGACCTGCAAAGGCAAAAAACTATGTACACATCAAGTGGTAATTAATAAGATAAAAACTCGACTCTAAAAGCACTGCAATAAATGCATCCAAGTATTAGTCTACAAGTGCTCTGAATGAGAATTAGATCAACAGTTTTATCTCCCTGGGGCCTGATCCCAACCAGAGGGCTAGGGAAAGCATTGGGTAACACTGGCTGTTTTAAGACGTGGTGTTAATAGTTCAATAGGAGACACACTTTTCTCTGAACTAATGACCCAGCACAGTGTTATGGACCTTATGCTGCTGTAGGTTTTTTTGGCTGAATAATTAAATGGAGTTCCAGTGGACTTTGCAACATCCCATGGAATTTTCTACAAAATGAGTGCACAGGTTCCCTGCAATATTTCTTACTGGAAAGGCAGAAGCAGCAGCTTTTCTCGTTTGTTGTACTAGTCTAAAGCTGAATTGCAGACCTCAGTTTGCTTTTCTGCAGGGGTCTCTACACATTCAAACAAACAAACAAACAAGGATCCTGTCTGATTTGCCAAGGTTTTCTTCTTCTTTTCATGGGACTGAATTTTAGTGGGGCAGGAATGATTTTTACAATCACACAGGCGTTCAACTGTCATATACTGTATACCAAAAAAAAAAAAAAAAGCATGAACGCTCAATAAATAGGGAAGGTTAGCTGCTGAAAGAGACCTGTAAGTGACATTTTTAAAGTAATCACAATCAACCATTCCAATATCATAATGATGGGAATTTTTTTTTTTTTAAGGAATGGTTTCCACCAGCCTAACCAGAGAGAATATCACCAAGACCCCCCCAAAAAAAAAAAAAAAAAAAGACAATTCCACAATGTTCTAATAATACATAGATCCACTCCCTTCTTACTCTCCATGTATGGTCTTTGTATCTTTGTGCACTGGACATTAAAAAATATTTTTCTTTTCAAACAAACAAAAATATTGAGGTCCATATTCAGAGACAATCCGGATAAAACCTAACCAGCTAACTTTGAAGGTATAACACTAGTGCAGCCAAACGACTGGATACAGCCAGCTACCTTAGAGTTAGCCCACTGACTGAAGCCGGCTAACTTCAGGACAGCTCTTTGACCTGACCTGACCAGACTTAGCCGGCTACGTCATGCGGTTACCTCTGAATCTCGGAGTTAGCTGGTTAACTCAGCTCCTCCCAGTTACGCCCCCAGAACCTACCTGGCTAAATTCTAGCCCCCCCCTAAGTTATCAGCCGGCTAGGTTTTAGCTGGACGTGTCCAAATATTCACTTAGCCTGCTGACTTCTGCCACAACAGCTTCTGACCCATTGGGGACAGAAAACAATGCCCTCCTTTCAAAACCTGCCCTATTTGTTTTTTGTTGTGCGGCTTTGTCTGTTGGTCTTGCCTAGATTGTAAGTGGCAAAGAGCAGGGCCTGTCCTGGTACAGTGCTATGCAGATCTGCTATGCATTATGCAAATGATTAATAATAATAAAGACAGGCGTTGGGGGCAGGGTTAAGGCGGCAGCACTTTAGGGTCTGGGGTACCTGCCCTGATTTCCCTCCTGCCGACCCCCACCTAATTTTAACCCTGAATACAGATTCCATTTTACCTGCAACCTAAAGATTTTACTTCCTCACAGGAACTTTCACTACCAGCAGGACACCTTAAAATGATTAACAGCCTGATTTACTAAGACTTTCCCCCCATTTTGTGTTGATGGGAAAAAGAGTTTAGTAAACCAAGACCTAAATGTGTTTAGCACATTGTTATATCTATCACACTTTACACAATGCTGAGTCTCAAGACCACATTACATTTACAGGAGTTGTACTCCATGGATCAAGATATTTCCATGGGCAACATCTGTCAGTGATGGAAATGCAGTGCACCTTATAGCAAAGGATGGGCTGGGAGAATCCCATCAATGAATTCCAGGAAGTCATCTGCTGCTATAAGGAAATGTTTCCCAACCTTCTCCTGGACACCTAACCCCTCGAGTTTTTAGGATTGCCACAATAAATACGCACAAGATAGATTTGCATACACTGGAGACCCCAGCTATGTAAATCTATTCCATACATATTCATTATAGATATCCTGAAAACCTGACTGGTTAGGTGTCCCTCCAGGAGAAGGATGGGAAACACTGCCTTATAGCACCACATGACATCCTGGAATTCATTGATGGGATTCTCACAGCCCAACTTTTGGATAGGACATCCACAAAATATATTTTGCATTTTGGTCCAACAACATATCACAGTAAATGTCCTTTACCTACCAACCTCACTACTTACCAGAAAACCTTAAGCAAACAAAAGTTTGAGATATTTCCCATGGAGGATATCTACTAGATGACATAAAAAAAAACCAGACAGACCAAAACTTACAGTACAAGATGTGTGTCTGAAATTCAGACAGGAAACTGCATGGCTAGTCACCCATCAGCAAAAGCTCCACCCTTCCACAATCTGTTTTTCTACACACACACCACATATGTTAACTGTCAGGTATTGTAAAGAGATTCTCACATGGCACATGTTGCATGATATCTACAAACACACCCACCCACCCACCCATATATATATATATGCATATACATACGTACACATTATCATAAGTATACACAATTTGTTTTAGCTTACCTGATGCACTGTTTCAAACCTTCCATCACTCACTATAAGATCTGCATTTATAGCAGATGCAGCAGACAGACTTTAAATGTTGTATGACATTAGCAGTATGAGCTACTCTAAATCAGTAGCTATTGAACAATCCAGCAAAACTACAAGGTAGCTCAACAAGGTGTGACTGTCTGCTTGCAGCATCTGAGCAGGGTACTCAGATTTTTTCAAAAGAGCCGTTATGTATGGCTTGTGATATTACAACCAGAAATGAGAGCACTGGGTCACTGGGAAAGCTGCACAGCTGTGATGTTCCAATTGTGCACCTTCTCTATTGTTCAAAGAAATGAAGTTGGGTGACTTACATCCCCTATAATATTAAACTAATCGCACTGCCAGTCCCTGGAAAGCGTGGACAGTTGTGCCTTCTGGAGTGATCTGTTAACTGTCAGGTAGTTGTCAAGAGATTCTGGTACATGTTGCATGGTAATAAATTCTCAACATTTGGTGACTATCACTGCAAAACAGAAAATACGTTGAAGCAATAATATTCAGTTTGGATTTGTCTGAAGCTGAGCGATGCAGAAATCTACAGTTATACTATGTGTAGGGTGGGGGAGTTATGATCAGTAACAGTTAGTCCAGGCATTGTATCATTGTACTGAAAGGAAAATGGTGATTGGAGGTCCAAATTATGTGCTTCACTTTTGTTTTCTCTGGGGCAATGTGTAATGCACTGCACACATTTCCTGGCAGCAACAATGGACCCTGATTATATCAGAAACCTGTATGATGCTGACCTCATTTTTCCCTTCCTCCTGCTCGAGCATGCTAGTGGTTTGAACGATTCTACATATTTTGAAATAGAGACCCACATCTCTATATGAGGTCACCAGATTGTTCAATTATTACCATAGCACAAAAGACTAAAATATCTGATTATACAGCTGAATGTTCATGAGAGCTGAGTGCCTGAATAGAAGCCAGGGTTGAAGCCTTCACAGTTGTGGCGTTCACGAGTTTCAAACCTGTGCTAATTCAGAGGGGCAATTTTCAAACTTCTCGCCTAGATGCATCTTGAGTTAAATATTCAAAGACATTTAGCTGGATGACTCACAAATTATCCAGCTAAATGGCAACTATTTAAATATTTAACCAACTCTATCATTATCTGGCTATTAAGTGGCATTCCAGCGTGGGGACAAGTTAGCTGAATAACTTATCCAATATTAGGAGCTAGCCAGATAAGGGTTTTAGCTAACTGTAGCCATATCCTGGAACAGGCCTAATGTTATATGGAATCGTGTGGCCAAATACAGGAACCTTAGACTTATCTGCCTAGATTCAGATTAAGTGACGAGTGTGCAGGTCAGGGAGGAGGCAAAGGCGTGGGCCTGTGTCTTGATTGCTCTAGACTCACTAAGTATTTAAATGAGCAGCACTGGCCAAGCCACCACCGACCACCCCAAACCCCTCTAGTGTTAAAATTTAAAAAACAGAATTGCCACATTGCTTGACTACCCCCACCCCATCCTGCATGTTTAGAATAGAATGCCCCTTCCTCCCAACCCTAACCCTCTTTAAAAATCTTTCTGACGATATTGCGGTGTGATCAAGTGATCCCAGCCACTTAAGTATCACTTTGACAAGCACACTGCAAGCGTAAGCTGTTGAATCTAATGGGTTCAAAGTACTTAAATCTCAATATGAGTGTGAAGAATTGCAAGAGGACTTTGCAAGAATGGGGGATTGGGTGTCCAGATTAAATTTAATGTGGACAAATGAAAAGTGGTGCATATAGGGCAAAATAATCCAAACTAATGTTACACGATGCTGAGTTCTGTATTACACGTCACCACTCAGGAAAAGGATCTTGGAGTTATGGTGGACAATACCTTGAAATCCTTGGCTCAATGTGCAGTGGCAGTCAAAAAAGCAAACAAAATGTTGGGTATTGTAAGGAAAGGAATGGAAAATAAAACGAAAGGTATCATAATGCTTCTATATTGCTCCATAGTGCAACCCCAACTTGAGTATTGTGAGCAGTTCTGGTTGCCCCATCTCAAAACTGAACTAGAAAAGGTGCAGAGGAGGACAACCAAAATGATAAAACAGATGTCATGGCTCCTCTATGAGGAAAGACAAAATAGGTTAGGGCTCTTGAGTTTGGAAAAGAGATGGCTGAGAGGAGACATGAGAGAGGTTTATAAAATCATGAGAGGTGAGGAATGGGTAAAGAGGGAACAGTTATTACTCTTTCCAATAGTACTAGCACTAGAGGACACTCCATGAAGCTAATGGGTAGCAGAGCAAATCAGAGAAAGTATTTTTCCTCTCAGCATACAATTAAACTCTGGTATTTGTTGCCATATGTGGTGAAAGCAGTTAGTGTAGCTGGGCTTTAACAGGGTTTGGACAAGTTCCTGGAGGAAACGTTCATAAACCACTATTAGCCATGCAGACTTGGGGAAGCCGCTGCTTATCCCATTTATCAGCAGGAAGGATTGGGTTTATGCTTTGGGATCCTACTGGGTAGATGTGATCTGAACTGGCCAGTGTTGGAGACATGATGCTGGGCTCGATGGACCTTTAGTCTGAGTCAATAAGGCATTTCTTATGTTCTTAAAGAACAGAAGCAGTTCAGTGAAAAGCAACCAAAATGGTGTGGGATCTGCACCAAAAGAAATATGGGATGAGACTTGAGGACCTAAATATGTATAGGAGAGCAGAGGCAGGGATATATAATATAGACTTTTAAACACAAATGCACCAAAGACAAACCTTCAGTGGAAAGGAAGAGGTAGAACTAGTGGTCATGATACAAAACTCCAGGGGTAGAGTCACTGCATGGAATGCCTTCCTGGAAGAGGAGGTGGTGAAAAGAAATGGTGATAGAATTCAAAAGGGCACAGGAAAAACAGAGGATCGCTAGAGACAAGAGAATGGAAATGAAGCACTGGGGTAACCTATGGTAAGTTTTCTGTATAGGGGTTAATCTCCATGGAGCGGCAGTCACAGCCCTGAACAAGGCGAGGGGGTAACCTGAATGGAGCAGCAGTGACAATCCTGAACACTATGCCGGGCTGACTGGATAGACTATTTTGGTCTTTTTCACTCATCATTTAACAATGTTACGAATCAAGGATTTTCCCTTATTTTATATTTCCTCCTCCTCTCCAGCATACCGGGTCGTTGCAGTGGCAGTCCAGGACTCTTTCCAGAGCCCTGCAATCATGGGTCCCGAATCTAGTCACTAGGTGTCACCATGAAGCAATGAACAGGACTCCCTCTCCTTCCCTCCCAGCTGATCCGAGAAGTAGAGGACCCGACTCAAGGATCAAACGAAGGACTTTTTGCACTGGTAGTGCGCCACTGAACCAGCATTCCCTCCCCAATATAATTTCTTAAACTACCACCTCCTTACTGTGCTTACTGCTGCCATTCTGCCCTGTACAGACAGACCTCAAAAACAGTTCTACACTTCACTGATTTTGCTTAGAGCTTCTGCAGTGGTGAACTTTGCATTTTGTGGTGTATTGTTTTTAAATTTACTTTATTTTGACCACAAATCAACACCAGGAATCTGGACTTCCTCTTCAGATGTGACAAAAACACTGTAAAACTACTAATGACATAGCAACAGAGACCGGTGTGCATGTTTCCTCTTGCTGTTCTGATATTTTTATTTCTTCCACATCACCTTTGTGTTCCCCTCACTAAGCCAAGCCAGCGTCCTGCATAAACTCTTGACACTGTCCTGCCCCATGACCCCAAACCAGAGAATCAGATTCAAGGTCCTAAAGCACCCACAGAATCATCATGCATGGCAGAAAGGATTTTTCTGCTTCCTCGACATTTATTGGGAAGGTTTTTCTTATTTATTTAAAAGGTTCTCTCTTTTTTTTTTTTTAATTCTGACAAATTTGAGACGTGTCATTTTAAACTGACTACGATGCATAATATGTCATCAAGGCAAAAATCAAAGAAGACAAAGAAAAAAACCCCTAATGATAACATTTTTGAGGAAAATACCTCAGTCCAACTCATTACTTAAAAGAAATCAGTAGAACTAGGGGTCAAGAAATGAAACGCCAGGGAGGATGACAGAACCAAGCTCAGGAACTATTTCTTCTTGGAGAGGGTGGTGGATGCCTGGATTGCCCTTCCGGAGGAGGTGGTGAAGACAAAAACAGTGAAAGAATTCAAAGGGGCATTAGATCTAGCCCTAAAGGCTAGAGGATGGACATACAGAAAAGAGTGCATGGGGGTAACTTGCTGGTGTGGTGGTTACTACCCTTAACCAATAAGCCTTGATACCGGCGATTCAATTCCAATGTTGTTCTCTGCTTCAACGGCAGGGGAAAAGGAGAATTAGATTCAGACAGCAACCAATGAGGCCCTGACTTTTACAGTCTGGGAAACTGATAAGCATGGGAGTAATCTGCACAGCACAGCAGACACTACCATAAGCTTCCTGGGCAGACTGGATGGACCATTTGGTTCTTTTCTGCCGTCATTTCTATGTTTAACCACTGAAACTGGAAGGCCTATATGCCTATGGCAAAGGCCTGCAAAACATAAAAGGCCTTCAGTTTTTTTCTAAAAGTTTTAATTAGGTCTTACCTGCTAATTGCCTTTCCTAGAGTCCTGACAGACCAGTAACCTGTGGGATTCTCCCTCCCACCAGCAGAGGGGGGCAGAGTGCGAAAGCTTCCTCTCTGAGGTCACTACCATAAAGGCTGGCCTAGCAGAGGGGAAGTCAGTAGTCTTCTGCTAAAGCGTGGCTTGTTGCTTGTATTTTAATATCCTCTCTTTTTTTTTATTTTATTTAAGGAGACTTAGCAGCTCGTTACCCAACCTACTTCTTTGTCTACAATGTCCTCCCCAGGGTGGCATTTTCCCCTAGTATTATAGGACACTGGATCTCTACTTTCTGCAGAAAGGGATCCAGGACACATCTCAAAATGAAAGAAAATGGTAAGTGGAGAACAGCCTGCCTTCGCATTCAGCTGGGCTTCCTTGTTCCTTATGTTTTAAACTTACTTATCAAACTCTGATCCTTTATTCACATGCCTGTTTATTCTTTTCTTACGGACGGGATCTAGACTGGTCTGTCAGGACTCGAGAAAAGCCAATTAGTAGGTAAGACCTAACTGAACTTTCCTCTTCATCCTGCAAGACCAGTAACCTGTGAGATATACTTAAGCTGTACTTGCCCCAGGTGGAATCCTTAGTGCCACTTCCAAGGCTCCAATACCAAAACTCGTCTCCTCCCTTTCTTGAAGGTGTAATCTATAGTGTTTTGTAAAAATGGGGAGAGATGACCACATGGCTGCCTGCAAATACACCTAGGTGTAACATGTTCTGTATTCTGCTCAAGATGCTGCTTGTGCTCTCGTGGAATGCGCCCTTAGCCCTTCCGGCACTGGTTTGTTCTTCATTATATAGGCTGTTGCTATCGCCTCCTTAATCCATCTCACAATTGAGGCTTTGGACGCTGCCTGCCCTTCTCTGGGTCCCGTGAACAAGATAGTCTGTCTGACTTCCTAAAGCCATTGATCACTTCCAGGTACTTTAAGAGGCTTCTGCAAACATCTAGAAACCTCAGATCTGTGTTTCCGTATGCATTCTGCCTTCCTAAATCCAGGAAGAGAGATGGGCCGATTGAGATGAAATTCCGATACTACCTTGGACAGAAAGGTGGATACCGGTCTGATTGTTACTTTCTCCTTTGAAAAGGATAAGTAAGGATCCCTGCAGGACAACACTTCCATCTCTTGAGATCTTTCTGGCTGAACACAGGGCCACTTACATCACTATCTTTAGTGTTAGATCTTTCAAGGAAACCTCCCTGATGGACTCAAAAGGCTCTCTGACTTACGTCTTCAGTACCAAGTTCAGATCCCATGGTGGTACTATGACCTTCCGAGGAGGTTTTACCTGCTTTGCTCCCCTAAGAAAGCATACCACATCTGTCTTAGCAGCAACCAATTTTCCTCTGCATGGCCCTCTAAAACAGGCAATTGCTGTCACTTGCACCCTCAACATATTAACAACCCTTCCTGTAGAAACTGCAGGATTGAAGCAATCCCTGCTTTCATCGGGGCCAACCCACTACTTTTACACCAGGTTTCGAAAACTGTCCAAATGTGAAGAAGGTGAATTTTTCAATAGCCATGCCCATAAGAGAGAATTTTTCTGAATGTGCCATTATTATTGGCCCCTGCTTGAGGAATGCTGCTATCCCTTTGAGTGAGATCAGCTTTGCCTTCTTTAGTCTTATCAGATCTGCGTACCAGGAATGTCTTGGCCAGTCTGGCACTATCAAGACCACACAGCCTGGGTGTTGAGAAATCTTTCTGACCACCAGGCCTATCATTGGCCAGGGGGGAAAAATGCATGACATCTGACTTGCCGGTCAGGGTTGGGACAGTGCGTCCACTCCCCTGCATCCCTGTTCCTTCCTTTGGCTGAAGAACTGACTGGCCTTGATATTCTTTTTTGTTGCCATTAAATCCCACTGCGGTGTGTCCCATACACTCGTTATGAGCGTGAATGCCTCCTCTGTCAGCTCCCATTCTCCCATGTCTAGCTTCCGTCAACTGAGGAAATCCGCCTGCAAATTGTCCATTCCTGCTATGTGCACTGCAGAGAGATCTAAGAAATGCCTCTCTGCTATCTCCATGATGAGGTGTGCCTCTCTCGCTAGGGCTGCGCTCTTTGTGCCTCCCTGCTTGTTCACACAGACCACTGCTGTGGCATGTCCGAGTGGACCTGGACCATTTTGTTCTCTAACTGGGATTGAAAATGACCTAGAGCCAACCTGATTGCTCTTTACTGTAATACGTTTGTGGAACTTAGAACCATTTGGTGTGGCCAGGACCCCTAAGCAGATTAGCCTCAAGTGTGTGCTTCCCATCCCCGACAACTTGCATCTGTGGTTACTATTGTCCACTGTGAGGATACCAGAGGGGCTTCTCCAGAAAGGTATTCGAGTCTAGCCACCAAAGATTCTGCCTGCTTTGGTACGTCATTGTCGTACTGCTGACTTTGCGATGAGTCGTACAATAGGAGCACCTGAAGAGGGTGCATGTGCACTCTCGCACATGGCACTACCCCGGTTACTGCTGCCATGGAGCCTAGGACCTTTAGATATCTCCACACATATGGGCTTGTGACAGGGCCTGCACTTGTTCCTGCAACTTCCCTATCCTTCTGTTAGATACACTCTCCCTAACTTGGTGTTGAAAAGTATCCCTAAGTATACTAGCATCTGAGACAGCTGAAATTAGCTCTTTGCCCTGTTCACCATTCAGCCCAGTTTCTCCAGGACATGAACAGTTCTCTCTGTGGCCTGTTGGCCTTCCTGCAGGGAGACTGCTCTTATTAGCCATTCGTCCAGGTAAGGATGCACTTTGACTCCTTCCTTCCTTAAGAAGGCCACCACTACTACCATCACCTTTGTAAAGGTCCTTGATGCCGTGGCAAATCCAAAGGGGAGTACCCTGAACTGGTAATGCTGACCAGCTATCTCAAAGCCTAAGTAATGCTGGAAATCTCTCCTGATGGGAATATGAAAATATGCTTCTGACAGATCTAAGGCTGCCAGGAATTGCCCTGTCCTTACGGCCGCCTTTACTGTAGCCAGTGATTCCATGTGGAAATGGGGAACTTCCAATGCCCTATTTACTCACTTTAGGTCCAGCACTAACCAAAAGCTTCCCTCCTTCTTTGGTTCTAAGAAATAAATGGAGTATACCCCATGCCTTCCTGACCTGGCGGTACCAGGATAATGGTTTGTAGCTGAACTAACCTGCCTAAGGTCTGCATGACCGCGTCTCCCTTGCTTGCCTCATATGGGGAGAAAATGAAGAAATCTTTTAAATTTGGGTGATATCCTTTGCTTATTATGTCCAATACCCACTGTGTTATTTCGGCCCACTCCTGATAAAAGATCTGTAACCTGCCCCCTCCCGGGGAATCATGGAGCAGGCCTACTTCCCATCATTGTGCAGTTTTGTCGCTAAGGGGCAGGGTTCCCTTCCTTTGGAAATCTTCTATCCCCCCGAAAGGGCTGAGATCTGTCTGGGATCCTGACTGGGTGAGAGATCTGACCTCTACTGCTCCTCTTTCTGTACTCCCTGGGCCACTGTCACTAGTTACCTCCCCTCGCAAAACCTCTGGGCTTTTCTTCCGGTAACCTTTGGGGCCTCAATCCTCCCCAGTCTTTGACCATCTTTTCTAGGTCTTCTCCAAACAGAAGCCTCCCCTTAAAAAGTAGCTTCCCTAACCTGGTCTTGGATGCTGAATCTGCCGCCCAATTCTTTAGCCTTAAAGCTGCCTAGTCATGACCTCTATTGCTGCTAACTTCACTGAGACTAATAAGATCATACATAGTATCTGCTACAAAGGCTGCTGCAGATTCCACTAGGGCCGGCCCTGCCCTATCCTCCGAGGGTCCTGCATCTTCAGGACCCTGGATCTCTTGTTGAGACCAGATTAGAAGGACCCTGGCTACATAACCTCCACAAATAGCTGCCTGGAGGGCCAGGGATGAAAGCTCAAAACTTCTTTACTAACATTTCCACTTTCCTATCCTGAGGGTCTTTCAGGGCTGCTCCATTTTCTACTGGAATAGTCGTTTCTTTGCTATTGCTGAGATCGTCACATCTAGAAGCCTATCCTCATCCTGCCATTCTATTAGATACAGCCTCTGCATATCTCTACAGCTTCTAAGAATAGACTCCGGGATCTCCCACTGATACCTGAATGGATGGGAAAGGCTTTGCAAGGTTTCCTAATCCCTGTCAGAATGGAATTTTAAGAACATAAGAAAATGCCATACTGGGTCAGACCAAGGGTCCATCAAGCCCAGCATCCTGTTTCCAACAGTGGCCAATCCAGGCCATAAGAACCTGGCAAGTACCCAAAAACTAAGTCTATTCCATGTAACCATTGCTAATGGCAGTGGCTATTGTCTAAGTGAACTTAATAGCAGGTAATGGACTTCTCCTCCAAGAACTTATCCAATCCTTTTTTAAACACAGCTATACTAACTGCACGAACCACATTCTCTGGCAACAAATTCCAGAGTTTAATTGTGCGTTGAGTAAAAAAGAACTTTCTCCGATTAGTTTTAAATGTGCCCCATGCTAACTTCATGGAGTGCCCCCTAGTCTTTCTACTATCCGAAAGAGTAAATAACCGATTCACATCTACCCATTCTAGACCTCTCATGATTTTAAACACCTCTATCATATCCCCCCTCAGTCGTCTCTTCTCCAACTGAAAAGTCCTAACCTCTTTAGTCTTTCCTCATAGGGGAGTTGTTCCATTCCCTTTATCATTTTGGTAGCCCTTCTCTGTACCTTCTCCATCGCAATTATATCTTTTTTGAGATGCGGCGACCAGAATTGTACACAGTATTCAAGGTGCGGTCTCACCATGGAGCGATACAGAGGCATTATGACATTTTCCGTTTTATTCATCATTCCTTTTCTAATAATTCCCAACATTCTGTTTGCTTTTTTGACTGCCGCAGCACACTGCACCGACGATTTCAATGTGTTATCCACTATGACACCTAGATCTCTTTCTTGGGTTGTAGCACCTAATATGGAACCCAACATTGTGTAATTATTGCATGGGTTATTTTTCCCTATATGCATCTCCTTGCACTTATCCACATTAAATTTCATCTGCCATTTGGATGCCCAATTTTCCATTCTCACAAGGTCTTCCGGCAATTTATCACAATCTGCTTGTGATTTAACTACTCTGAACAATTTTGTGTCATCTGCAAATTTGTTTATCTCACTCGTCGTATTTCTTTCCAGATCATTTATAAATATATTGAACAGTAAGGGTCCCAATACAGATCCCTGAGGCACTCCACTGTCCACTCCCTTCCACTGAGAAAATTGCCCATTTAATCCTACTCTCTGTTTCCTGTCTTTTAGCCAGTTTGCAATCCACGAAAGGACATCGCCACCTATCCCATGACTTTTTACTTTTCCTAGAAGCCTCTCATGAGGAACTTTGTCAAACGCCTTCTGAAAATCCAAGTATACTATATCTACCGGTTCACCTTTATCCACATGTTTATTAACTCCTTCAAAAAAGTGAAGCAGATTTGTGAGGCAAGACTTGCCCTGGGTAAAGCCATGCTGACTTTGTTCCATTAAACCATGTCTTTCTATATGTTCTGTGATTTTGATGTTTAGAACACTTTCCACTATTTTTCCTGGCACTGAAGTCAGGCTAACCGGTCTGTAGTTTCCCGGATCGCCCCTGGAGTCCTTTTTAAATATTGGGGTTACATTTGCTATCCTCCAGTCTTCAGGAACAATGGATGATTTTAATGATAAGTTACAAATTTTTACTAATAGGTCTGAAATTTCATTTTTTAGTTCCTTCAGAACTCTGGGGTGTATACCATCCGGTCCAGGTGATTTACTACTCTTCAGTTTGTCAATCAGGCCTACCACATCTTCTAGGTTCACCGTGATTTGATTCAGTCCATCTGAATCATTACCCATGAAAACCTTCTCCATTACGGGTACCTCCCCAACATCCTCTTCAGTAAACACCGAAGCAAAGAAATCATTTAATCTTTCCACGATGGCCTTATCTTCTCTAAGTGCCCCTTTAACCCCTCGATCATCTAACGGTCCAACTGACTCCCTCACAGGCTTTCTGCTTCGGATATATTTTAAAAAGTTTTTACTGTGAGTTTTTGCCTCTACAGCCAACTTCTTTTCAAATTCTCTCTTAGCCTGTCTTATCAATGTCTTACATTTAACTTGCCAATGTTATGCTTATCCTATTTTCTTCTGTTGGATCCTTCTTCCAATTTTTGAATGAAGATCTTTTGGCTAAAATAGCTTCTTTCACCTCCCCTTTTAACCATGCCGGTAATCATTTTGCCTTCTTTCCACCTTTCTTAATGTGTGGAATACATCTGGGACTGTGCTTCTAGAATGGTATTTTTTAACAATGACCACGCCTCTTGGACATTTTTTACTTTTGTAACTGCTCCTTTCAGTTTTTTTCTAACAATTTTTCTCATTTTATCAAAGTTTCCCTTTTGAAAGTTTAGCACGAGAGCCTTGGATTTGCACACTGTTCCTTTTCCAGTTATTAAATCAAATTTGATCATGTTATGATCACCATTGCCAAGCGGCCCCACCACCGTTACCTCTCTCACCAAGTCCTGTGCTCCACTGAGAATTAGATCTAAAATTGCTCCCTCTCTCGTCGGTTCCTGAACCAATTGCTCCATAAAGCTATCATTTATTCCATCCAGGAACCTTATCTCTCTAGTGTGACCCGATGATACATTTACCCAGTCTATATTGGGGTAATTGAAGTCTCCCATTATTACTGCACTACCAATTTGGTTAGCTTCCCTAATTTCTCTTAGCATTTCACTGTCCATCTCACCATCTTGACCAGGTGGACGGTAGTATACCCCTATCACTGTAGTCTTCCCTGACACACAAGGGATTTCTACCCATAAAGATTCAATTTTGTATTTAGTCTCATGCAGGATGTTTATCCTGTTGGACTCTATGCCATCCCGGACATAAAGTGCCACACCTCCTCCCAACTGCTCCTCTCTGTCATTGCGATATAATTTGTACCCCGGTATAGCACTGTCCCATTGGTTATCCTCTTTCCACCATGTCTCTGAGATGCCAATTAAGTCTGTGTCATCATTCACTGCTATACATTCTAATTCTCCCATCTTACTTCTTAGACTTCTGGCATTAGCATACAAACATTTCAAAGTTTGTTTTTTTGTTTGTATTTTTATTCTGCTTTTTAATTGATAGGGATAAGTTAGAATTTTTTAGCTCAGGTGAGATTTTAGTTACAGGCACTTGGACTACTTTTCTAATTATTGGAACCTCACTGTCGGGATGCCCTAATTCTAATGCATCATTAGTATCCTTTAAAGATACCTCTCTCCGAACCATGCGCTGCTGAGCGACTGTCGGCTTTTCCCCTTTGTTCTAGTTTAAAAGCTGCTCTATCTCCTTCATTTTAGCTTTGGGCATTTCCTCTTTCAGACTTAGGACCTGCGAGACTTTTATGATTAGGGCCCCCAGCCCCTCTGCCCTAAACAAATGCACTGCCAAGTCCCTAGCCTCTGGTTCTTCCTCATCTAAAATCTCTACCTGGGAAGAACCCCCCTCTCCTCGAATCTCCCTCAGCATTCCATCTTGGCACTCCAATCTTCCCAGCCTGAAGTAGCCTGGGCTTTTCCCTTGAAGAAAGCTGTACTCTGCTTATCTTTCATCTGGAGAAAGGCTTGGTGCACGGACACGATGAAGTCCAAGGAAAACTCACTCTTCCTCCCCTGGGGACCCTAATGGCTGACACTGCTTGCCTGGGGCTGCCCCAGCCTCTGAAGCTATGGAGGAATGCCTTGACTGCCCTGAAACTCGTTCCAGAGCAGAGGAAAGGACATGCTCCCTGGCGCACGCTATTTGGCCCAGCGCTGCCCCCTTCCTCCACCGGGGCCTGCTATTCTCCATTACAACTGTGGCATAAAGAGCCAGAGACGCTAGGGACCCACTGGGCCCTGCTCAAGGCATACTTCCTCCCCTTGTCCATACCTGGGGCAGGCAGCAATGGTTCAGTCCGGGCTGCTTCTCTGCCTTTTTTTTTTTTTAAACTCACAGACGACTTCATCAGAAAACCAGGACACCAAAACAACTGGTTGCCCTGGAGAGGGAAGATCAGCCCTAGGGAGGCTGTCATCCTGCGGGTTTCCCCACCCCAGCGGGATGACAGTGACTTTAGGGAAGGCTGTGCCGTAGGGCCCTTCTTACACTGTTGGACCAGTAACATCTGTGCTCCATCCCATCTGCAGGAGGCAGAGACAGCAGAGTTGCTTACCTGTAACAGGTGTTCTCCTAGGACAGCAGGATGTTATCCTTCACAGATGGGTAACATCATCAGATGGAGCCTGGCATGGAAAACTTTTGTCAAAGTTTCTAGAAACTGACTGGCACACTAAGCATTCCCAGCATGCCCCATTTGTGTGGCCATGCGGGGTCCCTCTTCAGTCTCATAGCTTAGCGAAAAAGATGAGCAAAAAATAAAACAACAAACCGATGGAGAACCCAACTCTGCAGGGTAGTGGGTGGGTTTCCTGAGGATTAACATCCTGCTGTTCTAGGAGAACACCTGTTACAGGTAAGCAACTTTGCTTTCTCCTAAGACAAGCAGGATGGTAGCCCTCACAAATGGGTGAATACCAAGCTATCGGCTGCCCCTGACACTAACAGAACCCACAGCACGTGGGTGCCAATGGGCACAACAGAAGTGCTGAGAGAGAGAACGGGAGGCAGCACAAACCAGACACTGGGCCCTAGGTAGGGAGAGTTGGGTTCTTACGCTTGGAACAGATTATGGAGGACAGACTGGCCAAAGGTCATGTCAATCATTCTTGTCCAAATAGTAATGGGTGGTGAACTAGTGCAGGGAGCTCCACATCGCAGCCTTACAGATCTCAGTAATGGGGACTGCACAAAAGTGCACCACTGATGCTGCCTTGGCCCTGAGTGTGCCTTGATGCGGCCTCCAAGCGGAAGGCCAGCCTGCTCATAGCAGAAGGATATACAGTCTGCCAACCAGTTGGAGAGAGTTTGCTTGCCCACCACAATGCCAAGTCTGTTCTTATCAAAGGAGACAGAGAGTTACGTTGACTGCCCATAGGCCGCCGTGTGCTCAAGATAAAAGGCAAGAGCTCGCTTGCAGACCAAGCTGTGCAGAGCCCATTTACCCTGGTGAGAATGGGAACTCGGAAAGAAGGTGGGCAAAATGATGGACTGATTGAGATGGAAACCAGTCACCATCATAGGCAGGAACTTTGGGTGAGGGCATAGAACCACTGTGTCATGAAAGACTTCCGTATAGGGCGGATATGTTACTAACACCTGAAGCTCACTGACCTTGCGAGTAAGATGTTTAAGCTCACAGGAACGCATAGGCTCGAAAGGAGGCTACATGAGCAGCACTAGTACCATGTTGAGGTCCCAGGACACAACAGGACGACGCAGAGGGGGTTTTAGTTGCAACAGGCCCCTCAAGAAGCAGCCCACCAAGGGCTGCACAGAAATGGGTGTACCACTTATCCCCTGGTGATAAGCGCTGATAGCACTCAAGTGGATTCTGATCGAGGTGGTCTGTAGCCCAGACTCCGAGAGGGTCCACAAATAGTCCAATAGTTGCAGAGAAAGGGTCTAGGCACTTCGCCCCACCCCCAGACAGAGAACCTCCTCCACGTCAACCGGTAAGACTTTCCTGGTGGAAGGCTTTCTGGAAGCCACAGTAACCTGTGACACAGTATTGGAGAGGTCGAGGGACTGCAAGACTACCCTATCAACAACCAGGCGGTGAGGGTCAGCGACTGGAGGTTCAGGTGGTGCAATCTGCCTTGATCCTGCGTGATCAAGTCGGGGGAGGTGCCCAGACATATGGGCTCCCAGATCGATAGGTTGTGCAGGATCGGGAACCAGACTTGTTGCGGCCAGTATGGGCCAAACTAGAATCATGGTACCACCTGTCCTGCTAGAGTTCATGAGAGTCTTCCCCACCAGCGGGAGCGGAGGATATGCGTACAGTAGGCCCTTGCCCCAAAACCGGGCAAAGGCATCCAAAGCTGGGTCCCTGTCCTCCCTGTACAGGGAGCAGAAGTGGATCACTTGGTAATTCCAGGGGGAGGCAAAGAGATCAACGTATAGCATGCCCCACAGGAGGAAGATTCTGTCCACAACTGTCAGGTTGAGTAACCATTCGTAGGGGTGGAAATGTTGACTCAGGTGGTCCGCCACCACATTCTCCTTCCCTGCAAGGTAAACTGCTTGCAAGAACATGTCCTTGGATAGGGCCCAGGTCCAAATCTGTACCACCTCCTGGCAAAGCAGGAAGGAGCCCGTGCCTCCCAGCTTATGTTCCACATTGCAATTTGGTTGTCTGTCTGGATCAAAACCACTTTGTGGGCCAGGTGGTTCTGGAATGCCGAGAGGGTGTGCCGGATCACTTGCAGCTCCAGAAAATTTATTTGACAACTTGCTTCCTACTCAGACCACAAGCCTTGCGTGTGGATACTGCCCACATGTGCTCCCCAGCCCAAGGTGGAGGCATCAGTGGTCAGCACCACCTGAGAAGATAGCACTTGGAAGGGAAGGCCTCTTTTCAAGTTGGTCAGATTCTTCCACCAGCAGAGGAAGGCCCAGAGTGGCGAGGTAACCTGCATTGGCGCTGAAAGGTCCTGGGTGGCCTGTAGCCACCGAGAGCGGAGTGTCTACTGTGCTACCTGCAGGCTAGCCTGGCAAGTGGAGGACATGAATGATGCTGCCATGCAGCCCAGCAAGTGGAGCAGTAACCGGGCAGAAACTGTCAGACGCCGGCGGATGGAGCACACCATCGATGCCAGGGTATAGGCGCAGTGCTGGGGAAGAAATGCTCTGGCGAGAGTTGTGTCTAGCAGAGCCCCAATAAATGCCAGCTGCTGGGAAGGGCTCAATTGCGATTTCGGTAGATTGATCACGAACCCCAGTGACTGTAGCACTGGCTGTGAAGCAAAGGGAATGCAGAGCACTCTCCTGTGTGGTGCTCCTAATGAGCCAGACGTCCAGGTAGGGGAACACGTGCACTCCACTGCAGTGCAGGTGTGCCCCTACTACTACTGCCAGACATTTTGTGAAGACCTGCGGGGCTGAGCCAAAGCCGAAGGGCCACACCCAGTATTGGAAATACCTGTGGCCCACTAGGAAATGAAGATACTTCCTGTGAGGCGGGAATATGGTATACGGGCGTAAGTGTCCTTCAGATTAAGAGAGCAGAGCCAATTTCCTTTGTGAAGGAGAGGGATCAGGGTGCCCATCATGAAGCATTCTAGCTGTAAGAGCCTGTTTAAGGCTCTGAGGTCAAGAATGGGCTGGAGGCCGCCTGTTTTCTTCGGTATCAGAAAATACCTCGAGTAGCATCCCCGACCATGCTGAGAGCGAGGCATAGGTTCGACAGCTCCGGCTTTTAACAAGGCCGAGAGTTCTGACTCAAGGACTACCCAATGTCCCGAGGTGTCCCACGTTGAGAATGGTGGAGAATCTGTCGGGACTGTTTTGAAGTTCAGGCAGAGTAACCATGTTGCACCAATGGCCAGAAACCAGCTGTCGGTGGTAATGGAGGCCCAGCGTTCTGCAAAAAGACATAGCCGGCCTCCGACCAGTGGGCAAGGATCTGTAGGCTCTGGAAGCTGGCATTCGCTCTCTCGTCGTCAGTCCAAAGGCCGCAGCTGGGCTGCAGCATGGGTTGGGGCCTGGGGGCATGCTGTTGGCGAGGTCGGCCCCTGGTTGTGGCATGTGATGCCCTGGTACGTGAAGCCGTAAGGTAGTATCTCCTTTGGCGGTAAAAAGACTTGTGAAGTCCTTGCCATGGGGGCCTGTGGGTCTGAGGCGCTGGCCAAGAGCTGCTGCAAGGTTTCATGGTGGTCCTTGAGCTGAGCAACCGCGTCTCTTATCTTGTCCTCGAACAGATTTTCTCCAGTACAGGACAGGTCTGCCCGTCTTTCTTGAACCTCCGGCCGAAGAGCCAGGCCATGTGTCAGGCACTAATACCTGCAACTGATACTCTGGCTGCCATCTCAAAGATGTCATAGGTTGCCCTCACTTCATGCTTCCCCAACTTCCAGGCCCTTCTGTATCATTACCTCCAGCACATCTTGCTGCTGTTGAGGCAGGGACTCCGCCAGCTCTTGAACTTGTTTCCACAGGTTCCTGTTGTATTGAGATATGTACAACTGATAGGAGGCGATACAGGCAATAAGCATTGCCCCTTGAAAAACCCTCCTTCCAAGAGCATCTAGTGCCCTGTGTTCTCAGCCTGGAGGGGCAGAGGAATGAGTACAAGATCTCTTAGCTTTAAGGGCAGACTCCACAACCACAGATTGGTGGGGGAGCTGTCGTTTTTGCAAGCCTAGGACTTGTTGGACTAAAAGGGCATCTGTCTTCCGGTTAACTGGGGGACAGACCCCGGGTGCTCCCAGATCCTGTATAGAAATTCCAAGAGAATTCCATGGATCTGGATGGCTGCTACCTCCTTTGGGACCATCCACAAACTGGAGGACCTCCAGCATTTTGTGGCTGGCATCCTCCTCTGTGAGGAGTTGGAAAGGAATGGTTTCCGCCATAGCCCTGACAAAGCCAGTGAAGAAGAGATCTTCTTGGGGAGAGTGACACCTCTCATCTGGTGGAGAAGGCTTGGAAGGCAAGTCACCAGAGTCCTCAGAAGAGGACTCCGATGAATCATTCCCCCAGAGATCATATAGTGCATCTTCCTCACTGACATCCCCGGGAGGACGGTGAGGGAGGCCAGCACCCATACACCTTGGTAGCGGCATCGAGGGTTGTCTGGGCAACCTCAGTGCCGGAGGCCTCAAAGGCATCGATGGTGCTGGAGGCACCAAGGGAACCAACGCCACGGAACTCCAGATGGCCTGGGAATGGGTTCGGGGAGTGCAGGCACCTTCAAAGGCCTCAGGCTCGATTGTGGTTTTTCCTCCTTGTAGGATCCAATAATCGGTATCGCTCTGGAGTGGGGCCTCAGTGACCATGGGAAAAACGAAGGAAACCCAGGGGGCAACGGTTTGCGTCGGTTAGAACGCCCAACAGGACATCGAGATGCTCCAGCAGGGGCGCTAGCAGCACAGGCACTGGCTTTTAAGCACTGGTATCGGGGCTGACGCCGGAGGCAGTTCAATGCACCACCTGTTGCACCCTGTGGTCCAAACTCCTCCTGAAAGTCCGGTGGACCCTGCAACATATACACACACAAGAAAACGTGACACATACTTGGATGAAATAGCTGTAGCTGTTTATTAGAGTACCATAAAGGGAGTCTAATTTAGGTGCCAAGTCCTGCCATCACTGCCTACTCTCAACCACCGGGCAGGTGCTGATATATTTGATTCTTTCCACCCAGCGGAACTGAGGGGGTCTCGCTTCCCACGAGCCCCCGGACAGGCATCATGACTGCCTTCACCAGAGGGGACCCGGGAGGCTGCCATGCAGCAGGCGCCACTGAGCCCCTGTCAAACATGTCTGGCCCGTTGATCTGTCAAGGCCAATCCCCAGGCCTGACATTCATCATCCAAGGCCAAATGCAGAGTTAGGGCCCCCAAGGCTTTTCTCCTCCTTATCGGTACCTCCCTGCTTCCTTCTAATGCCTCCTGGACTTTGATTGCCGCCGCAGCGCAACAGAATAACAAAGAACCAATAACCTGCTGACTAATAATTTCTTCTAGCTAACACAAGGGGGAGTTGGACGGGAGAATCATGCTGTATCTGGCCAGAGAGGAAGAGGCCAAACAAAGGCAGCCAACGGGTTTTAAAGTCCCCACCGGTTGCCCCCCACCGACGTCATCGCGCCGCTCTTCCAGACCAAACAAGTGGCCCGGCATCGGGGCGTGTTAATATGACATCAACTTGCCCGACGCTGGATCAACCAGGAAGAGCTGTGTCAACAAGGCAGCGGCCGCACAGGAAGGAGCTCCATCCCGGAGCGCTGGCCCACCACGATGCCATTGTTGCCCACGTGGGGGGGGGGGGGGGGGGGGGGGAGGGATCACCTGCGCCCAGATAGGTAAGCCCAGCGCGGTGGGGGTGACTGCCCACACGAATGCATCGAGTGCCCGGTTATTAACGGCACCTGCACATCTGTGTTGGGGGGGCCGCCCATAAGTTGCTAGACAGGACTGGAGAAAGAATTGTTAAAGATGGGGATAATGCCCAGTTAACTGCAAATGAAGGCTCAGTGCCAAAGGAGGCTGGTTCCGATGGACCAGAAAACACAGAGGAGCAAGGAGAAACTGCCAAGGCAAAAATGTAAACAATAGAGAAACAAACTGAAGCAAGAAATCAGCAAATTGATTATTTTGAGAAGGGATACTCAGCATTTGGCTTTGAGGGCCTCAATTTGGCTCTTCTACCACATAATATTTAGATTATTATAGTCAAATTGATTTAATACATAAATGTGGTTTTGCCTCATTTAGTGACAATGCTAGGTACAACAGATCTTTCAATGCTGGGCAAGACAGAGATTCTGATACACAAAACTAAAAATATTTTCATATTGACCAAAAGCATTTGAGCTAATGGCAGGATCTCAAAACCTGTCAAAATGCAAAATAATCCAGCTATGTATAGAACTCTATGGAAAATACTTACATTGCAACCGTCATACGTAGCCGCAGTAGAATAATGGCTTATATTGTCAAGCCCTTGCAACTCTGGGCTTGAATAATCATAGGTTGCTGTAAGTATTAGGATGCAAACATTGTGTGGACACTACTAATGTCTGCACACCGCTTTCCACCAGTTAGGTAAATGATATCTTACGTCCTGAAGTGCTCGCTCCAACACAGCAGTGTTTCGGAGTGTAGACTCCTTCCTCAGGGAACTTCAGGGAGGTAGTTTACTGGTGCAATTCTGTGTGGAAATACAATGTAAGAGTTCTGAAAAAATGCCAAAAGGCTATTAATATAACAAATGGCTGAGATTTGGAAGCAAAACCACAGACTTACTGTGAGATGATAATTATGGTCAGTCAAGTAGCGGTGAATAACACTGGCTGAGATCGCTAAAAAACATGAAAGACAACGCAATTGGGGTGCAGGGAAACCTCCCTTATAGATAAACTTATGCGTTTAGGATAAAACATCTTTAGCGAATTAAAAAGTCTTTGAATGTCGTCAATGCGATACCCAAGTGAAAAACTTACGTGCCCCAGAAGTGAGCAGCCTTGCCGTGATTCTTGCCGCTGAGATGACAGCGATCCGCGGGCGAAAACGCCGGTTTTAAAGGGGACCTATCGACTGAAGTTGGTGAGGCAGGAAAATGACGTTTGAGATTCCAAATTTGGTGATGACCATATTAGGTGAGTGACGTGTGTGGGGAATACTAGCCCAGCTGAAATCCATATTTGGGCAGTGACGTTATGCGGCGGCCATTTTGAAGAAGGAGAATAGTGAAATGAATTCAAAATATAAAGCACCGCGGGTAGGGAATCCCATAAATGCGGAGGGAACTTCGTAAACAGGATGATGGTGTTTAAGGAGTTGGCCTTGCACAAAAATGACGTACTTGATTCATAAGTCAAAAGGAATGCAGTGCTGGAATTTGAAGACCATCGACAAGTAATCTGAACAAACTGAGAAAACACCCATGTAGGGTTGTTAAACTAGAGAAAACCATTCTATTCTTTCGTTTAGCCCCAGTGGTTCAGTGGAGCGTAATAGAAAGATCCAACGAAAATCGTTTGTTCAGATTACTTGTTGATGGTCTTCAAATTCCAGCACTGCATTCCTTTTGACTTATGAATCAAGTACGTCATTTTTGTGCAAGGCCAACTCCTTAAACACCATCATCCTGTTGTTTAGAAGACAATTAGGTTTACGAAGTTCCCTCCGCATTTATGGGATTCCCTACCCGCGGTGCTTTATATTTTGAATTCATTTCACTATTCTCCTTCTTCAAAATGGCCGCCGCATAACGTCACTGCCCAAATATGGATTTCAGCTGGGCTAGTATTCCCCACACACGTCACTCACCTAATATGGTCATCACCAAATTTGGAATCTCAAACGTCATTTCCTGCCTCACCAACTTCAGTCGATAGGTCCCCTTTAAAACCGGCGTTTTCGCCCGCGGATCGCTGTCATCTCAGCGGCAAGAATCACGGCAAGGCTGCTCACTTCTGGGGCACGTAAGTTTTTCACTTGGGTATCGCATTGACGACATTCAAAGACTTTTTAATTCGCTAAAGATGTTTATCCTAAACGCATAAGTTTATCTATAAGGGAGGTTTCCCTGCACCCCAATTGCGTTGTCTTTCATGTTTTTTAGCGATCTCAGCCAGTGTTATTCACCGCTACTTGACTGACCATAATTATCATCTCACAGTAAGTCTGTGGTTTTGCTTCCAAATCTCAGCCATTTGTTATATTAATAGCCTTTTGGCATTTTTTCAGAACTCTTACATTGTATTTCCACACAGAATTGCACCAGTAAACTACCTCCCTGAAGTTCCCTGAGGAAGGAGTCTACACTCCGAAACACTGCTGTGTTGGAGCGAGCACTTCAGGACGTAAGATATCATTTACCTAACTGGTGGAAAGCGGTGTGCAGACATTAGTAGTGTCCACACAATGTTTGCATCCTAATACTTACAGCAACCTATGATTATTCAAGCCCAGAGTTGCAAGGGCTTGACAATATAAGCCATTATTCTACTGCGGCTACGTATGACGGTTGCAAGGTAAGTATTTTCCATAGAGTTCTATACATAGCTGGATTATTTTGCATTTTGACAGGTTCTGATTTTCAGCTATCTCGAGTTTCTATAAATACTAGGATCTCAAAACCAGCAGGCTGTAAACAAGTTTAGATAAACTGTATGAAGGTTTTCAGCAGAATTCTAACAAAGGAAGTCTGTGACCTAAAACACAGAATATATAAAGGCTTAGAAAAGCAGCAAAGTGCTGTGACCAGATTAATTAGGTAACATTTTCTTTAGAAAGTGCATAACTACTTCAAAGCAGATCAAAGCCCATCAGAAAATCGCACCCTTTAACACAAGTGTTACTTGTAATCACAGTTCCCTGAAAGGAAGTACTGGCTCTATGTTTTTCAGCCACTCCGTTTCTAATGGATACTGACACCTAAAACTGAACAGGTATAACAAGGTCATTTTCATGTTGGAAAGACAAAGCATTAATCATTGGATGTGTTTGTGAGTATCCAGTTTGCATACAAGTTTCAAAAGTTAAAAAGGATTTAACAAAGAATATTAATCAAGTTGACTTACGGAATAGCCACTGCTATTACTGGCATCAGTAGCATGGAATAGACTTACTGCTTGGGTACTTGCCAAGTGATTGTAGCCTGGATTTGCCACTGTTGGAAACAGGATTCTGGGCTTGATGGACCCTTGGTCTGACCCACCATGGCATGTTCTTATGTTCTTACATTATCACATCAATGCTTTATGAGTACATGTGCAACATAATTTCAAGCCATGTGACTCCATTAAATATTCATCAAGAACTGCAAAACTGGTTGCATTTGGACCACTATTGGAAAGTTTGCATGACAGCAAACTCTGCTTTCCTAGTTATCCTCTCCTTCTATACCTTTCTCCTAAACTCTTTACAACCATTTCTCATTAAAACAACCATAAAAAAAATACCTCAGTGACAAAATACATTTAAAAAAGAAAACCAAGGCGAAATAAAAATAAAACATCTACCACTTTTGGAAGATCTTCATGATAAAGCAGCATCAAAATATTCACTACATAGCTGTTCCATATGTGATGGCAGGAACGCATAGCATAAGCAGTGCTCACTTCTTTATAATCATATGTCTCTGCTGCCTAAAAAATGTTTTTCTTTTTTAAATTTTGCTATTTAATACTTCTAAAAAAAAAACATGTCCATGTGAAATAAATCTTAGTGCTGCACATTAATATTGGAAAATGTCCACTTATCTTGATAAGTATCGTGTATATAGCACACACAGTCACCTCATTTAGTCTTTCCCAATTAACGCTGTTTTTATATTTTTTTAAAACCCCATCACGTGACCCACTACTTTCTAAAAACCTATCGCTCAATATTTCACTGAACTCTTTCCCAACACCTAAGTGAAGAAAAAAAGAAAGAGATAAGAATTTAAATGTGTCAATGATCGAAAAATATATGATAAATATATTGTGAGGATCTGTGTGGAGCACTTAGGTGCTGGGAAAGAGTTCAGTGAAATATTGAGCGATAGGTTTTTAGAAAGTAGTGGGTCACGTGATGGGGTTTTAAAAAAATATAAAAACAGCGTTAGTTGGGAAAGAGTAAATGGAGGTCACTGTGTGTGCTATATACACGATACTGGTTGTAGCCCTATGCGGGCAAGAGCCAGGCGACTGTGAAAGCACATTTATTCTGATACAATTTCCCAAAAATCAGTTTTGAGATAGTATGGGTAAAATATAATTCCTCCTTTTCTAGAGATTTGTTTGATTGATATTTTATAATAGTGCATATGATTTATAGGGCCAAGCACCCATAGGGAAGCATTTTAATTTAGCCAATATTAGATATGGAAGATTGCAAACCTATTTTAAGACAATATTTCTAAAATATAGAAAAGGGAGAAATAATATTCCGACATCAATGTATACTTTCTGGGGTGGGGTGGGGGATATTAGTTCTAAATACTATCAGTGGCAGTTATGACATTCAGAAGGCAAAGCAAACAAACTTCAAAGCTTATCAGGGAGCCACAAAACAGTCTGGTTATCGACAGCAGCAATAAATCAATGTCCTGTGTCACTTAGTGTTGCCTGAAAAACAGGAAAAAAAATGGCGATATGAATGCTTGTTCCTCTGCCACGAAACCAAGAGCGTGAAGTGTGCCCATGACTGATAGGCAATGAATTATTGTAAAAGCACTGCCAATTTAAGGCAGTCGCGGAAGGAAGATTAACATTTCAGTTTCATAGGGTTTTCTCTTCTTTACTACTGGAGGTCTTCGGCATGGAATGCAGAAACGGATGATCATCAGCAAGAAAAGAACATAAGGAACTGATTCTTTCATCTGGGTTGTACTTGATAAACTACTTGCATTTCGGCAGCCCTGTGGAAACTTCCTTACTCCACAGAGTTTGCCAAAATAAGCAAAACATAGGTAGGAGGTTTGTTTTGATTATTGCTGACGGAAAGAACCCTTTTCGCTTGCTCTTTTTGGGCAAACTTGTGTGGGTAGTTCTGATTATTCAAAAACTGCCATGTAAGTGCCTTCCCTGACCAAACCCTGCCCTGGGAATTCCTCCAGGCATGCAGGGGGTGAAAGCACCTACTCTGCAGGCACACCCAGGTACTTTTACCCACATATAGAGTGAGCAATCATCAAAAAGCCCATTTACGTGGGTAAAACTGAATTTTACTTGTGGAAGAGGCTTTAATTATTGCCCTTCCAAGTGTGATCTTTCATTGCTGTTGAGTCTTTTCAGTTGAGTGTCACGTATGATTTTTTACTGGTTGGTGAGAAGCTATATGTGTGTACCCAGTGCTCCTGTCTCCTAGAGAACAAGACTGATCTCTGGAGGCTAGAGTGGCAGACTTTGAGGAGCTGAGGCAGACAGAGAGGTATATGGATGAGACCTTCAGGGGCATAGTAGCCAAGTCCCAATGCCAGTCTGGCAGCCCTAGTGCTGCCTTGGAGGAAGAAGGTCTCTTGATCAGAGAGCATCAACCTGGTGCAGCAGGAAAGGATCCTGTAGCAAGGACCTGCTCTCCAGGTGGTGCATTATCCTCTCGCACTGAGGATGCGCCTCCCAGGGCTACAGCCTAGGAGGAAAGCTTTAGTTCAGCCGTTATAGTTGGTGATTCAATTATTAGGAATGTAGACAGCCGGGTGGGCTCAAGGGCGAGAGGATAGTCTGGTAACATGCCTACCTGGTGCGAAGGTGGTGGACCTAACGTGTCACCTAGATAGGATTTTAGACAGTGCTGGGGAAGAGCTGGCTGATGTGATACATGTGGGCACCAAGGACATAGGAAAATGTGAGAGGGAGGTTATGTAAGCTAAATTTAGGCTCTTAGGTAGAAAGCTGAAATCCAGAACCTCCAGGGTAGTATTCTCTGAAATGCTCCCTGTTCCATGTACATGTCCCCAGAGGCAGGCAGAGCTCCGGAATCTCAATGCATGGATGAGACGATGGTGCAAGGAAGAGGGATTCAGTTTTGTAAGGAACAGGGAAACTTTTGGGGGAGAATCTTTTCTGAAGGGATGGGCTCCACCTTAACCAGGGTGGAACCAGGCTGCTGGTGCTAACCTTTAAAAAGGAGATAGAGCAGCTTTTAAACTAGAACAAAGGGGAAAGCAGACAGTCGCTCAGCAACACATGGTTCAGAGGGAGGTATCTTCGAAGGTTATTAATGAAGCAGAGTTAGGGCATCCATCCTAATAGAGAGGTTCCAATAATTAGAAATGTAGTACATGGCTGTAAGTAAAGAATCACCTTAGCTAAAAGATTCCAAATTATCTCTGTTAACTGAAAAGCAGAATATTAAGAGAAACAAAAAACACACTTTAAAATGTCTGCATGCTAATGCAAGAAGTAAGATGGGAGATTTAGAGTGTATAGCAGTGAATGATGACAGTGCTATACCTGGTTACAAATTATATTGCAATGACGGAGAGGAGCAATTTGGAGGCGGGGTGGCGCTTTATGTCCGAGACGGCATAGAGTTCAACAGGATAAAGAAGAACCTGCAAGAGACTAAACGTACAATGAAATCTTTATGGGTAGAAATCCCTTGTGTGTTGGGGAAGAGTATAGTGATAGGAGTATACTACCGTCCACCTGGCCAAAATGACGAGATGAACAGTGAAATGGTAAGAGGAATTAGAGAAGCTAACCAAATTTGTAGTGCAGTAATAATGGGAGATTTCAATTACCCCAATATTGACTGGGTAAATGTAACATCAGGAAATGCTAGAGAGATAAAATTCCTAGATGGAATAAAAAAGACAGTTTTATGGAGCAATTGGTTCAGGAACAGACAAGAGAGGGAGTAATTTTAGATCTAATTCTCAGTGGAGTGCATGATTTTGTGAGAGGTAACAGAGGTGGGACCGCTTGGCAATAGTTATCATAACATATACAAAACCCTACTGCATGACTACAGAGCCAACACTCTCAAAGCCAAACGTGACCACTATGCCACCAAAATTCACAACTATCAATTCAACCTGAGGGCTCTCTTTTCTATAATCTCTAACCTCACCAAAACAGCGCCCAAGACATCCACATGCGAAGACCCTAACACCAAATGCAACCAGCTTGCTCAATATTTCCACAACAAGATCGCTACCATTGCCTCCCGCTTTCCCTCTGCTCCTTCACCTAACAAATTTACCCCTCAAGAGAGAGACTCCAAAATGGACGCATTCGAAAGTACCTCCCCCTCTGAAATATCTGCTATACTTAAGAAAATGCGACCCGCTACTCACCCCTATGACATGATCCCCTCCAAAATGCTGACAATCCCAGATATTATTTCCCAACCGCTAGCTGATATTATCAACACCTCCATGTCCACTGGAGATGTTCCCACCCAGCTCAAATTAGCCATAGTAAAACCTATCCTTAAGAAACCGAAACTTGACCCTACCGATTTATCCAACTACCGACCCATCTCCAACCTCCCCTTCGTCGCTAAAGTCCTTGAAAAAACAGTTAACACTCAACTGTCAAACTACTTAGACCAGCACCAGATTCTCTTTCCATCACAACACGGCTTCAGAAAGCGCTTCAGTACCGAAACTTTACTACTCTCCCTCACCCACCTCATCATCAGAGGCTTTGACAAAGGTCACACATTCATTCTGGCCCTATTGGACATCTCCGCAGCCTTCAACACTATTAACCACTCTATCTTACTCGACAGGCTAGCTGACATTGGCATCTCTGGGACCCCACTTCGCTGGTTTAATTCATATATAAGGGACAGACACTACAAGGTAAAAATTGAAAACCATGAATCCGAGCCAATCGACATCACAAGGGGCGTACCCCAGGGCTCCTCCTTAACATCCACACTCTTCAACATATACCTCCTCCCCCTCTGCCAGCTACTCTCAAATCTCGGCCTCCCGCATTTCGTCTATGCTGACGATGTGCAAGTGCTCATCCCCATCACCGACTCCATCTCCAACGCCATTAAAAGATGGGACAGTGCCCTCTCATCCATCAACTGTCTACTCACCCAACTCAATCTAGCCCTAAATCCTAACAAGACTGAACCCATGATCATTTCACCTCAACCCATCAACCACATACCCACACCCTCAGCCAACTCCCCTCTTGCTCCTCCAGTCCTCTTGCAATTTGTAAGAGACCTAGGTGTCACACTTGACCCGCAATTCAACCTACAGAAATTTATCACCTCCACTATCAAAGACTGTTATTTCAAATTACACACCCTCAAAAAACTCAAACCTATTCTGCACCTCAATGACTTCAGAACTGCCCTACAAGCCCTCATTTTATCTAAAATAGACTACGCAAAAGCTCTACTCCTAGGTCTCCCGAAAAGCAGCCTTGCCCCCCTGCAGCTACTTCAAAATGCTGCTGCAAGAATATTAACAGGCACCCGCAGAAAAGAACACATGACACCTATCCTCAAACAGCTTCATTGGCTCCCCATCACAGCCAGAATTCAATTTAAAACTCTCACACTTATTCACAAAGCCATCCACAATCCAGACATGCTCTGGTTCTCAGACTATTTATACATCCGTTCCTCTTCCAGACCCACCAGAGCACCCTACACCGCAAACATTAACACACCTTCTCCCAATCTCTTCCATCTAACAATCACCAAACAACGTGCGCTATCCCTAGCTGGACCCTCCCTATGGAATTCTATGCCCACCCTCCTTCGCCTTGAAACCTGCACTAAGAAATTCAGACAGAACCTCAAGACCTGGTTGTTCACCCGATCCTACGCATGTCAATGTCTCAGTATCAATCCATGGCAAGACTGCACCTTGAATACTGTGGGCAATTCTGGTTGCTGCATCTCAAAAAAAGATATGGTTGCACTGGAGAAAGATGACCAAAATGATAAAGGGGAATGGAACGGCTGCCCTATGAGGAAAGACTAAAGAGGTTAGGGCTGTTCAGCTTGGAGAAGAGACGGCTGAAAGGGTCTATGACAGAGGTCTACAAAATCATGAAAGGACTTGAACGGGTAAATGTGAATTGGTTATTTACTCTTTTGGATAATACAAGGATTAGGGGGCACTCCATGAAGTTAGCAAGTAGCTCATTTAAAAGAAATCTGAGATAATTCTTTCACTTAACACATAATTAAGCTCTGGAATTCATTGCCAGAGGATGTGGTTATGGGAGTTAGTGTAACTGGGTTTAAAAAAGATTTGGATAAGTTCCTAGAGGAGAAGCCCATAAACTGCTATTAATCAATAAGAAATAGTAGCTTGGGGTCTATTTAATGTTTGGGTACTTGCGACTTGGATTGGCCACTATGATTTAGCTTCCACAGCAGTATGAGCTAAATCGCAGCATTTCCTGTTGCAAACAATCAATAAAACCAGTGACTAAATAACTTCAGCGGGAAAACAATCAACTCTATTCACTACGATTTGATAAAATAAAATGGCTTGCAATGTGTTTATTTTATTTTTTTGGCCTAGCAGTTTCTTCCTGCTCCTTTTAGGCTTCCAGCTCAGGGCTGGGATCTGGCACCATCAGCCTTCATTCACAACTACTTGGAGAATCTTTCCCTATCTTATATCCCCTCCCAACTCACAGGTCGATCCAGTAAGGCCGCGGTAGAAACAGTGCGGCAGTGTCAGGGGCACCCTTCCTCCCCGCACCCACAGTTCTCTTCACTAACTCCCCGATACTCTCCTCTAATCGCATGCAAATGCATGCCGCGGCTTTAAAGCGGTAGGGAAGGGTTATGGCCGCGTAACCCATTTTACTGTATAGGCGCTTAATACAGCGCCTATACAGTAACCAGGGTGCGACGGTACCTGTCATTTCAAATGTCATTTCAAATGGCATTTGGAATGACAGGAACCAGGAAGTGTAAAAAAACACGAAAAGTCTTTGTTGCTTCGTCGCTGTGTCTCTCCTCCCGGAGCAGGGCGCGAAAGCAGCCTTGCTCCGGGAGGAGGTGAGGCACAGCGGCGAAGACAGACGGGAGAGGAGAAAAAGCAGAGCCGAGCAAAGCAAAAGCGTGCAGCAAGCCGGCGAAATAGACCTGCGAGCAGAGGCAATAGCAGCGGTTCGGTAAGCCTGGCACCCTCCTTGATGTAGTACGTTCCGGATGCCCCCCCCCCCCCCCCCCCTCCCCAGCGCGCCCGCCACTACCCCTTTCATCAGCTGCATCCACTGCGACCCGGCAGTCCCGTGAGGCCTACAAAAAAAAAAAAATCCCCGGCTCCCGCGCCCCCGCACTGGCCCGCCGACTCTACCCCCCCCCCCCCCCCTCCCGATCGGGCAGGTAGGAGGCGGCGACGAAAACCAAAGCAATTTTTTTTTTTTCAAAAAGCAACATCACACATTGCATAAAATAATTTCTCCAGCCTTAAAGCGATTTACTTTTGGGATCTGTCAAGTAAGTCGCAAAAGTAACTTACTTTTCTGAAGCCATCACGATCGTAGCTCAAGACGAAGATGGCCGCCTGCATGGGGGAAAGCGGGCAATTGGCCGCTGAAGACGTGAGGTCACGTCTTCAGCGGCCAATTGCCCGCTTTCCCCGTGCAGGCGGCCATCTTCGTCCTCGTCCGGAGGAGCTAAGATCATGTTCCTGATGTCTTCAGAAAAGTAAATTACTTTTGCGACTTACTTTTGGGATCTTGACAGATCCCAAAAGTAAGTCGCTTTAAGGCTGGAGAAATTATTTTATGCAATGTGTGATGTCGCTTTTTGAAAAAAAAAAAAAAATTGCTTTGGTTTTCGTCGCCGCCGCCTATCTGCCCGATCGGGAGGGGGGGGGGGGGGGGGGGTAGAGTCGGCGGGCCAGTGCGGGGGCGCGGGAGCCGGGGATTTTTTTTTTTTTGTAGGCCTCACGGGACTGCCGGGTCGCAGTTGATGCAGCTGATGAAAGGGGTAGTGGCGGGCGCGCTGGGGAGGGGGGGGCATCCGGGACGTACTACATCAAGGAGGGTGCCAGGCTTACCGAACCGCTGCTATTGCCTCTGCTCGCAGGTCTATTTCGCCGGCTTGCTGCACGCTTTTGCTTTGCTCGGCTCTGCTTTTTCTCCTCTCCCGTCTGTCTTCGCCGCTGTGCCTCACCTCCTCCGGGTCGCAGTGGTAGCATGGCGCTGTGAGGGGGGCGAAAGGGTATATACCCATGAACGGATTTGAGTGGGAGCGCTCTGTGAAGCGGGACATGCCCATGAGGGGCATAATGGGTGGATGCAGCTGATGAAAGGGGTAGTGGCGGGCACGCTGGGGAGGGGGGGGGGGGGCATCCGGGACGTACTACATCAAGGAAGGTGCCAGGCTTATTGTTTTATTGTGTTTGAGTATCTTAAGCGGTGTCGATGGATTTGTTACACAGTCCTAACTCCTACTAGGGGGAGGCGGTAAACTAACAGGTTAAGGCCGCGGCAAAACAGCGCGTTCCTAAGGAGATAATATCAGCGCCCGTTACAGTATCGGAGGGGAATAGCTAATTCCTTCATTATACAGCTTTTTCGTTCATTTACATGCTGGGTGCGGAAAGGGTTAGGTGTTTATTTTAGGAAGCGCTAAGGACGCGTGAAACTGGAGACTGTATGGCTGGATGGCCTTACTCGTCTGTATTGTGCGCTCCCAGCACGTTACAGACGGGCAATCTTTAACTGCACGTTACTGGATCGACCTGTCAGTTATTGCAGCCCCAGTCCTATGCTGGGGACCAAGCATCAGGGCTTCTTCTGGGACCCTGCAACTGTGAGCCGCAAGTCCTGCCAGTAGGTGTTGCTGATACGCAATGACTGGAACCATCCTTCCCCCACCAGGGGCTATGACTGCTGTCTCCACAGCACCCTCAACCCCAACAAACCCAGGAATCCATCCCAGATCCTCCACATGACAGCATAAAGCATAGCCACTGAGGTACAAGACTGGCCCTTCTGATTTGCTTCTATTGTCTTCCAATTTAAGCAAGGATGTGAGAGTTTACTCTGCAAACAAGGATTTTTCTATACTACTGGTGAGACTGTTAAGTGCAGATATCAGAAAAATTACGTATAATTCATTTACTTAGCTTGCAGATTTGAGGAGTTAACAGAGCAGCTTGCTCTAACTGAAAACATATTCATTGGAGATGGATTATAGCTTTTTTTTTTTTTTTTAATTTATGAATTTTCAGATCCAATATAAGAATTCTATAAAATATCTTATCAAATCGCAATACAAGTCTTTACATCCAAAGTGAAATCAAAACAAAGCAATCAAAATCCAAACAATTTTTTGTGTAAATAACTCTTCTAACTATAGGAAAAGTTTTGAGATCAGTTACATTAAAGAAAGGAAAAGGAGCCTCCTACCAGGAAATAAACATAATTATTCAAGTACATGGAACTCTGTTTTCTTTTAATCACCTGTTCCTATTTTCCAAGAAGGATTTTTAACTGTTCTGGGTCTAAAAAGGAATAATCCTTTCCCCCAAATTTAATTACACACCTGCAAGGATACTTTAGAAGAAAGAAACCTCCTTTTTCTTCTACCTCTTTTTTAAAACCCAAGAACTTTTTTCTGCGTAATTGTGTGGTTTTTTCCAAGTCGGGGAAGACCCAAACTTTCTGTCCATAAAAGATTTTAGATCTATTCCGAAAGAATAATTTTAAAACATTATCCTTATCTGTTATAAAAGCAAATTGTACTAATAAAGTACATCTTTCTTTAATATCTAATTCATCTTGAGACTTCTGTAGTAAGTCTGATATGTTTATAGATGATTCTACCTTTTGTTCTCTCTCATTACTGATTTGTTCTCTCTGCTCTTTACTTTTCTTTACCCCAATATAGAAAGCTCTAACTACTACTGGTATAGCTTGTTCCGGTATATTTAGAATTTTAATAACATATGATTTAAACAAGTCAATTGGTGTTATATAATCTGAAATGGGAAAATTTGTAATTCTTAAATTTAATGCCCTCACAGTATTTTCCAAAGATTCTATTTTCCTTTGATATATTATTTCATTTTTTATTTGAGACTCCTGAATACTCTCAACTTGCTTTAACCGGTTCTCTATATTACCTAGTTTCTCTTGATGTTCTTGAATCTTTTTACTATTTTCCTTCAGAGATACATTTGTTTGTCTTACTTCACCTGTCAGATTTACAATAAGGGAGTCAATCTTTACCATATAATTCCAAAGAGAATCTAATGTCACTGTATTAGGTTTCATTGCTTTCACTTTAACTAACTCTGTTAAATCCATAACCTTTTTATTAGACATCTTAGGTGTGCTAGAGTCTCTAGGTTCTGTTTGAGATCCTCCTTCTCCACTTATCTCCAGATCTTCTTCCAAACGAGGAGGATCTTCCAAGTTCTTACTCCTTTTCATTTCTTCTTCTTGCAGACTTAATGTAATTCCAGATCTAGTTTCTTCCTTCTGGTTTCCCTCTGGCTCAACTAAGGGAGAAATCACCTTATTGCCAGGAGGAGATGGTACTTCAGGTGCCCCGGGACTTAAAGATATTTCAGGGGCCAGGTGTGGGAGATTTGGCTCTAAATCATCCCCCACAGCAGCCTGTACCTCGGGGTTCAATTGAGAGATTTCCAGCCAATCCGCCACCGATCTTTGTCCAGGTACTGAAGAAATATTAGAGACAAGGCGCAGTCTTGCCTTTCTCTTTGTGTGAGGCATAATATAAATTGAAAAAAGACCTGGACACTTCGGGATGCAGTTTGGATTTGTACTAATAGAAACACAGAAACATAGAAATGACGGCAGAAGAAGACCGAACGGCCCATCCAGTCTGCCCAGCAAGCTTCACACATTTTTTCTCTCATACTTATCTGTTTCTCTTAGCTCTTTGTTCTATTCCCCTTCCACCCCCACCATTAATGTAGAGAGCAGTGATGGAGCTGCATCCAAGTGAAATATCTAGCTTGATTAGTTAGGGGTAGTAACCGCCGCGATAAGCAAGCTACACCCATGCTTATTTGTTTTACCTAGACTATGTTGTACAGCCCGTGTTGGTTGTTTTTTCTTCTCCCCTGCCGTTGAAGCAGGGAGCTATGCTGGATATGCGTGAAGTATCAGTTTTTTTCTCCCCTGCCGTTGAAGCAGAGAGCCATGCTGGATATGCACTGAAAGTGAAGTATCAGGCACATTTGGTTTGGGGTAGTAACCGCCGTAACAAGCCAGCTACTCCTCGCTTTGTGATTGCGAAACCTTTTTTTCTTCACCCCTGTCGTTGAAGCTATGCAGGATATGCGTGAAGCATCAGTTTTTTGTTTTTTTTGTTTGGTTTTTTTTCCCCTGCTGTTGAAGCAGAGAGCTATGCTGGAAATGCTTGATGTATCAGTCTTTCTCCCATGCCGTTGAAGCAGAGAGCCATGCTGGATATGCATGGAAAGTGAAGTATCAGGCACATTTGGTTTGGGGTAGTAACCGCCGTAACAAGCCAGCTACTCTTTAAGAACGGATCTCGTGGGGAGGGGTATGGGTGTACAACCTTTGCAAATTATTCAATGTAATTTTTAACTTACAGTTCTGAAGTTTTCAGGCAAATCAGTCAAATCAGGCAAAGCCAGGCTAAGCCGTACATACCTGCGCGCGCAGCTTTGGCGGCGCGCCTGGCGTCGGCTGAGCGCCGCGGTCGGCACAGTTCTAATAGTCCCGCCTCCAGTTCCGGTTCGGGGTAGCCGGGCAAATTAACTCCACTGTCCGTCGGGGCTCGAAAGAAACTCCACTAACCCCCGGTTCAGGCGGCAGTAGCAGGTAAAGCACACAGAAGGGTTTTCACCCAATTCCCCTCTCCTGGATTATAGCTTTAAGTGGTAGGACTGCTAGCATACGGGACCTCTAGTTACAATACAGACTACTGGTTACAATACAGAAGTGTGAAACATGAGTGGCCAAAAAAATTGCCTCGCACTTAAGTCTTTTTCATTATTATCCTTAATTTGTGAATTTTCGACTGTACAATCATGAAACCTTTGAAAATTAGGTCCTTTAGAGTCTATGAATTTTACTATTTCCTGTATGCAGGAAATTGTTTGGTATAAAATAGCGATATGCTTTGGTAATATTAGGATGGTGGAGATGGTACTCATTTTCTAAGCACCATGGTGAAACCTTTTACTGTATTATAAATTATTTTGGACAGACACAAAGGGACCTCAGTAGTCTAGGAGAGGAAAGAAGATGATGACAGGTTGAGTAAGACCTCTGGCAGCACAGTAGGCAGGCATATATGGGCAGACTGGGGGAGCCAAGTGGTCCTCACATGCACAGAATATGCCAGCAGCTGTCTTTGATATGGAAAGCGGGAAACAAGAACGATGGCAATAGGAAGTCAGGTGCACAAGGGGTGCCCAAGCAGCGCATCTCCTTGCATTCTCCAAGGGCTTGTGTGCCTCAGTTCCAAAAAACAACTGAGCAGCAGCAACTTAGGGCGCACACTGTTAGCAGGCCTGAAGTCGCTGGCAAGTATCCAGGTCAGCCCGACATCAGATAATGTGCAATCAACCATGCTTATGTTACACTTCTAGTCTACAGACCAATTATTACATCTGCATATTTTTAAAGAACTGCTGGAGAGTGAGAGTGGATGAACACCAACAAGAAAAAGCTCAAACCTTGATATTTATAAAATACTGGTTGGATCCCAAGAAACATGACGCCCATCATGCATTCCACTTAGAATTGCAACATCATCTTCTGTTAGCGAGAAACAGAACACCTACGGGAATGTATGTGTGGTATAGTTAGTACACACAGACAAAGATGTGAACTTAACAAAACATATATAAACAGAAGGCAAAAACGTACACATTTACTGTAATTTGATAGCAAAAATAAAAAAATTTCTGTGGAAATGATTTCATTTCTACCTTGGCTTCTCAATTTCTGTCTTTCTATGTCAGTTCTTCCATTTTATACACCCTACAGATTCTTTAACAAGACACATCCCAAGTAGTCTCACTACACAGCGCCATAGTAACCAATATGCCAGTTTTAAAAGTAAAGATGTCCAAATGCTGAACTCTCCACGGTTAACAGAGAGCACAATTTGGAAGAAAGACTGTCTGCACAAATATTGTGCCATCAAGTTTCTGCATTTCATTGCACAATACTAACCCAAACCTAATCTCATATGCAGGACCTAGGTGTGTTCAGGTCAAAGAAGGGACAGGACTGCTATTGAGGGCGGGATGGAAAGCAAAATTGGGTTTCTTTAATAGTTGTTCTTTGAGGACAGCAATGCAATGAATTACATATATGATTCTGTCCCATACTGGAGCAGAGGGTGTTTCAAGAGCTTTTAGGTTGGTGTGGTGGTTTCCCATTTCCTACCAGATCCACATCCTCTCAGTTTAGTGAGCAGCCCAGCTTAAAAAGACCTAAGGCTTCCCTTCAGCTACAAAAAAAGGAGGGAAAGACAGCCTAAACTGTCACAAATAGGCAAAGATGAAATGGGTTTTTATGGAAGAAAATGGCCGACATAAAATCAAGAGTAGAAGAAATCTTCACAGAAAAGACATGGTGAAAATATCAAAAACCTTTCAGCAATGGTGCCAACACTAAATGCATGTTGTGAAAAAGCACGCTACTGCCCCTTGAAGGTGAGCAGCAATGCTGAAGAACAGAAAAAGAGAATGGCAAAAAAATACCTGCCCAGGGTTCTACTGAGAAGAGGAGGCAGCGCAGGAGGAAACCCTGACACACAACAGACTGTGGTATGGTCAGGGGAACGTCTCTTCTGATGACAGTGGCTGCAAGTTGAGCGGTGCATGGGCAACAACCGTTTACGCACACCTAAAGCTTTGCTAGAAAATTTGGCAATATGGAATGGAGTTTTGTGATGTGTGTGTGTGTGTGTGTGTGTGTATGTGTGTGTATGTATGTGTGTGGCTCTTCTGCACTTGCTTGTCAACATTTAACAATGCTGGCCTCAATCTCCATTCTCTGAGCCCTAAGGAAGATCTCCAATTCTTGCTATCAAGAAACCATATTTTATTAGGAAGTAGATAAGTTCTATCTAGCCTTTCCTATTCTAACTGCCACTGTTATCATTTAGCAACACAAACTTCACTCCAACTATATCATTCCCTAACCTTGCTGGCCTGAAACAAATAAACTGTCAACTCCGCTGCCCCTCCCAACAAGATCTGCTCCTGGGTACTAAAACTGTGGTCTTTTCTGAATGTCTGATCTCTTCAACATGGTTTCGGCTAAAACATAAATAAAAGGAGCTTGAATTAAGGTACTGACGAGGGCCTGTAGATACTAGCCTGCCATAAATATATAACTGTGGTATATCACCTCAAATACAATGTTATGATACGGACTCAGAGATGTGAAAAACAGAGACCAGTCATAGAACAAGAGGGCTGATTTACTGTCTCAACTCCAGGCACTGGCTTTTTTCTGTTGGGAGTTTTCACAATCCTAAACCGTCAACATGAAGAAGACACACAATTAAAATTATCTTCATGTTTAAAGTTCCCCAAATAAGTGATTTATAATTTAAAAAGCATGGCATTTTCAAATAAACAGCCTCTTTGGGGAGCACAAAAAACCCCAAACTAATTCTAGGCCTTTTCCCCCCCACTGTTTTTTGACATTTTTGCATCTATTTTCACAGAAAAACACAACATACACATAGCAGTTCTTACCTCACAGTTTTCCTTTATCCTTTCTGCTTTTGTAGACTTCGGGATGGTCACAATCCCATTCTGAAAAAGTCAATACACAAATGTCTGTTCATCAGGATTGTCCTGGTATAAAAGGGTGGACAGAATCCTATTTATTTACATTCTTCCACAGGTAATTCCTTCTACTTCTATCAGGCATGAATTAATCATCTTTGCCTATTTAAGTGGTGATTTAACCCTTCAATATGGTAAAACACAATGCTAGTTCCCCTATTTGGATTGTGTTTTGCAATCCAAGGACCATATCAAAACTCTTAAAAGAAATTAAAAAAAACCCCAAAACAGTAGGCTTCCAGACTGCTAATCACAAACCGTCTCTCCATCTAATACTATTTTTGATACCAGTATTTCCAGAACACCCTTTGATAGCACAATTATAATATCTTTCTATCTGGATTAACAGAAGCCAGTCTAAGTGGAAAGGTCCTAACCTGGTTCAATTCATTTCTGTCAGCTAGGCAACAGACTGTACACTTTGCTGACAACACATCAGCACCCAAGATAATACATTGTGGAGTCCCTCAAGACTCCATAGGGTCACCAGCGCTATATCTCAAACTGCTGGCGCAGCCAACCAGAAGCTTCAGCACAAAAGCTTACATCTATGCTCGTACTACCAATGGACCCAAACATAAAAACTGCCTAACAGCTATCCAACAATGGATGAAAAACAACAAACTCCACCTAAAGTTCAACAAACCAGAGATTCTCTGGGTTTAAAACAAACAGAGACAAATTCCAGACCTAAGAATTTGCTTTAAAATCCTTGGAATCATCATGGACTCAGAACTCATCATGTTCACGCAAATCCTAACAGTAAAGAGCTGCCTCTTTCAACTACAAAATTTGAGACAAACCTACTCCCAGTTGTTCATGCCAAACAGCTGGATTACTGTAATGCACAGTATAAAGGTCTTATAGGTAAGTCCCTCCAGATAATACAAAACTCCACTGTATGACTTAGAAGGATGCAAAAAACATGATTCAACATACCTGTCCTACAAAAACTACACTGGTTACCAATACTATACAGAATGAAATTCACAACACTAATGTTGAAGTTCAAGGTACTGACAGGCGAAGGACCTATTTACTTCAGTGACAGACTGTTGGTGTACACGCCATGCAGTGCACTAAGACCCTCACTCTGATCTTCTACGGCAATCCCATCATCAAAAGAAATATAAAATAACAGGCCCCCGAAACAGATCTTTCTTGGGAGCAGCACCTGAATTCTCTCCCAGAAGAGCTCTGAGACATACAAAAATACCCCCATTTCAGGAAGCAGCCTGGCTCTTCTGTCAAGCCTTTGATGCCCAAACTGTAACACAAAGCCATTAAATGACACTATCTGGCATTCTGCTGAAAAATATTTTTTTGCTACGGTAATTATTTTTGAGTAAATCATTAGTATTCACCTCTATGTCATTATACAGTTTAGTTAATGTTTCTTATATAAAATTTAGTCCTAAGCTGCACTTTTCATTGCAAAGTAAAATGGGATTTTCCTGCTACTTTAAATTGTTTACAAGTGATATTTGTAATACTGATATTGACTTTTGCTCATATGCTGTTATTCTAATATACTTACACTACTTTGGATGAATCATGTATTGAAAAAAGCAGATAACAAATAAAATAATTTAATGCATGAGAGGGTTTGATAGCGGTAAACATTACATACTAGTAATGCTAGACCTATCAGCGGCATTCGATACAGTAAACCACAAAATACTTCTTAATAAACTGGAAGAAATAGGACTGAACAATATAACAATTAAATGGTTCAAATCATATCTAAATAACAGGTACTTCCAAGTACAGATCAAAGATGTAATGTCAGATAAAATAGACCTTCAAACAGAAGTCCCACAAGGGTCCGCCCTGTCTGCCACACTGTTTAACATATACATGTTGCCACTATGCCACCTACTAGATAGAATGGGCATATCACATTACAACTAATACTTCCCATTGATAACACAATTGAAAAAACATTGGATCTAACCAACATGTATCTAGATATTATTAAACAGCTTCTTAACCAAATGGAGTTAATTATAAACACAGAGAAAACAGAATTCTTACATCTAGAAAGAAAAAACTTAGAAATCGTTCAAAACCCAATCACACTCAAAAACAACCAAAAGATAGAACTAGCTGAAAAAGTACGGAACCTAGGAGTGATAATCAATACTGAACTAAATATGAAGCAACATATATCTTTGAAAATAAGGGAAGGTTACAATAAACTTATGACTAAGGAGACTAAAACTATGCTAACACCAAACAATTTCCGATCAGTACAAGCATTAATTTTTGCAAGCACTGACTATTGTAATGCCCTACTTCTGGGCTTACCATACACAACAATTAGAACACTCCAAATACTGCAAAACACAGCAGCAAGAATTCTGACGGGAAAAAGTAAGAGAGACCATATCACTAAAACCCTAATTGAACTACACTGGTTACCCATTGAGCAGAGAATACAATACAAGTCACTATGTACCATACACAAATTAATTCATGACGAAAAAACAGATTGGCTAAACACTGCACTTCGAATACACGTCCCCAATAGGAACCTAAGATCTGCAAACAAAGCACTACTAACTATTCCCTCAGTCAAATCAGCAAGGCTAACTCAAGTAAGAGACAGAGCCCTACATTATGGAACACCATGCCCTCATAAATCAGATTACAAAGAGACATCAAACTATTCAGAAAAAGCCTAAAAATATGGCTATTTGAACAAGCATACCACAAAGAGAATGGAGAATAAAAACCAGGGAATTGTAGTGAGCGATGAGTTGTGCATTAACAACACACACCTACTCGAGTATGCTTTACTCTTAAACAGCAACAGATAACATGTAGATTATATATATTTTAAAACTGGTCTAATAAACCTAAGCATATCTGTCTCACATCATCCTATAGTTATTATGAAACTATGTACCGTATCTTACAGTCACCTGTCTAGTTGTTATAATAAACGCATTTAACGGCATTAATTTATGTGCCTCATTGTTAACCGTTGTGACGGCTCCTTGCTTAACGACAGTATAGAAAAAGAGTTTAAATAAATAAATAAATAAATAAATAAGTATTCAAGTTTGGATTATTTACTGTTAAGATTTCTCATTATATTCCTGGGTGTTTATTGTATTTGTCTGATCATGTGTGTTGATGCCCTCATTTAAAAACTTATCCATTTACTGAGCCTCGTGCCAGAATTTTGTGCACAAAACATATTTTCTGCACATAAAAGACTAAGTACAAGGTCCCAGCAACGGAACTCTTGCTTCTGTCCATGGACTAAAACTAGTGCTGGAAACTTTCCTCCACCTCAGTGCTAAGAAAATATGAGTTAAGCCAGTGCACATCTCTGCATTTGGGGGTAACAGATAAATAATGTCTTCGTGCAGTTCTACGCACACATGTTTTGTGCATTGGAAGTAAAATTTGCACACATAAAAAAGCGTGTAGAACTGCAGGTTAAACTGTGCACACCTTATTACATCAAGCCCTTTATCAGAACTATCCAAAAGCTCTTTCACTACACAGAAAGAAAAATCCAGAGGTTGATTACTAGCAGACCGGATCGTGCGGGAAGAAAACTTCTTAGCTGCAACAATGAACTTTACACTAACAAGATCGTCATCCCCATTCTGTGAAGAGCCAGTTTTCTACCATTTATGTTCTGCACATCACACGCTCCTTTTTCTCTTCGAGAATGGCAGACGTAAACCAAGGTGCATTACTTTTCTCATTTATAAGTTCTCACTGGGGCAACCACAGCAAGAGACTTAATCATTGAACCCCCATGAATTAATCACCTTGATGACAGAACTAACATTTATTTCTTCAACCAATAAATTTTAGCTGAAAAACAATTTAGATACATCAATAACTCCCCTAGTGCTCTTCTACGACCTAAGATCAGATTCTCCTTCAAACGAAATTAAAATGAATTTAAAAAATGGTTAGACCAAGGCACCCTGGACACAATATTTTCGCTGGACACAAATGTATCACTAACAAAAATCAAATCCGCATGGGTTGGCACACTATTTATTGAAAGCACAGGGTAGACATTGCTGTTAAACATTTCTCACATTGAGAGGAAGCCTGCTGGTCAACATGAAGATTAAAATAATCAACAATGAACAACTTTAATTAAGCACAGAAAAGGCCTCAGCTAACTCTAAAGCAGCAATATTTGGAGAACATGGTGGACGGTAAACACAGTCCCGAGGAACTAGAGGTCAGTAGAATAGATCTTATAATCCTGAATGGCCAACACAATAAAGTGTCCCTAAAAATAACCAAAGCACTCCCTGCTCTCTTACCTTTCTTCGGCTAACATTTGGCTTTAAACCCCAAAGTACGTAATTGGCTTAAAATACTAAATCAGATTTCAGAAGCCAGGTTTTCATAATGTGATGAATATCAACTGTGGAGGCTAGCAAGAGACCAAACAAAACAGGAGCCTCATTTCACACAGATTGTGTGTCTACAGGGCAAAAAAAAAGCAAGATTATTCAAAACTGGACTATCGTCTAGTGATGGTAATGATAGACTACCTATAGGTTCTCCAGTAGGAACTGTTAAAACCGGAATCCCAACCTCTGGCTCTCTACTCATAAAATAATCTGGCCAGTGCATAACACCCACACCTCATTATAATGGGGATGGCAGCAAGTTCTACAGTCATTTAGTTAAACACATAAAACCTTCAAATACAAACTAGCCCAAAATTATATAAAACAGATGATGGATTCAAACTACAATGTCCATCAGCCAGTTCCTAAACTCCCATAATACAGACAGTCTCTCATATAAAAGACATAAGGAGGTATGGGATCCCTATGTAAGGTCATTTTCCTTGGCCATCCAATAAAGAATACAATTCGGTGGTAACTGAATTTTCTTGATATGCTGAACTTTCATAGATGTTCATCAATTTTCAGATTTAGATTTTTGATGAGGCATTTAAAAGGTATGACATAGTCCAGTCAATAATTGCTATTTCCAAGATATATGCCTAAACTGGTTGTGGGTGGATGGGAGAATGGGGGAAAGAATTATGGCTGTAAACTGCATTCTGCATTGAAATGTTGGAAGAACCACGGTTGATAAAGACATTTATTTTTAAAAGAGGGACTATAAGACCTGTAAAGCCTGTTATTCATGAAGGATATTCACTGAGGAGCAGGCCTCCTCAGGCTCTCTCCTTTGGCAAGCTGCCTCCAGCATTGGACCACAATGTGAAGGGGTGGCAGGGAGGTGATGTCACTCCAGGGACAGAGCGAGCAGGAAAAGCTTCACGTGGTGATCGGAAGGTGCGGCAGGAAAAGCACAGCCAAGAGATCCAAGAAAACACAGCCCCAATGTGCAGAACTAACTACAAGACCCTCAGGGCTATTCTTCTGAATTTAATTATTCTATATCCCAAGCCTAAAATTCTTTTCTGTAACAAAAACTTAAGTGAGTCGTTATGAAAGCAACAAAGTTCTATTTTTACATCAAGTTCATCTGTTTAAACAATCATCTACAACACAAGAAATAATTGCTCTAAAAACAACATATTCTTGCTCCCCATAATCCCTCCAATAACTTGCTGAGAGTTTTCTACTGACGACCACAAGTGGTCATACAGTAACAATATATGAAAAGTAGACTATTTTGTTCCTTAATACCGGGAAAAGATGTGGTATGCTTTTTCAACTAACTTCATTTTGAGGAAGCTTAAACATGTAAAGTATTGGCAGACGTAATAAACTATGAAGCAAAGGAACACATTACACTTTGTCAAGAAAAGAACAAAAGAGCGACATTATTGGTACGGATTAAGGCATACTGGGTTTGATTTAGCCAGGCATTTCTCCCATTCTGCAGTAAATCAGGCCCATTCAATCCTGTTTTTTTTTTTTTAAAGATTTCTGTCATGCTGCATCTCTAGCAAAATTCTGAAAACAGAGCCCAAGAGATTTCTGGCAACACTTACCTGTATGCTCCAGCGTATGCAGATCTGTGCTGGAGTTCTGCCATACTTCTTGGCAAGGTTAATTACATTTGGATGAATCAGAGCTTGCCCCTTGGCTAATGGACAGTAGCCTTCAAACACAATATTCCTACTTCTACAGTAATCCACCAGCTCCTGAGGTCTTTGGAAAGGGTGATATTCAACCTAATATAAATGATCAAATAAAGCAGTGTTAAAATCGTAAGGGTATTGTGTTTTACATGAAGAGAGAAAAAAAATGCTGATATATTTGTAATTATTTCCTAAAAACTAAGGGCCTGATTCATCAAGGTATTTTCCCAAAGACCCAGAATGGGAGAAAAGCCTTAGTGAATCAGGCAGTAAGTTTGTCTTGCATGTGTTACAAAGGAAAATCAGCAAAATACAATTTCACAGTGAAGCACAATATTTAGTGCTGTGAAACCTAAAGCCTTAGGTATATTTTAAAAAACTTATGCAAACTACTACTCAAAAATCCAATAACTCAAACTCTTCCACTCCTCAGTTATTGAAGGAAGTTAAGAAATAATCTGTTACGTGGAAATTAAAGACTGAGTTACTTAGACTCTTCCCTTCAAATTATGAATTTGAGATTGAACAAAAACATTTAAAGGGAGCTAAAGAATTACTTGTTCCATTTAGCCTATGCACTATGAGGGAGACAATCGGAAGGGAAAGTAATCTTGGGATGAAAAGGATTACGTTTGTTTATGGTCACTGTCTTTTCAGTTATTGCTTTTCATTATGGATGGTTAATTGGGCTCCACTGTCAGATCTGCTCATCTTAGCGGTCAGAGACCATGCTATTTCAATTGCAGGGCCAAAACTCTGGAACAGTTTCCCACAAGAGCTTAGAGTACAAGACAATCTGAAGAGATTCAAAAAGGATTTAAAAACATGGTGCTTTCAACAAGCATATGGAACCAATTCCAAAGAGGGTAACTGAGAAACAGGTGAACTGTAAAAGAGGGGAACATTCTTATCTTTATTCTTTTTACCTGCACTTATACTTTTATTCTGTTTTAATAAGTAAAAACTTTTAGTTATATGATTTTTTATATTATTTTATATTGAATTTTATTGTATTTTTTGCTCTTTTTCTAACTTTTATGATGATCTTTTTGATTGTATGTAAATCGTAGAGATAGAAACTCGTGTTCTGTGCAATAGTATATAAAACTTGCATAAATAAATGCCATGATGGGCCAAAACCAAGGTCCAGCATTCTTTCTCCAGCTGTGGCCAGTCCATCATATCCCCAATAGTTTATCTATTTCTTGTATTACACTCCCAGAGATAAGCACTGGCTTTCCCAAGTCTACCTGGCTAATAACTGCTTATGGACTTTTCCTTCAGGAAGTTGTCCAATCTTCTCTTGAACCTCACTATGTTAGTTGCCTTGACCACATCCTCCTGCAAAAGATTCCATAGCTTGATAGTGAAAATCACTTCCTATGATTTGCTTTAAATTTGCTGGTTGTTAGTTTCAAGAAGTCTTCCTTCATCCTAGTGCTGTTTGAAAAGGCAGCAGAACATCAGCACACAGCACGTAGCTCAATATGTGCGTTTTTTGTTATTTTATTATTCACCGCTAACATTAGATAAAATATACAGTACAAAAGAGTTATACATGTAAATAAAAGTGATACATGTATAAAAGGACAAGACTTATGACATTCATCAATTAGTCCTTATTGTGAAATTATGAAACCAGAACCTTGTTGGCACTTTTATAGAACGTATTACCCAATACAATTCTTAACATTACTATATGTGCCTATCTGTAAACCGTTGTGATGGTATATAACTTAACGATGGTATAGAAAAGATTTTAAATAAATAAATAATAAATGTCCCCATTTACCCTTCCACCTCATTCATGATTTTATAAATTTCAATCATTTCCCCTATCAGTCGTCTCTTTTCCAAACTAAAGAGTGCTAATCTGTTTAGCCTCTCTCCATAAGGGAGCTTTCCATCCCAGTTATCATTTTTGTCCCCTTCTCTGTACCTTTACTATGTCTTTTTTGAAATGGGGAGACTAGAACTGCTCACAATACTCAAGGTGTAGTCCCACTATGGACCTACACAAAAGGTATTATAATATTCTCCGTTTTATTTATTCCTTTCCAAATAATGGCCAACTTTTATAGGGTCCTTAATATACTTTGAGAGTCAGATCTTTATAGTATCTGCTGACATTTTTCAGAAGTGGGTTGTTTCTGTGTTCTTGGGAATACCTTGATCTATTGAGATCAATATGTGGGAATGAGAGGGCGGGAACAGTGTCCTCTTAATGAAGATAAAGTACATGTATATTTATGACTGTGGATGAGATGAAGAATATTTTATAATGCTTGTAAACTCTTGCGTTTCTTTGCCATTTTAATTGTATAATGTAATATAGAAAACTCTGCATTGTTCCTGTTCTCAATCTGTTGTGATCTGCCTTGTTCAGGAATGAAGTTGAAAAGAAGGAATATAGATTTGTAAACCATTCCGCTAAATGTGCTCTTCATTTCACAACATTATAGAAAGAAACTAAGTAAGCATTTAAAGAGATGTAAGATATGAGAAGGTGATGGAAGTTTGTTATTCTGTTTATTGAGACATGCAGCTTAATTAATGGACTTTCAAAACTAGTTGAGTTACACCAGCCGTGATGATTATTTTTTTGTATTGGCTGTTGAAAACCAAAGAAAAGTTCAATGCGATTCCATCCTGATGGATTGGGACACTGAACCTAATCCCTAAAAACCACCTTTCACTAACATCTTCTCACACTATTCTTGCCCTCTGTTTCTGTTTTGCAAAAATATAGGAAAAATCCTTAAATGAAAGCAAAAATAGGAAGTGACACAAGTACTAATGTCTGCAAACAATGAAGCACTGGGTAACGCAGAGAAGTGAGTTAACGTGTGCCAGCAGGGCTGCACAGATTTTCATTTATTATTTCTCTGGGCCTTTGGCTGGGGAATCCCAGTGCACCTCTCACAGCTTCAATAGCGGCAATCCATCCGGGTGCTCCAGAAACAAGGCTCCCAGGGAACGGCCTGTCCTCCTCTTCTGCGATGAAAGCAGTCCATTGTCACAACAGGCAGAGCTATGCCCAGAGGCCCCCTCCGGAGGCAAGGCTAACAGCAGGCAGCCAAAGCTGGCACCAAAGGCTTTGGCTGCAACTGGAAGGAGAACGCTGGCAGAGTCCAAAGCAGCGCAAGAGTCTGCACGTCAGGCGGCATGTCGCTGAATTCTTCATTTTTATGCATACACGCTACTTGCTCTTATATTTCTTTTTTTTTTTTTTTGGTTAACATACGTTTTAAGGAAAGAAGATCCAATAAGAGCAAAAAAGTGAAAGACTGACGACAGAACACAATAGGCCAATGGTAGTACTATAAGCATCAAAAAATGGCCAGTAAAGTTTGGTGCGTTTGTCCCTTTTTTTGTGGGGGACCAAGGGATATCTTTCACATTGTATTTTTTTGTGTGCTCCTTGCTGTATTTAGAGACTCAGAATGTACTTTGACAAAAACGAATCTTGTGTTTTCATTTGCCTCTTGTATTTAACTTGGAAAAATAGGCTTTTTATGATGTTTCATTTAATTAATGCAGAAATCCTGATGTACATACGTTCTCAAATTGATATTAAAAAACGTTCTTTACTTGGATTCAGCCTCCTCTTTCATCTTATCATCCAGTTTTCTGCCCATTCTGTCTTGAGGTTCTCAGTAATGCAGGGCAAACAAACTGCAGTTCTTATCACTTAAGGGGTTGATGTACTAACCTGAGATATTCTCCACGGGCTAGAGACCCAATTTTGTGAAAGTTTGCTATGGATGCTAATAAGCTCCAAACTTGTTTGCATGCAAAGTGAATTTTTGCAAGAAATATTTGAAACATCACAGCCAGAAACTTTGGGTCACATCCATTAAAACAAAAAAGTGTCATTATTATGCCCCTTCAAACCTATTTGTAGGAGCAATCCCTACCCATGGGTTCAGCCGGTGTCATTTTCCAAGATCATGCAGATGGGGCAGGAGCATGTGGACATCGTTCCTTACCCCAGAAGACCACTCCATCTATGCCATACATTTTAGCAGTCAATGGGGCTGGGCTTATTGTTTACATTTACTTTTCACAGTTGGGCATGGGGGACCACATGGACACCAGGGATTTATAGAAACATGTTGGGGGGTGGGAGCAGGCCCGATGCGACAGGGTGTGCATACTGTGCATTTGTACAGGGCAGTGGCGCTTGATCAGCTGGCAGATGACCTGGTGGAATGCCGAGTGGCAGGGAGCAAAAACAGTCACAGTCCCCGATGGTGTGCGCAGGCAGTAGTGTGCCCTAAAAACATTGATTCAGGGCCTTGGGTAAAGGGGGGGGGCGGGAGGAAGCAAGCTGTGCCGACATACCAAATGTCTTAAAAAAAAAAAAATTTTGCTTATCTGAGCTGCAGCGTGACTGGCAGTAAGAGAAGGAATTGAGGTGCGGGACCCGACAGCGACTGCCACCTTTTTTTTTTTATCAATTTCTGCTCCATCCTGCTGCTCTGCACCAAAGGCCGGCCCACCTGACCCCACTGACCTCACAGGCAGCCAATGGCTAGAACTGGCAGGGGCTGCACCAGCAGGGGAGGGAGGGAGGGAGGTACAACTTCTCTGCACAGAGGCTGGCCAGAAACAAGGCAGGAGCTGGGGGTGGGGGCACCGAGCAAACTGGACAAAGCATTAAGCTGGGGGAGGGGGTCATGGAGCAAACTGGGCAGGGCATTGAGCGGAGGGAGACAGCACGGGACAAGAAACAAACTGGGCAGGGCATTGAGAGAAGGGAGGAGGCAGGGAGAAAACTGGGTATTTAGCTGAGAGAGAGGTAGAGCCTGGGAATGGGGGGGGGGGGAGTGGAGGGGGGGGGGAGTGGAGGCGGGGGAGGTAGAGTGAGATGAGTTTGAGCCTGGGGGTAAGAAATGTTGGGGGCTGTAGGGTGTTTCAAGCAGGGTCAGATTTAAAATTATGGCGCCCATAGGTGGAGAACCAGGGGTGGAAAATTTGGTCCCCAGAAATCAGAGAGCCACAGAATGAGTCCCAGTTTGTGGGTACCTTCAGAATTTGGTGCCCAAAGCACCTGCCTGTTCTGCCTATGGCTGATGTAATTTTACAACACTCCTGAGGGAATTCTGCATCTTTGAGTAGTAAATCAATTATAATACAAAAAGTGAATTATTACTCAAAGGGAATGATTGTATTGTGCTTTGATTTTAAAATATTGATTATGCACTGAATGTGCTAGAGGCTGGCTGCTTGGCTGTGAGGAGGTAAGATCTGTAAATTGTAATTTGTGGTCAACTATTCTGTATTTGGTGATGGTCTCTCTGTGTTCTGCAAGTGTGATCGAGGCGAATTGATATATTCTGCTAGTGTGGAGGGATCTGTGGCAGTCTTCTGCATTATGTTTTCCCAACAGGAGGAGTATTATTTTATAGATCCCGGTGTAATTTTAGCAGGGCTGCTCTTCCATAGGTAGCAGGGGTGGTTTGGTCTATCGAGGCTTTGGGCATGCCCTGATAGGCCAGTCCACCCAATCATGTGGTTGGTTTTGGTTGCAGTGGCCTCAAGCCTATGGAGCCGCTGCAACCAACATTAGGCTCCCAGTGTTTCTCGTATAATAGGAGCCTCCTGCTATCTATATTTATATTTGGCCCGTTCCGCTGCATTCCCAGTGGCACCGTGGCCTCCTGTAGTTGGTGAGAAACCTGACAGCCAGAAGCGTGATTATAGCGTGGTTTAGTCCCCTTCCACTGCCTGCGCGTTTTTCAAAAGTTCCCTATCCTGTCCCTATCTCCTAAGGTCCTCTCCCCTCAACTTCAACTGCCTCACCTCCCCGGCTCTACCTCTCAGCGGGAGGCAGTCAGGAGGCAGACCCAGGGAGGAGAGGTGGCTGAAAGTGAAGAAGAGGATCCAAGAGAGCCACGAGAGAATAGGGAACTGCGCCGCATCTGCTGATTCAACCTCTGCCTCTACTGAGGCTCGCAGCCTGTGATTCCCCCAGCAAGAAGCACAATTTCCTATAGCAACACACCTGGACCCCCATAACCACCAATAAGTGAATATAAAGCTTTTTTGATCATTATCAACAGTTGCTACAGCTTTTAAACTCTGGAGGAGGGAAATTTGTGTCAGCAATTAGGATCTGTGTAAGTGTGCATGTGTGACTGATCATTTGTGTGTGTGTCAGTGAGCATGTGAGAGAGTATGTGAGACTGATCTCGTGTGTCAGCATGTAGGTGTGAAAGTGGGTGTGTCAGCATGCTCATGTGTGTGTCAGCATCTGAGAGCATGTGCGATCATGTGAGTGTATGGCTGTGTGTGGGAGCATGTGTGTGACTGATCATGTGTGTCAGCATGTATGTGTGATTGTGTGTGTATATCAGCATGTGAAATATGTGTGACTGACTGTGTGTCAGCGTGTGGGAATCTATATGTGATTTATTGTGTATGTGTCAGCATGTGAAAGAATGTGTGACTGTGTGTCAGCATGTGAGTGCATGTGTGACTGTGTGTCAGCATGTGAGTGCATGTGTGACTGTGTGTGTATCAGTGAGCATGTGAGTATGGGTTAGAGAATTCATATGTATATGATACCTTCAACAATCTCTCTTTCAGACATATATACCCCTCAACAATATCAAAAGTTTCTAGGGGAGAGCAGGGGATTTTTTTTATCCTTATTGTTTTTAATTATTGGGCGTTTGATGTGTCTACTGTTTTGAAATATTTTATTCTGGTTTGGGAAATGTTTTAAAATTTATTTTTAATTATTAGATTTTTATGTAGTTGTATTGAAATATGTATTCTTTTTATTAATATGATTTTAAAATTATGATTGATTTATATTTCTTGATTTTGTTTGATGTTGTATGAGGAATGGTAGCTATTCTGTTTTTCCACTGTTGCACTGCATACAGAGTATGGCTTGTTGCTATTTGCAGTTCAGTTTAGGTCTGTACATTTCTATTTATACTTTAAGGTCTCTTTATTCTATGTTTGTGTTCTGCACATGTGACCGATATGTTCTGTGTTCTGCACATGTGACCGATATGAGGTATTCTGCCAGCATGTAGCATGTAGATTGCTATAGATCCCTATCTTCTGTTTTCCTAATAGATGTATTGGTGTTTTAGGGCCTGGTGTAATAGTTGCAGTTTTGCCTTTTCATAGGTAGGGTTGTTACTGTTTTGAGTGCTGGCAGTTAGTACTATTTTGGTATGGAAGGTTTGCTATATTGTAATTGTAATTCAGTTTACTCAAGGCTTTCTGAGAGCCAAGACCACACCCAACATGCATAACAATAGGCTTAATACCATATGGGTTCCAAGTGTCTTTTTTTTTCAGGGTTTTCTGGTTGGCAGTACTGCAGTGCATGTAAATTTAATATACATGTTGCTGTAAATGATATTTTTACCTCAGAACACTCTACTTTGAATATATTTTTCCTGTAGAATATGCTAAACTTAATCTATAATTGTGTGTGGGGAGGGTGCAAAGCTATAAGGTTCACCCAGGGTGCCTTGTACTCATGCACTGGCCTAGCTGCACTGGCTTTGTGAGGAAAGCAGGATTCCATCTCAAACTTTGCTGATATGGGTCAGTGAATGACCCATATCATAGCTGCAGCAGTTTTGTGTACTGTCTCAGCCATGGCCAAATTTTCTTTTAACCCCAGAAGCAGCCAGCAGAATGGATTATTTCTAGTCTTCCCTTCCCCTAAAGTAGGTAGGCAGAGCCTGGAGAATTATAACTGTAAAAGTAGCAGATGCTGTAGCACACAGTCAAAGGGAATGCACTGTTGAGGGGACCAGAGAAGTCAAGCAAACTACAATCACAAAAAGGGCAGGGGTGAGCCAGAAGGAAATGCATTGCATTCTTAGTAAAAATTCTGTTTGAGATGGCTGGGCTGAGCTCTGAGCTGGCTGTGGAATCAGTGAGTCTCCTGGAGAGACAGGGTGCAGAAAAGGGGTAGGAAAGGGAAAAGGAAGGAATGCTGCAGGCTGGGAAAAGGCTGACAGTAAGCAAAATTAATGTCTCCTGCATAATGATGTGGGAGACCTTCACTAAGTGAGCACATAAGTAGCAGCACAACCACAGAATGTGTGTATATGTCTAAGAGAGAAAGAGTGTACGTGTTTTCTGAGCTACTCCTCATTGCTTGGCAACTGGTTCAAGAGCAGGTTGGTTGGCAACACCAGGCCACAAATCCAGGATATATATATACACATTAAAGATTTAACCAAACGGGTATGGAGCCAACAATTTGAATGGATGGAAGGGGGACTGAAGTTCACTTGGCTCATCCCTGGTCTACGGCCCCTGTGACATAGTAAGGGCAAAGGGCCGTCGGCGCCATTTTGATTACTGGCAGCCGATGGCCCACATGCAGGAGATCGCTCCCGGACCCCCGCTGGACCACCAGGGACTTTTGGTAGGTCTTGGGGGGGTCAGGAGGGTGGGGGGTTGTAGTTAATTAAATTTAAAGGGTTGGGATGGGGGGTTTTTTTGTTTTTTTTCCCCACAGAAAGAGAACGATAAAAGTTTTCTGATCTGGGGAGTGGACCGAAATGGCCCTCCCCAGACCTGAAAACGAAATGGGGACAAAAAAATATTTTATGCACTCCCCTAATTTGCTCCATAAGACGCACAGATTTATTTTATTTTATTTATTTATTTATGAAACTTTTAATATACCGACATTCATAGGGCATATCATGCCGGTTTACAAAAAACTGAAGCAGGTAGAAAATACAATGAACAGGGGTGTGGGAGAGGGGGAGCAGGCAAGAAGAGGGTGAGAGGGGGCAGGGGAAGAGCAGCAAGAAAGGATAGGGCAGAAGGAGAGAGAGGAACAATCACATTGAGCAATATAATAAAAGGAACAAAACTGTAACTGGGTTCTAAAATTATAAGTTAAGGCGAGGTACTTATTTACAATAAATCAATAGCGTAATTACTTGTTAGGGTTAAGGCTTTGGCAATGTAGAGTTCAAAAAGGGGGGGGGGGCAAATTCAGGGGGCAGGGAGTGAGGGCTGGGGGGCAGAGGGGTGGCTGGAGAGGGGTGAAAAGGGAGGAGGACGGTGATGGAAGAGATAGGGAGTGAGCTAGGTTTGATTGGTATCTGGGTAGGCTTGCCTGAACAGCCAAGTCTTGATGCCTTTTTTGAAAGACTGTAAGGAGGGCTCAAGTCGCAGGTAATGGGGAAGTGAATTCCAAAGGGTGGGGCCGGCTATGGTAAACGCTCTTTCTCTGGTGTTGGAGAGGTGTGCGGTTTTGAGAGGTGGGGTGTGCAGGGTGCCTGCGAGGGCATTTCTGGTGGGTCAATTGGAGGTACGGAAGTGTGGCATGTCTTTAAGCCAGGCGGGATTGTTTTTATGGAGGGCGTTGTGCAGGATGGTCAGGGTTTTATATTTAATGCGGTATGGTATGGGAAGCCAGTGCAGGTCCTTTAGTATGGGGGTTATGTGTTCAGTCTTACGGGTATTGGTGGTGATTCTTGCCATCGCATTTTGAAGGATTTGTAGGGGTTTGATAGTAGATGCAGGGAGGCCTAACAGAAGGGAATTGCAGTAGTTTGGAAAGGATAGTGGACTGCAGATGCCCAGGAATAGAGCCGGTTTAGCACACCATTTTTTTTTAAATTTTCCTCCTCTGAATCCTAGGTGCGTCTTATGGTCAGGTGCATCTTATGGAGCGAAAAATACGGTATTTGGGAAAAAATGTAAAATTTACATTAGAGATATTTTGGTTCCAGGTCACATAACGGACCTCTCAAGGGTTGGCTTGGCATGCTTTTGGGAGTTGTTGAAACGCGCTGCACAGAAAACTCACAAGAGTGTCAGACATATAATCCGTGGGCCTGTTTTGAAAAACTATCCCCCAGGCCAATATTTTCCTACAATCCACCCCTGATAGGTAAAGTGGTTGCTGTGTGAATCCTGCAATTTAGTATTGCTATGGTATGGCAGGTTTGAGGTTGGCTGCATATGGCCTGAGTATTTGTCTTCTTTTTGCAGGATTTTGTATTATTTCACAATGTCAACGTGCCTGGTAGTGGAGGGCATCTCTGTTACTGTTATTTAGACACCAGAATTTGAATTTTTTTTTTTTTGTATTGTGAGTTGTACAGGGAAATAGTCTGCATTGCCCCCCTTCCTTTTCAATTTTATGTTTGATTATTGGAAAAGTGCTTAAACTTAAGTGTTAGAACACAGAACTGGGCGGGGGGATGAGGCAGCACAATTGTTTGCACGGGGTGGGGAGATGGAGGAATTGGGCGGGGGGGATGAGGCAGCACAATTGTTTGCACGGGGTGGGGAGATGGAGGTGGGGCAGCACAATCTTTGTTCACAAAGGGCAGCATAAAGCCTAGCACTGGCCCTGGGTGGGAGAGCTTCAGATAGGCAGTGTGGTGCTTTCATCACAAACTTCGGTGCAACATGAACCACTGCACCCCCATGGTGTTTGCAAAACAGGCCTACAAAAAGTCTTTTGCAGGCCAATTTTCAGGAAGTCACACGTTAATGTGCTGCTTTGCGGGGGAGTTGGCATCAGAGCAGATCATTAATGTGGGATTCAAAATAAACTTTTCAACATAGCAGATTGTGATGCACTAGGCTACAAATTTTTTCTTTTCTTTTTTTTTTTTTTTTGCAAAAGGGGGTTTGTGTAAAAATAGCACAACATGCTTAAATGTTAGCATTTTTTAAAGTTTCTGGGCATTCATATGAAAAAATATCTTAGAAGCCCCCTTTTGCAATAAATTTTGCAGCTTAGTACATCAACCTCTGTTTCCCCTCTGTTAAGATGGTAACAGTAAATAACAGCAAATAAAGACTATCCAGTCTGTTAATTCCGAACTAAAATACATTTACTTTATTGTACACTTCACCATGTACAGTTTCCACTAGAAAAAAGAACAACCTATATTGACAGGAATAAATAAAATACTCTAAAATGAAAAATGCTCCCTCAAATATGTGCCTCAATATATAGCATTTGGTAAATAGACCACCATACTGCGATGCCACTATGCACTAAATATGAGCTCAGGTTTTAATCATCGGTGTCGTAACAATCTATGTCCTCTCATATTATGTTTTCATAATGCATTAAAAGTCCCATTACTCATCTTCTTTCAGAAACTTCATTTTCAATGCCTACTGAAGCAAAAACCCATGAAAACCCAACACCAACGCGGTGCTTTGAAGCAAAAGCTCTTCCTCTGGAGCTTCATATATAACTGCTGTTGCTGTCAGCATTACTACACAAACCAGAAAAAACACCAATTTATAGATATTGAGGGAAGTCTTGAAATCGACCAAAGTATGAAATTGATCTGCTTGCTGCTGCCCGGAGGAAAATTCAAAATATACACCAGTGAAATGCCAAAGCATATTACATTTCCAATTAAATAACACTCATTTAATCTCGATTATGGTGTCCATGCTACCATAAAATATTCAAAATTATTCTTCTCGTAAATTTAGACTCCAGAAACAAATTGATCTGTGTTATTCAAATAAGTGTGGGCTACTCTATTTCCTCATTCAGACTATCAGTGTAAATCAATAATTGCCTACGTTTATTTAGTAGGGCAATATGATGCCCTCCCCTCATAAAGGCGTTGAACCAAATCGAGAACAGTCTACTTCAGGTGAGGCAAAGAATGACTTTATTTATTTATTTAATGCTGGACTGTGGGAGCCTGCAGTTTGCTGGTATTAAGACAGCTGCTATGTTCTATTAATCATCAAGTCCTTATGGCTTGTTTGGTGCAGCCTACATACATCAGTCACACTGTATCACGTATATAACGTATTGGGAAGTGCAGTCTGTAAGATTTGTCAAGTGCTATTATTTTCTTATATGAGAGGATGCAACATTACAAATAAAGTGTTATGGGCAGCATTATCAAACTCCTCCCTCACCCTTGCCTTTAGAGACTCCAGAGTCAGCAGGTCATTATTCCTATGGCGCTTGTGATTTGTGTGATCTTATAGTGCAAGAGAATTAATGAATTCATCCATTACAGGATATAACATTTGGAAATAAAGACTGTACTTCCCAATATGTAATATATGCGATACAATGCGACTGCCCTTTGATTTATGTGGGACATACCAAACGAACTATAAGGACTTAATTAATAGGTATAGCAGCTGTCTTAATACCAGCAAGGTGAAGGCTCCCACAGTCCGTTATTGTATATCAAAAAGTCAGTCATCTGAAGTGAACTATTCTCAATTTGGTTCAACAACTTACGAGGGGAGGAGATCGTAATGCTGTACTAAATAAACGGGACTAAAAATGTGGGTTAGATACAAAAATTATTGTGAAAGTGAAAGGACAATCATATGGAATATGGAAAAATCAGGTGCTATAGCATTGACCTTTCAAGATTCAAAAACACCTGTTATAATCATGATCCTTCACCATTGGTGCAACAAGAAAGTCACAGTGATTCAAGTCTTTTTGACTTCTTCACACCAGATGGCATGCTTAGGCACTTCATAGAACCCTCCTTGGGCTGACGGCAGGAGGGGCACCTCCTCTGCAGTGCACCCTCGGCATCATTCATTGACTGGCATGAGGCTGCCATAGTAGTGGCAGCCATTTCCTTCCTTCCTTGGACTTGAATGCACTACTTCAGGTAGAAGAAATGAAGAAGGGGACTTGAGTATTTGCTCGGTCATATGTAACTTTAGAGGGCCACTGAGGGAATAATAGAAGCCAATGGACGGAGTATGATGATCACCTGCCTTAGACTTACAAAAAGGCTAGGGAAACCACACAGAATGGCCATCATTATAACCTTACCATCAGTGATATAACTGCATTAGGTTTCCAAGAAGGCTGGGGTAATGGGCACACAAAAGTCATATCCCTAACTGCAGCAGAATAGTAGCATTAGAATTTCAAGATGGCTGGGGCAATCTCCATGAAATAGCCATGGTAATAACCTTAATATCGATGAACATATTTGGGACAGATATAGAGGGCAATGGTGGGCCCAGGGCTGAAAGATCAGGTAGGAAATGGTGCTGATTAGAGTATGGGAATTTATATGCTCATCTACCCAAAATGGTAGAAAACCATGGAGGCGGACAACTGAGCAAGGCTGAATGGGTCAATTGACCTTTATCTGTTGTCATTTACTATGTTAGATTCTCTGTGCTTCAATGCACTGCATTATATCCAATGCCACAGGGCTGGTCCCCAACATCTTTCATTTAATATCAATTCAATGCAAGTATTTATAACCAGTGAAACTACATCAAGCTAGCAGATCCATGTCTGATCTCATGAATGTCATCACATTGGTAGCCATAACTAACTTCTATTTTTGACATGGCCTTTGCTTGACTAGCTAAATAATCATATAGCATGACAACGTACAACAGCTGCAACCTTGATTCCAATGACTTAACTTCTAAGTAGTTAAAAAAGTTGTAGGAAAAAAAAAATCATCTACACATTGTATCTGGAAAATGTCTTCCTCTGTAATAAGGAAAAAGTTACACTTCCTGTTCTTTAGTACATGTTGTTTTTTCAAACATGGTAGCCAGAGACAATAGTCTGGCATTTGTTCAAGGCATTCCAACAAATACTACGCCTCTGGTAAGCTGGGCTGAGTCAGCCCATAGCTTTAATGACCAAAATAATTAGAAAGAGCAGGGACAAGGTTCAGGATGCAGTCGCATCCATGTCTATAACCTATAAAGTTTCTTAACTTTGGAGTGTCCCTTATATTTTAAAATGTTTGCATCTGCATATCCAATTTCAAGGTTGCTAGTATGTTGAAATCAAACAGGTCTGACCATGTCAGAAAAATATTTCCAACATTGCATACATAAAATACCAAAGAAAAACAATTAAGTAGCAGTACTTAATTTTACAACACTATTTAAGATCTGGCAAAGGGCTCAGCCCCATGGGAAGTTACAAACATGCCTACAACTCTGAATATGCCTAATGGATTGGTTGCTTAAGCCTTGTGCAAGTTAGGCGCTCCCCAGTATTTCTTGGAACTTGGATCAGAAGTGTATCTTTTCTTCTCACCGTGTACCGACTATCAGAGATATGACAGACAGGTAGGAAGGGAAGTGTCAAACCACTTTGAATAGTTAAAATACATCAGCAAGCCTTTTCTAAGTTGTAGCTCAGTGGCCCACATGCAAAGCACATGCAGATTTTAGCCAAGATTTTGAAAACAGGCTCATGCGCCAACGTTTCCTTGGAAAATTAGTGGGCGGGCTCAGAACGCAGCATGGCATATATGCAAACATTTATACCTGCTTGCCAGCAGCTGTAAAAGTGCAACGTGTAGATTTACGCACATGCTTTTGAAAATCCTAAGTATGTGCCTAAATGGCTTCCCCATTCCAAGTCTGCCTCCCTCTGGAGTGTGTAAAAGCACGCGTGGAACTGCTTTTATGTGCACAACTCTCCAGGAGAGTGCCATTAAATCAGTCACGCACAGGCGCGCGCCAGGATCCGACAACTTTGTAAGTTGCTGCTGCTATGGACTGTGGGTAAGTAGTAAAATAAAAAAAATTTAGGGAGGTCAGTGGGTTTTTAGGGGTCGGTGCTAGCAGGGTAAGAGGGAGGCAGGTTAGTTAGGGGGTTTAGAAAGTCCGCTCCTTTACAGGGACGAACTGGGAGGAAACAGGGAAATAGGCCATCATGCATTGCCGCACGCATCTACTAAAATCCCCCCACTTGCGTGCGCAAGCCAGCATTCACGCGCACATGCACACATCGATATAAAATCATACGCGCAGATGATAGATTTTATAACATGCATGCATAGAGGCGCATGTTATAAAATTGACGTGGCCGAGGTCTCGGCTGCTTTTTCAAGGGAGAGGCTTGCAACATTACGTAAAATGGAGTCACTTGAAAACTCTATCAGGCACTTGAACCTTCATATACTTAATTTCCCAGTGGTTAAGGACGAATTGAGTCTGACAACTCTAAAAAAAATACCTGGGAGAATTTTTGAAAATCCCCCAGGAGAAGATTCCAGCGATAAAAAAAGTGATACACTTATCTCAAAAGCAAAATATTTCTAGAAATAATGTTTTGGATAACTTGACAAATTTGACGCAGTATCTGGAAGCATCGGAAGTAGAGATCACGAGGAGAGAGACACTTCTAGTGACTTTATTTTCTGAAGATGATATAAATTTGATAATGCGTAACTATTATAAGAATTTGAGGGTTCCTTTCTGTGGGGATCTGGTAAGGATATTTCCAGACCTTGCCAAGGCCACCCAGTTGCGCCATAAGGCATTTCTTCAGATGAAGCCCAAAGTTTTATCTTTGGGTGCAAGCTTTATTGTGAAATACCCTTGCAAGTGTGTTATAAGCTGGCATGGATCTACTTATATTTTCTTTGATACACCACAACTGAGAGATTTCTTAAGTGCTAGATATCCAGTAACAGTTGAAACATCATGATGGGTTAATATTTAAGAAGTTAGCACTTGATCGACCATACATATGATTTTATTTCTTTATTATTACTCCTCTGTTATTCTTTACACCCCCTCACATATTTCCTCTATAATGTGTTAGTGCTTAAATATTGATAAAGGTTTTCTGTATAGAGAATATCAACAGATATGTATGTTGTATTATCTCAATTGTAAAAGCACTTAGATTACATGATGACAAAGAATATATTTGTTATTGTAAAATTTGAAAAGTAATAAAGAATAAATATTAAAAAAAAAAAAAAAAATTGACGTGGCCATGTGCGCGGCGGCAAATGCACGTCAGTTTGAAAGTTACGGTCTTAGTATGCACATTACATCACACAGACCACAGAATGACAGGCACCTAGTTAAAAGGCGCTTCTTGAGCTCTGACATGTTCTACTATTAATACGTCTCCTGTGGCTTTTATAATTACTAATGATTCATATATTATGTCACAGACCTGGCAAAGTGGACAAATTCAGCTGCATAAATTAAACTGACAACCATTTCACAGGCAAAAATGTATTTCAGGAGAAGTTCATATTTACATAGATATTTCAAATAACATTTTAGCCAGAAAGTCATAATGCCAAAATAAAAAATGGGCTGAAATTTATTATGGGAGGGAGAATATTACAAGCCTAGTGCAGACAGACAAGTTCTCGTGAGCAGAATTGTTGGACACCTAATAAAATGTAAATCAGCAAATCAGGCTGGTGGATTTGGAGTTTATATCAGTAGAACATAAAGTAGTGTTCAGTAAATGTGAACAAGTTTTCCTCAGCATGAAGAAAAGAGGAAACACACACAAAACGCTTTGTTAGGAGCCATGCTTGGCTCGAGAGTCTCGGAGGGTTTACCAGACTGCTAACCCCCCGATACACATGTTGCCAAATGTGACATTTGGGGGTGTTAGGAGACTGGGTTACTCTCCAAGACTGCCTGGCAAAGTGTGACTTCTACCAAAGAATTTTTTTCACCTATGCCTATTTCATGGTGTGCGCTATTTTTTTTTTCTTTCTGAAGGTGGGGTTTACACATGCACTGCATATGCTGCGTCCGTCGGTCCTAGACAGCTTCGCCCCGTTTGCCTCACCTTGTTCATGGCTCCTCCTGCTTACCTTGGGAAAATGGATACCGCTGCATCTGCAAGCCGCCCTCTCCAGCGGCCCCGGAACGGCTATGGTGCTGCCTCCCGCTATGTTCCTCCCAAGGGCCTACCAGGGTGCGCGCGCGCGTCACCCATGTCTTTATTCCAGCATTGGCGTGAACCTCGGGGGCGTCCCCCTCAAGTGACGTCACACCATCCGGGTATATAGCCTGTATTCAATTGCTAGCTCACTGAGTTAGCAAAGACTCAGATTCATCCTGTCTAAGGGCAGAGAAAGAGCTGCCGCTGGAAGCTCTTTCTCTGCCCTTCGGGATATTGACTAACTTGGGTATCCGCTCCTCGGGGGCCCTCTGCTTTATTTCAGGTGCCTTACAGGGATCAGGTACTCACTCCTCGAGGGCTTGCTCTCCCTGCCTCGGTGCCAGTATCATCTACTTCAGCCTGGTGGAATCGCATACCTACAGCTACCATCTAATGAGTAATCTAACTCTCAGTCTGTCTCCTCCACAGCATTGCCTTGCTGGGAGACCTATACCGGAATTCCCCTATACCAACGGTGGTATACATCAAGCTGTACAATAAAAGATCTAATTCTGTGTTTGTGCGTCCTGAGTCTAGCCCAGTACTGTGGCACCCCACGTGGCCCCTCCCCGTGGGCATGGTCATCTGCCACAGTACTCAAGAATCCACCCAAACACCGCTTAACCATAACAGCATGTCCCAAAATCTCCACTTAGACTGGGCCTGAACAAGTGTAAACAGAGAACAGGTGAGTTATTCTTTCGGGATATGTTCTATGTCAAAAAGAGATGCATTAATAAATGTCCAACACTCTGGCAGGGAAGTGGAGTAGGGTCCTTTTCTTAGTATAACCATGCAAGTCATTCTAGGGAGAATTACAGCCCGAGTGAGAATAGTGCAGAGAGAAATGGTGGAATGACCGAGGTGAGATAAAACATGTCGAGCCTCATACAGAGAGCTATCTTGGAAAGAGTATGATCAGCTGCATCCCTCCCTCCCAAACATGAATAAAAGGTTAAAAAAAAAAAGTCAATCCTTGCATCATCAGCTAAGGGGGTCATTTTCAGCTGTTGTAACGTTCGAGAAATTTTTTTTTTAATTTTTTATTTTTATTGATAAACAAAGTAAACTTTCCAATTACATTGGTACACCATGATTAAAAGCCGGTATGCATCATTGAGCCATTACATATGTATTCATATTCATGTCTCATAAACATGTCTATACACTCTAATGATTAGTCTTGGGGGAACATAACTGATAATTTTTGAATGTTAATAATAAAAATTGGAAAAATCTGTTATTGCATCACATTTTGAATTAAGTATATATGTCCTCTCCCCTCCCCCCTCCCATTGACAGTGGGTATAGAAAAATTATGGGTTAGGTTTAACTAGTGTTCTTAAGAGACTGGTAAACGCTGTGATTCCTTGAGCGGTCATTTCTTGCTTAGAAAAAATTATTCTGGCCATCATTGTTTAGAAACAGATAACCATGTTTCATAATCCTTCCAGGTTTTATTAAAAATGGGAAGAGCTTTATGTTTATAGGCTGTTATTTTCCCTAGGGAATGCATAACAAGAACTTGGGATTGTATATATTGCAGTGTGGGAACCTGAGGCTCTTTCCAATATTTCGCTATAGCACATCTGGATCCGGTTACCACATATTTAATAAAGCGATTTTGAACTTTATCACATTTTGTCATCTCTTTATTCAATAAGGCTTGGGAGGAATCGAGAATGATGGATACCTTTAATACAGTAGAGATCCAATCAGACCCTGATGCCACATGAATTGAATTTTGGGGCATGTCCACCATATATGGAAGAAGGTACTTTTGGTAGAGCAGCCCTTCCAACACTGGTTTGAGGTCCCTGGAATCATATGACATAACCTAACTGGAGTAACATACCAGCAAAAGAACAACTTATAACCATTTTCTATGTGGTTAGCAGAAATTAGCCCTTTCGCCATTGGCAGGAAAATGTTCTTCCAGTCCTCCGCATGCCAGGAACACTGTAAATCAGATTCCCAAACCTTAATGTGTGTGGTGTCTGAACTGAACACATCCGAAATGAGCATATACATTTTTGAGATAAGTTTGTGAGATTTATCAGCCTGCCTACACAGGTTTTCGAAACTAGAAATCCCAAGTACTAAATCCCCTAAAATTCCATTCTGAAGAATAAAGTGATGGATCTGTAGGTAGGGAAATACATCTATAATCACTCAAGTGATACCTGTCCAAGAGAGATCGAAAAGGAACCACACCTCCTGGGTCACAAACATGAGATAAGTGTGCAATTCCCTTTGTGATCCATCTGCGAAACGCTATCTGATTTTCAGCTGGTTGAAAATGATTATTATAAAATAGGTGGGTACTTAAGTAATATGCCTTCTGTCCTCCAAGCCTCTTCTTCCATCTTTCCCATGTTTTTAAAGATATTTGTATTGTGTCTGGGACAGGCAACGGTCTTACCCATGAATCTCTTGGTTGCCAAATTATAGCTGATAGAGGTATCGAGCTGAGGAGTGCCTGTTCTAGTACCACCCATGGTTTTTTCCCTTTCAGTTTGTGCCAATCAATAATAGCCTTCAGTTGGGCTGCCCCCTGATAATGGTGTAGATTAGGCATCCCCATACCTCCTTGATTTTTCGGCATCATAAGTAACAGTTTAGCTATCCGTGGGCGTTTTTCTTTCCATAAAAATTGTATCAGTCTCCGTTGCCATTTGTCAATGACCTTAGCTGGAATTTCAATCGGAAGAGTTTGTAATAAATATAACATTCTTGGGAAGATATTCATTTTGATTATGGCCAATTGTCCAAGTCACGAAATGTGGTAACTATCCCACTCCTCTAAGTCTTTATAAATTTTAGCCATTAATGGAGGATAGTTAAGCTGGAAAAAGTCAAGAGTGTTTCCTAGATAGATCTCCAAATATTTAGTTTTACCGAAGCCCAGCGAAAAGGATGAGTTTGTCTAATATGTTCAACCATCTCTGCAGATACCGTGATGTTAAGTAACTCGGACTTGTCCCAGTTGATTTTAAAGCCAGAGACGAAGTCTGAAATTTCTGAGGAAATCACTGCTAGGGAAGGGTTAGGGTCAGTTATAGCAAACAGTATGTCATCTGCAAAGAGTGACAATTTTGAGGTAAACTCTCCCACCTACACCCCCAAAATGTGTGGATTGTTACGGATCCTGTGTGTGAAGGGTTCTAGGAACAGGGCCAAAAGTAATGGAGAGAGAGGATAACCCTGTCTGGTGCCCCTCTCCACTGAGAATGGTTGAGAGTAACCCCCATTCACCTTCAGACAAGCTTGAGGGGCTGAGTATAGTTTTTGAATCCATCCAATAAAAGCCTCCCCGAATTTGAAGGCCCGCAATGTTTGGAATAAGAATGGCCAGTGCACAAAGTCGAAGGCCTTTTCGGTGTCTACTGCTAAGCGGAGAAACGGTATTTTCTTAGTCCGGGCCCACAAATGGAGTCCACCGTTTTCCAAACATTGTCCGAGGCCATTCTCCCAGGTCTAAATCCTGATTGATCAGGGTGAACCAATTCAAGGAGAATATAATTAAGCCTGTTAGCTAAAATTTTTGCTAGCAACTTCATATCTAAATTAATTAGGGAAACTGGCCTATAGGAGCCGCAGACCGTAGGATCTCTCCCTGGCTTTGCTATCAGGGTGACTCCTGCTAGGTTTGCGGATTGGGATAAGGTCGTCTGGCCTCTCAGCGAATTAAATAGTCTTACCAGCATGGGGGAAAGTGTGATTGTGAATGTCTTATAAAAGGCCGCTGTAAAACCATCTAATCCACGGGATTTCCCTAATTTCAAACTCTTTATGGTCCAATTCACTTCCGCCCCTGTTATTTCTCTATCAAGAGTATCTATTTGTTGTTGTGAGAGCTGAGGTAACATTATAGAAACATAGAAATGACGGCAGAAGAAGACCAAATGGCCCATTCAGTCTGCCCAGCAAGCTTTCCACTTTATTTTTTTTTCCTCATGCTTATCTGTTACTCTTGGCCCCCCATCAGCAACCCCCTGGTTCCAGTTTCCTCCACCCCCACCATCAATGTAGAGAGCAGCGCTGGAGCTGCATCCAAGTGAAACATCCAGCTCAATTGGTCAGGGGTAGCAACTGCTGCAATAAGCAAGTTATTCCCACGCTTGTTTACCCAGCCTGTGCCATTCAGTCCTTGTTATTTGTCTGAATATAACTCCTCTTTTCTTTATTCCCCCTGCCGTTGAAGCAGTGTGTTGCACTGGATATGTATTCCCAGTGAAGTATACGGCTTAATTGATTCAGGGTAGTAACCGCCATAACAAGCAAGATACTCCCATAATTATTTGTTTGCCCAGACTATGTAATTCATTCCTTGTTGGTTGTTGCCTGAATATAAATACTCTTTTCCTCTTTCCCCCCCTTCCGTTGAAGCAGAGAGCTATGCTGGATATGTAGTGAAAGTGAAGTATCAGTCTTTCCCCCCCTGCCGTTGAAGCAGAGAGCTATGCTGGATATGCATTGAAGTGAAGTATCAGACTTATTTGGTTTGGGGAAGTAACCGCTGCAACAAGCAAGCTACTCCCTGGTTTTTTTGTGAATGCGAATCCTTTTTTTCCACATTTCCTCTTGCCGTTGAAGCATAGAGCAATGCTGGAGTTGCATTAACAGTGAGTGTGTTCATTGAATAAGGGTATTAATCTCCAGGTAGTAGCCGTAATTCCCGCAAGCTACCCCCCTTGGCTCTTCTCTTCATTCACATCCTTTAAACTTTATGGATCCACAGTATTCATCCCACGCAACTTTCAAGTTCTTCACAGTTTTGGTCTTCACCACTTCCTCCGGAAGGGCATTCCAGGCATCCACCACCTTCTCCGTGAAGAAATACTTCCTGACATTGGTTCTGAGTCTTCCTCCCTGGAGTTTCAAATCGTGACCCCTGGTTCTGCTGATTTTTTTCCAATGGAAAAGGTTTGTCACTGTCTTTAGATCATTTAAACCTTTCAAGTATCTGAAAGTCTATCATATCACCTCTGCTCCTCCTTTCCTCCAGGGTGTACATATTTAGATTCTTCAATCTCTCCTCGTAAGTCATTCGCTGAAGACCCTCCACCTTTTTGGTTGCCCTTCTCTGGACCGCTTCCATCCTGTCTCTGTCCCTTTGGAGATACGGTCTCCAGAACTGAACACAGTACTCCAGGTGAGGCCTCACCAAGGACCTGTACAAGGGGATAATCACTTCCCTTTTCTTGCTCGATATTCCTCTCTCTATGCAGCCCAGCATCCTTCTGGCTTTAGCTACCACCTTGTCACATTGTTTCGCCGACTTCAGATTGTTAGACACTATCACCCCAAGATCTCTCTCCTGCTCCGTGCACACCAGCCCTTCCCCCTCCACACCCCATATGCATGACTCTGCCTGCATATGGGGTCATGCATATGGGGTCATGCATATGGGGATTTCCACACCCCATATGCATGACTCTGCACTTCTTGGCATTGAATCTCAGCTGCCATGTCTTCCAGTTTCCTTAAATCCCGTCTCATTCTTTCCACTCCTTCCGGCGTGTCCACTCTGTTGCAGATCTTAGTGTCATCCGCAAAAAGACAAACCTTACCTTCTATCCCGTCCGCAATGTCGCTCACAAAGATATTGAACAGCACCGGTCCCAACACCGATCCTTGCAGCACTCCACTTAACACTGTTCTCGCTTCATAGTAAGTTCCATTTACCATCACACATTGTCTTCTGTCTGTCAACCAGTTTGCAATCCAGGCTACGACCTTGGCACTCACTCCTAAGCTTCTCATTTTATTCACCAGCCTCCTGTACGGGACCGTATCAAAAGCTTTGCTAAAATCCAAGTAGATGACATTGAGTGCTCTTCCTTGATCCAATTCCTTAGTTACCCAATCAAAAAAGTCGATCAGATTTGTCTGACAGGACCTTCCTTTGGTGAAACCATGCTGCCTCTGGTCCATCAATTCTGCTGCTTGTAGATAGTTCACAATTCTTTCATTCAGCAGTGACTCCAATATATAAGTGTCTATTTGCGCTAAAGTAATGTTTGATTCGGCTCGATATAGCTCCTTATAAAATCTTAAAAACCGGCTTCTAATATCTGTGTTTGTTGTCAATATCTGTCCGGTTTCATCTTTGAGCTTTACTATATTGTTTTGGGTCTGTATATTTCTTAATTTACATGCCAGTAGTTGGCCTGCCTTATTGCCCCCCTTTGTAATGAGCTTGTTTGCAAATTTCCAAATTGTGGGCTATCTGTGCCGAATCTATCCCCTCCAAGGACTGTCTACATTGGTCCATTTGAGCTAGGACCTTGTTTGAATCTGTTTTTTGGTGTATAGTCTCCAGGTGACGAAGCTGCGCAGTGATTGACATTCTCTCTCTGTTTTTCAATTTTTTCGTATACACTCCTCGGTCTATCAGTTTGCCACGAATGACCGTTTTTAAGCAGTCCCATAATACCATGATTGATGTTTGCTCTCTGTCATTAAAATGTAAATATTCCTGCATATCCTGTCTTAAGTGGGTGACAAAGTATGTATCTTCTAATAAACTTAAGACAATAACCAATATATCCCGTGTGAATACACAAAAAAAAATTTTGTTTGCTATTCACATGGGATATATTGGTTATTTTGTTTGTGTATTCACACGGGATATATTGGTTATTGTCTTGGGTTGGTAACTCATTTATATGTTGAATGTTCAGCTGGCTATTACTCTTCACAGATACTTGTGAGAGTGTATTTTGATTCAAGTTGTCATTCTCTCTTCTAATAAACTATCATTGAGCCGCCAGTATAATTGCCCCCTGTCATAATGAGATATGTTAAGTGTCATTCATACTGGGGCATGGTCAGTCCATGTAATAGGTTCAATGATTGTATTGGATATCAAATACAGCCCTTATCCACGCAAAATAAATCTATTCGTGAATGAGACTGATGTACTCGGGAAAATTAAGTACAATTTTTGTATTTGGGATATCTTGTTCTCCAGATATCGATCAGGCCTAGTCTTGATAAGCAAGTTCTTAGTATCTTACGGTCCCTTTCCAAGGCTGATGCCTGGCCCAAGGAGTTGTCTAGGTGTGGACTGAGGGTAATATTAAAATCCCCCCCCCCCCCAAATGAGGTGACCCTATGCTTTTCCCTCTAAAAGTTTAGTTATCTGTTCGTAGAATAGGCGCATAGATATTTACCATGGTAAACTTTATTCCACCTATAGAAATAACCAATATTAGATATCATCCCTCCGGGTCCAAAGTGCAGGAATGGAATTCAAATATAATGTCCTTGCCTATCAATATTCCTACCCCAGTGTGTTTTTCTGTGCTTTGGTGCATGCTGCCCAGTACTGAGAAGGGTAGAACTGGTGTTTTAGCGAGTGTTCATGTCGTCATTTAAGATGGGTCTCTTGAACAAAGGCCACTGTTACCTGATACTGGTTTAGGTCAGCAAACAATCTGTGCCCCTTTAAAGGTGTATTAAGGCCCTTGACATTAAGGGATAAGAAATTAACAGTTGCATTCATAAGATGTTTAGAGAATCTAGGCAGTAATAATCCTTGATATCCTGTCCTCCCCCATTAGTACTCAAACCGGACTCCCCGCTAAATTGCCACTGATTATGAGAGCATACCAGTTCTCTACCCTCTACGACTAACCTATTGATGTGTGTTTCACTTTGATCCCACAGTCGTTCCCAATATAACCCCATACCCTATGCAGTGTAGTTCACTCAGGGAAACTACACTGACTGAATTAGAGAGGAAACAATCAACCCATAATCCCTGGATCCCTCCCAACAGCATAACATTGATAACCAAAACATTGCATTAATACAGTATTCTCCATAATGTGAATCTAAAAGAATTATTGAACTATATGCAGCGCAAAATAAGTTTACCAAACCAAGACACGAATGTGCCTCTGATAATGAATTCTCCATTGGCTGTTTGCCTGGAACTCATAACAGAAAGAGATTTATGGAGCACTTATCTAACAGTTGAAATTAGAGATCTCTCTGTTCCTTGGTTGCTCATGTTTGCTCTCTCGGCACCGGATAGCACCTGAGTCTTCGTCCTCTCTTCATTACATGCTGCCAACATGGTGGATCTTCCTTTCTGTAAGGCATTTTGGACGCTGACTGAGAGGCATCAAATCCATGGTAACTGGCGTCTTATAAGATTTGTGTTGCCTCTAGCAGAGTTTTGATCCGGTGTGGTTCACCCTTGAGAGAGAAGCTTAACCCAAATGGAAAAAGCCACCTGTATCTCACATTGTCCTTTCGAAGTGCATCAGTTATGCTCTTCATTTCCAGACGCTTTTTAATAGTTACCAGAGATAGATCCGCAAATATCATAATATCCATGTCCTGCCATTTCCACGACGCTTGTTTCTGGGCTGCAGTAGCAATCCTGTCTTTAACCAGAAAGTCTTGAAACAGGCAATAATGTCCCGGGGCTTATTTCAAACTCCCGACCCCAAAGAGCGGTGAGCGCGATCAAGTCGGATTGTAGGCTGTTTTCCGCGGTAATGTTTTCTGACTGCAGCAACATTATACTAATCCGTGTAACCACGTCCATGCAGTCCTGATATTGTGGAGACTCCGGTATATCCCTGAAGCGCAAATTATGGCGGCGGGAGCTGTTCCTCTAATCTTCTACTTTTTCAGTCAGCTGCTCTACCTCTTTTAGCAGCGAGGATTGTGCTTCCCGCGCCATTTTGATTTCCTCACCATGTGCGTCAACCCGCATCTCTACTTCAAAGATCCACTGTCCGTTTTCGGCCATTTCTTCTTTTATCTCTTCTATAGAGTCCATGATTTCTTTTTTTATTATCATGCATGTCTTGTTTCAGGTCCGCAAACCAGTGTTTCATTTCAGCTCTGGTCGGGAGATCATCTTCCGCTAGAGCTAGGTCCTCGGGTAAGTCAGCCGCCTGTAGGCCTTCCTGCTCTTGCGCCATAGTCGTGGGATCTGTCTCTTCCACCTGACTAGATTTCTGATAAGAAAACGTTTTAAAATCTACCGTTTTCCGTTTTACCGACATCTAGAAGTGGTAGATTATATGAGCAGACAAATAAGGTGTAGCGATAGCGATGCCTAAGATAGTCGGAGATATAAAATGCTGCTGGAGGAGACACCAGATTAAGCTGCCATTAGCTGGGATGACGTCACTTCCTCAAGGTCCGAGAAAATTTTTACCCGCAGACTTTACACTAACCTTCAAAGTGAAAGTACGTAATACTTTCGCTTTCAAAATTAGCCCGGGAAAGCTACTTGCACACGTTTACATCTGCTACTGTGTTCAGGGAGTTTCCCCAGGTGGAATTTTCGCGCAGGCATTTTAAGGTTAAAACGTAGGCGCCCGAGTCCAATTCCTGCCCAGACTCAGCCCCCAGAAAGCCTCTCCCCTATTTGTATCATACATTACACACATATGGTGTCGTATGCGCGTGATTTTACACATGCATCAGTCGTGCAATTCTCTGAAAAGTTATTCTTATGGGTTAGGCACTACTTTACCCACAGCTTCCGAAAATTACTCTCTAAAATTCCAGCAAAGCTGTTCTTGGACTCTGTTTCACTCCTTGAGAAAACGCCATGCAAAGAATTGAACTGGGGTCATTCTGGTGGCACTATATTTCCAGAATCTTCTGGCTCATGGATGAACTACAGATGAGCTTTAACCCCTTAGCTGGACCAGGTGAGTTTGCTAACTCCTTTTAAACATTCATAACATTGAATTTTGTGTATAGAACAGGTGAAGAAACAAACTCCTCCCTGCATTCCCTGAGTGGAGGTGCCTGGATAGAAAATAAGACAGCCTGCTGAGGGTCAGGGGGGAACCTGTGAGAGCGCCTGATGAGTGGAGAGAAAGCATCTGAGGAAAATGTGTGAGAGCATCCGATAAGCGAGCATCTGGGAGGGAGAATGGGAGAGGTGGGGAGTGAGACGGCCTGCTGTGTGTGCGGCTGAGGAGGAGCGGGAGTGCCTGCTGAGTGCCTCTGGAGAGGGAATGAGAAAAATCTGAGGAGTGCCTGATGAGGGAGTGAAGGCACCTGGGGAGCGCCTAGAGAGAGAGAGAGTGAGAGCAAAAGCACCATGATTATACCTGGAGTAAGAGGAATTGCAGAGGCCTACATTCAAAACAGTTGAGCTCCCGAATTTAGGATATTTTCAGTCAAACTTCGGGTCCTAAATTTTCAGATAAAAATTCCCCTAAATTTAGGGGCCTCAAACTTAGGGCACTACATGTAGGCCTTGCTATTTTCTTTGCCTAGGTTTAGGGCCCTAAGTTAGTGCTGAAAATCACTGCTAAGCACTAGCTTTTTACCCTTCAGCCACCCACTTTTTAGGACCCTATATTTGGGAACTTGGTGAAACTAGGAGCCTATATATAGAGACTCAGCCCCAGTAAACTTTCAAATCAGCTCATTTAGGAGACTTAAATCACCAAGTGTTAGGGGCCTTTGAAAATCAGCCTCTGAGGGCCTGAGGAGAAGGAATGAAAGTGCGAGGGGAGTGGGAATGAACAGCGAGTAATCAGAGGAAGTGAGAGCGAATGGTGTGTGCAAACGGGACTCCCTAACTAAAGTCAAAGGACTGTAGAGGAAGAGGAGGAAAAGAAATAATGAAAACCAAAGAAAACAGGATCAAGCGCTGCTCGTGTAAAAGGATTTCTTTTTAAAAGAAACAAATCAAAGCTGTGTTCTCATGTGCGTGAGCTGCAGGGAAGGAAGAAGTGAAAGGTTTTGGAGAAAGATCCCAGTATGGGTATGTACGAAAATAATCAACACTCTCACGGGAAAATGAGAGAGAATATTGTTCCTCTGAGCTCTGTTTCGCTTGTGACAAGCAGTAATGCTCACCCTGTATCAGCTAACAATCTCACTTGAATCTTATTAAATTCTTCATTGCATCGCCCCACAATCCCAAACCTCTGGGAGTGGCCAAATTAGCAAGCATCACACTTGCTGCGTCTGATTGGTCTGCACTGACTAATACATTACACATCACAATATCACCCCCACTGCATGAACCAATCATATCCCTTTCCACAAGATGCAAGTAGCTTTAATGCATTTTGCACTCTGCTCTTAATTAACTGGGATGTATTAGTGCATCCACTGACCTGGTTAACATGGGGTACTATATGGCAGTCTTCCTTCAGCTGCTCCAGATGATTTATGAGAAAGTTACTTACGCCAATAGATCGACATATGCCTACAAAAAGAATATGGATACTTGTCAATAGATACAAATATATCTATTATACAGTTTGCATTTTATGGTTAGGATGACACTCCCAAAATAATAGCATAAGGAACCATACAATGTTCAAATAATACATTTTCAGGATAAAAGAGTAGCAAACGGTTGATATGAAATCCAGTTGAACAGTTCCATCTGAAAGCCTGGTTCCATCAGTCACACTAGGAAGCTTTTTTACAATCCAAACACATGAGGGGCTCTCCAGTGTATAAAAAACCTTTGCAGCTAAATTCTGGGAAAAGCTGATGTAGTGTAAGCAAAGAACAATCAGGCTGCATGAGATTCAAAGGGAGGAAATGGTGTTCAGGACTGCCTGCCAAATGCACAGAAAAGTGGAACATTTGTAGAAGTCTGATAGAGTGTAAATAATGCAGCAGCAGGACGCAGGGTCCAAGGGTACTGCCCACTGCTAGCACAGGAAGGTCATTTCTCTAACATCACAGCCTGCGTATAACAAGCTATTACTTTTGCATGACTATGCGTGCAAGGCTTCTGGCACCCCTGCGGCTGACCTCAATAGAATACCACCATTTTACTGTAATTTTTATTCAAATGAGCAAAAAATGCTTGCAAACTGAACTGCCTAGCTCCTATTAGGCTGCAGCGATATATCTGCTGACTATGTCTAGAATACCATCACTAGCCATGTCACAGCACTGAACCGCATGATCCGTGAGAAAAAGGGCTTGACTTTTTCGTTCCCAAATATTATTCAATAGTACCAAACTATGCCAAGGTCATCAAGAAAAACAAAACCCCCTAATATTTCACAAGTACAACTATCTGTAAATGTGAAATACTCTGCAGAAGAGTAAGCTGTTAGCTGTCTTCATATCTAGCAAAGAAATGTTGCCATCCGCAAGCATATTGGCTAAAATTAAAGCTGAATATCACAAAGAAGGTCCTTCCATTAGTTCAATTTTTAATCATCTCTAGAAAAGGGATCACAAAAGCTGACTATTTTTGGTATATGGAATGATACTGGGATTTACTTTCTTACTAAGAAGTGCAATTCTGGGTCAGTCAAAGTCCATTGAGTCAAGTATCCTGTCTCTGACACTACCTAGCTCAGGTCCCAAGTACCTGGCAGACTGATCTATTTCTTGTAATCACTCCCAAGTCTACCTAACTAATAACTGCTTAGGGACTTTTTCTTCAGGACCTTGTTCAATCCTCTTTTAAACCCCACTATGTTAGTTGCCATGACCATGTCCTCTAGCAACAGATTCCATAGCTTTATAGCACGCAAGTGAAAAAATACTTCCTATGATTGGTTTTAAATCTGTCGGTTGCTAGTTTCATGGAGTGTCCTCCAGTCCTAGAGTTGTTTGAAAGGGTAAATAACCATTCCCAATTTACCCATTCCACCCAACTCATGATTTTATAAATCGGTCATATCCCCTCTCAGTCATCTCTTCTCCAAGCTAAAGAGCCCTAATCTGTTCAGCCTTCCTCCATAAGGGAACTTTTCCGTCGCCTCTATCTTTTGTGTCGCCCTTCTCTGTATCTTTTCTTTGTCTGCTATGTTGTTTTTAAAATGGAGCCTAACAGAAATGCACACAATACTCAAGGTACAGACGCACTATGGATCTATACAAAGGCATTCTGATATTCTCAGTTTTGTTCTTTAATCTTTTCCAAATAATTCCTAACATTCTATTTGGGTTTTTTGACCACCGTTACACATTGAGCTAAAGATTTCAAAGTATTGTTCATAATGACTCCTTTTTCTGGTTAGTTACTCCTAACACAGAACCCAGCATCTTGTACTCTGCCATTATTTTTCCCTTTGGGCATTACTTTACACTTGTCCACATTAAACTGCATTTGCCATTTCGATGTCCGATCTCCTAATGTCACAAGAACCTTCTGCAGTTCCTCAAAATCCACTACTATTTTAATGACTCTAAACAATTTTGTATCATCTATAAATTTGGTCACCTCTCATTATTCCTTTCTCCAGATCATTAATGAATATGCTAAATAGTACAGGTCCCAGTACAGTTCCCATGAGGCACACTCCACTAACAACCTTTCTCCACTGAAAAACTGACTATTTAGTCCTATCCTGTTTCCTGTCTTTTATCCACTTACCAATTCACAATTGGAAACTGCCTCTGATCCCATGACCTTCCAATTTTCTGAGGAGTCTCTCATGAGGGACTTAGTCAAATGTTTTCTGAAAATCCAAATACAGTATAGCAACCCAGCTCACCTTCAAAAACATCTTGTAAATTGGTAAGGAAAGACTTCCCTTTCCAAAAATCACATTGACTCTCCCCTAGTAAACCATGTCTATCTACCCTTTAATTGTAACCTATCATTAAAACCATCTGTTGTACCTGAAGACTGGAAGGTGGCCAATGTAACCCCAATAATTAAAAAGGGCTCCTGGGTGACCCGGGAAACTATAGACCGGGTAGCCTGACTTCAGTGCTGGGAAAAAAGGTGGAAACTGTTATAAAGAATAAAATTACAAAACATTTAGATAGACATGATTTAATGGGACATGGCCAGCATAGATTTACCCGAGGGAAGTTTTGCCTCACAAGTCTCCTACAAATTTTTGAAGGGGTTAATAAACATGTGGATAAAGGTGAACCAGTAGATGTGGTGTATTTGGATTTTCAGAAGGCATTTGACCAAGTCCCTCATGAGAGGCTTCTAAGAAAACTAAAAAGTCATGGCATAGGAGACACTATCTTTTTGTGGGATTGCAAACTGGTTAAAAGACAGGAAACAGAGTAGGATTAAACTGCTTTCACAGTAGAAAAAGATAAACCATGGAGTACCTCAGGGATCTGTACTTGGACCAGTGCTTTATAATAGTTATAAATGATCTGAAAAAGAGTATGACAAATGAGGTGAACAAATTTGCAGATGAGTAGTTAAATCTCAAGCAGATTGTGATAAATTGCAGGAGGACTGTGTGAGACTGGAAGATTGGGATTCCAAATAGCAGATGAAATTTAATGTGGACAACTGCAAGGTGATGCATATAGGGAAAAATAAATAACCCTTGTTGTAGTTACACAATGTTAGGTTCTATCTTAGGAGTTACCAACCAAGAAAGATCTAGGTTTCATAGTGGATAATACATTGAAATCGTCGGCTCAGTATGCTGTTGCGGTCAAAAAAGCAAACAGAATGGTAGGAATTATTAGGAAGGGAATGGCAAATAAAACGGTGGATGTCATAATGCCTCTGTATCGCTCCATGGTGAGACTGCACCTTGAATACTGTGTACAATTCTGTTCACCACATCTCAAAAAATTTATAGCAGTGCTGGAGAAAGTGCAGAGAAGGGCGACCAAAATGATAAAGAGCATGGAACGGCTTCCCTGTGAGGAAAGGCTAAAGAGGTTAGGGCTATTCAGTCTGGAGAAGAGACAAGAGAGGATATGATAGAGGTATATAAAATCATGAAAGGTCTTGAACAAGTTAATGTAAATTGGTTATTTACTGCCTCAGATAACAGGAGGACTAGTGGGCTCTCCATGAAGCAAGTAGCTCATTTAAAACAAATCGAAGAAAATTCTTTTTCACTCAGAGTATAGTTAAGCTCTGAATTCACTGCTAGAGGTTGTGGTTACAGCAGTTAGTGTAACTGGGATTAAAGAAAGGTCTGGATAAGTTCCTTGATGAAAAATCCATAAACTGCTATTAATCAGTAAGGAATAGTAGCTTGAGATTTATTTAATGTTTGGGTGTATACCAGCTACTTGTGACTTGGATTGGCCACAGTTGGAAACAGGATACTGGGCTTGATGGACCCTTGGTCTGACCCAGTATGGCATTTTCTTATGTTCTTATGATATAGAGGACAGTAGTAGGAGCAGGTTTGTGAGGTTATGGTATTGCAGAGCATAGGCAAGGGGAGTGGGGCTAAAGAAAAAAATAAGGGACAGATACACAGTTTAGCAATACCTCAGATTATAAGAGTTTTTCCCAATCACACCCAAGATACACTTACATTAACAAAAATCTTGTGTGGCACTTTGACGGAGTGAGCAGTGCAGACGTGGAGAGGATTCATTTGGCCAAAAGAGCTAGGAAAGCACCGAAAGACTCACCAATCTCTTCCAAATTTTAAAACGGAGAAAGGGGGGTGAAGATATACATGAACCCACCAGAAAGGACCAGTTCCCTTCATAGACAAGTGTGAGAGAGGTCAATGTGCTGCAGATAGCCAGCTCAGTTAGTTAACATCAGCATTCAGTGAGTCACATCCACTGCTCAGACTGGGAATAAGACAGAGGATGGGAGGAGATATTGTGTTCAATGTGTGCGCTGCACAAAGCAGCTCCCAGCTATCCATGCCCTGGATGCTGCCCATTCATTACCAGACTCGGGAAGCTAGAAAGAGGCATGCAGGATTATTAGTTCTGGGGGAATTATGCGCTAATGCGGAGCACAGAATTCCCCCCCCCCCTGCGCAGAATTGCCATATTCTGTGCAGAAAATAGCAGAGGAGACCCCGGCGAAGATGAAGGCCCGGCGCGCCGTTCACAGCGAAAAGGGAAGGCCCCCATGTGCCGTAAATGGCGTGCCTGGGCCTTCATCTTCACTGCGAACGGAGCGCGTCCCGCAGCACATGGGGGCCTTCCCTTTTCAGTGTGAACGGCGCGCGCTGTGCCTTCATCTTCGCCATGAATGGAGCTTGTCCAATGGCACATGCGGGACGCACTCCGCTGGCGGGATGCCGGTGAGAGAGAATGTGTGTGTGTGTGAGAGAGCATGGGAGGCAGGGGGGGATGGGGGTTTGCCGGTGAGAATGTGTGTGTGAGAGAGGGGAGGGGGTGTGGGGGAGGGGAAGGAGAGAGAGCATGGTTGGTAAGGGGGGTGGGGGATGCTGGAATGTGGGTTTCAGAGAGGGAGCCTATATGAGGGGAGGGTGAGAGAGAGCTGGAGGGTATGAGAGAGAGCATGGGAGGTAAGAGAGGGGGTGGGGGGATGCTTGAGTGTGGGTTTCATAGAGGGAGCCTTTATGAGGGGAGGGGTGGGGAGGGGGAGGGGAGAGAGCAGGAGGGTGTGAGAGAGAGAGAGCATGGGAGGTAAGAGGGTGGGGGGGATACTTGAGTGTGGGTTTCAGAGAGAGGGAGCCTATATGAGGGGAGGGTGAGAGAGAGCAGGAGGGTATGAGAGAGAGAGCACGGGAGGTAAGAGAGGGGGTGGGGATGCTTGAGTGTGGGTTTCATAGAGGGTGCCTTTATGAGGGGAGGGGTGTGGGGGAGGGGAGGGTGTGAGAGAGAGACAGCATGGGAGGTAAGAGGGTGGGGGGGATGCTTGAGTGTGGGTTTCAGAGAGAGGGAGCCTATATGAGGGGTGAGAGAGAGCAGGAGGATATGAGAGAGAGAGCATGGGAGGTAAGAGAGGGGGTGGGGGGATGCTTGAGTGTGGGTTTCAGAGGAGCCGCCTTTATGAGGGGAGGGGTGTGGGGGAGGGGAGGGTGAGAGAGAGGAGGGTATGAGAGAAAGCATGGGAGGTAAGAGAGGGGTGGGGGGGATGCTTGAGTGTGGGTTTCAGAGAGAGGGAGCCTATATGAGGAGATTGTGAAGGAGTGTGTATGTGTGTGAGAGGTTGGGAGCTCGTGTGTATGAAAAAGAAATTCTATATATGTGAGACAGAGCCTGTGTGAAGGGGTGCATGAGAGACATAGCCTGTGTGAGGATATGTGTGAAAGAGAAAGGGGGCTTGTATGGGTGTGTATGCAAGAGAGAGGGTCCTGTATGAGGGGATGTGTGTGTGTGTGCGAAGAGTGAGGGAGCCTGTATGAGGGTGTGTGTATGTGTACTAGAGGGAGGGAGCATGTGTGTGAGAGAGGGAGGGACAGAGGAAGCCTGTGTGAGGGGCAGTACTGAGAACGGTGTCAAACTCTGGGATTGGCAATAGAGTGGAAGCGGTTGAGCCTAGAGGTAGAGGGGAGAGATACTGGCAGATAGAGGAGTTGGGGCCTGAGAGGGCCAAGTGGGCAGGAGAGTAAGGAGAGTGAATCGAAGGGATACTCTTACAGTGAATTTCTAGGGAAATTCTGCTCAAAATATTTAAAATTCTGCATCTTTAAGTAATAACTTTTCTGTATTAATTTAAAATGTAATTACATAAAGACTGTCATGTAAATTGTGTTATTTTAACCAATATAAATTTTGCAGAATTCTAAGTTTTTGTGCGCAGAATTCCCCCAGGAGTAGATTATACATGTTAAGAAAATGCCATGCTGGGTCAGACCAAGGGTCCAACAAGCCCAGCATCCTGTTTCCAACAGAGGCCAAACCAGGGCACAAGAACCTGGCAATTACCCAAACACTAAGAAGATCCCATGCTACTGATGCAATTAATAGCAGTGGCTATTCCCTAAGTGAACTTGATTAATAGCCGTTAATGGACTTCTCCTCCAAGAATTTATCCAAACCTTTTTTGAACCCAGCTACACTAACTGCACTAACCACATCCTCTGGCAACAAAGTCCAGAGCTTTATTGTGCGTTGAGTGAAAAAGAATTTTCTCCGATTAGTCTTAAATGTGCTACTTGCTAACTTCATGGAATGCCCCCTAATCCTATTATTCGAAAGTGTAAATAACCGAGTCACATCTACTCGTTCAAGACCTCTCATGATCTTAAAGACCTCTATCATATCCCCCCTCAGCCGTCTCTTCTCCAAGCTGAACAGCCCTAACCTCTTCAGCCTTTCCTCATGGGGAGCTGTTCCATCCCCTTTATCATTTTGGTTGCCCTTCTCTGTACCTTCTCCATCGCAACTATATCTTTTTTGAGATGCGGCGACCAGAACTGTACACTGAGGGAGAGGAAACTAAGATGGCGTCCTGAGAGGTCGCAACTTTTCCTGCTCTGTCTTTCTGAGATTTTAAAGTGAGCTTCGGCAATACTCCATCGTGAAAAATGCCCCCCATGGCTATACTCGATGACATCACCGGGAGCGCCGGGCTGGGTGGCCCAGAAATCGCCGGTTTGCCTGGAGGTGAACTGAAAACCCCAAAGCCTGCTTCGTTGGGAGGAGAAGTACAGGAAGCAGGAGCTACTATCCCCTTACCAACGGGAGAAAGCAGTGGGACTGCTGATAGTGGGGTAAGGAAGTCACTCTCATTGCAAATTATTAAATCAGCGGTTGTTACTCTGGATACAATCTGGGACTTCATGGTTAGGATGTCGGACAAACTAGACAATCAGGCTCAAAAGTTGGATGAGATTGTAGCTAAAACTGGGTTACAGGAGCGAGAAAACCAGCAGAAATTTCAAGAGCATGAAGAGTCCTTAAAGAAAGTTAACGAAGAAATTAAAAGTCTCCAATGTATAAATGCCACTATGATATCTGAAAGGACGAGCACGTCGAGGAGACTGGAATCAATAGAGAACTTTATGAGGCATCTAAATATAAGGTTATTAAATTTTCCGATTGTTATGGGTGAGATTCCCCTATTAACCTTTAAGAAAAACGTAATGGAGACCTTAAAGATTCCATCAGATGAGATTCCCGCTGTTAAAAAATTATTTTTCCTACCTGAAAGAAACAACTCTGTCTCTGGGACTTTTAATGTGCAAAGGGTGGATTTTCAAAATCTAACCGATTATTTAGAAAACTCAATTGTTGAAATTGTGGACAGGGCTGTACTCTTGTTACCTTTTATGATGAAGCTAGTGTTTCAAAGATAATGAAAAATTATTTCAAAAATATGAATGAACTATACTGCGGTGGGCTTGTACGTGTTTACCCAGACTTAGCTAAAGCTACGCAGCAGCGCAGAAAGGCTTTTTTATTAATGAGATCTGAAACCCAAGCATTAGGAGCCAGTTTTATACTGCGCTATCCTTGTAAGTGCATAATTAAGCTGGTCAGAAACACATATAATTTCTTTTTACCTGACCAACTTAGGGCCTTTTTGGATGGGAGGAGACAACCTAGTGAACCATGAAGGGAGTAAGTGTTTTTTGTTTGTTTTTTTTAAGGGTAAGGTAAAAGGATGTTAAAGAATGATTAAAATTAATTTCCTTCTATACTCCTTAGTACTGTTTCCATCTCCCAATGTTTCCTATGTAACAAGAGAAGTTTCTGAATTGTTAAATATAAACCCTCTATGTTAAGAGGGAAAAGACGTTATTAATGATGATTTCTAAAGTATGTCTCTGTATTTCAATGCAAAAGTTTATTTTGTATATTATTTAAAAGATGGATAAATAAAAAATTGAAAAAAAAAAAAAAAAGAACTGTACACAGTATTCAAGGTGCAGTCTCACCATGGAGCGATATAGAGGCATTATGACATTTCCCGTTTTATTAACCATTCCCTTCCTAATAATTCCTAACATTCTGTTTGCTTTTTGACTGCTGCAGCACACTGAGCCGACGATTTTAAAGTATTATCCACTATAATGCCTAGATCTTTTTCCTGGGTGGTAGCTCCTAATACGGAACCTAACATCGTGTAACTACAGCAAGGGTTATTTTTCCCTATATGCAACACCTTGCACTTGTCCATCTTCCAGTCTTGCAAGGTCCTCCTGTAATGTATCACAGTCTGGTTGTGATTTAACTACTATGAATAATTTTGTATCATCCACAAATTTGATAACCTCACGCGTCGTATTCCTTTCCAGATCATTTATATATATATATATATATATATATATATATATAAATGAGAAAATTGACCATTTAATCCTACTCTTGGTTTCCTGTCTTTTAACAAGTTTGTAATCCACGAAAGGACATCGCCTCCTAGCCCATGACTTTTTAGTTTTCATAGAAGCCTCTCATGAGGGACTTTGTCAAACGCCTTCTGAAAATCCAAATACACTACATCTACCGGTTCACCTTTATCCACATGTTTATTAACCCCCTTCAAAAAAATGAAGCAGATTTGTTAGACAAGACTTCCATTGGGTAAATCCATGTTGACTGTGTTCCATTAATCATGTCTTTCTATATGCTCTACGATTTTGATTTTGAGAATAGTTTCCAGTATTTTTTCCGGCACTGAAGTCAGGCTCACTGGTCTATAGTTACCCGGATCACCCCTGGAGCCTTTTTTAAATATTGGGGTTACAGTGGCCACCCTCCAGTCTTCAGGTACAATGGATGATTTTAATGATAGGTTACAAATTTTAACTAATAGATCAGAAATTTCATTTTTTAGTTCCTTCAGTACCCTAGGATGCATACCATCCGGTCCAGGTGATTTGCTACTCTTTAGTTTGTCAATCTGGCCTATTACATCTTCCAGGTTCACAGTGATTTTGTTCAGTTCGTCTGACTCATCACCGCTGAAAACCATCTCCGGAACTGGTATCTCCCCAACATCCTCATTAGTAATCACGGAGGCAAAGAATTCATTTAGTCTTTCTGCAATAGCCTTATCTTCCGTAAGAGCCCCTTTAACCCCTCCTGTTATCTAATGGTCCAACCGACTCCCTCACAGGTTTCTTGCTTTGGATATATTTGCCTTCCTTCCACCTTTCTTAATGCGTGGAATACATATGGGCTGCACCTCTAGGATTGTATTTTTAAACAATGTCCAAGCCTGTGGAAACACTTTTAACCTTTGCAACTGCACCTTTCAGCTTTTTCCTAACTATTTTCCTCATTTTACCAAAGTTTCCCTTTTGAAAATTTAGTGTTAGAGCTGCAGATTTACTTATTGTCCCCCTTCCAGTTATTAGTTTAAATTTGATCATGTTATGATCACTGTTGCCAAGTGGCCCCACCACCATTACCTCTCTCACCAAATCCTGCATTCCATTAAGAATTAAATCTAAAATAGTTCCCTCTCTTGTTGGTTCCTGAACAAATTGCTCCATGAAGCAATCATTTATTATATCCAGGAACTTTATGTCTCTAGCAAGTCCTGATGCTACATTTACCCAGTCAATATTAGGGTAATTGAAATCTCCCATTATTATTGCACTGCCAAATTGGTTTGCTTCCCTGATTTCTCTTAGCATTTCATCATCTGTCTGACCATTTTGTCCAGGTGGACGGTAGTATACTCCTATCACTATGCTCTTACCCAACACACATGGGATTTCTACCCATATAGATTCTACTGAGCATTTAGTCTCTTGTATGATCTTTATCCTGTTGGACTCTATACCCTCCCGGACATAAAGTGCCACACCCCCACCAAGTTGATCCTATCATTGCGATATAATTTGTACCCTGATATAGCACTGTCCCATTGGTTATCCTCCTTCCACCAAGTCTCTGTGATGCCAATTATGTCATTCTCATCATTTGCTGCTATACACTCTAACTCCCCCATCTTACTTCTTAGACTTCTGGCATTGGCATTCAGACATTTCAAAGTGTGGTTTTTGCTTGTTTTAACAACCTGCTTTTCAGTTGTTTGGGATAATTCGGAAATCATTAGCTTTGGTGCTTTTTTAAATATAGGCATATGGACTATGTTTGCTTTTAATGGAACCTCTCTGTTGGGATGCCCTAACTCTCCTGTTTCATTAGTATCCTTTAAGGATACATTTCTCCGAACCATGCACTGCTGAGTGACTGTCAGCTTTCCCCCTTGTTCTAGTTTAAAAGCTGCTCTATCTCCTTTTTGAAACTTTGTGCCAGCAGCTTGGTTCCACTCTGGTTAAGGTGGAGCCCATCCTTTCGGAAAAGTCTCCCCTTTCCCCAAAAGTTTCCCCAGTTCCTTACAAAGCTGAGTCCCTCTTCCCTGCACCATTGTCTCATCCATGCATTGAAACTCTGGAGCTCTGCCTGCCTCTGGGGACCTGCATGTGGAACAGGAAGCATTTCAGAGAATGCCACCCTGGAGGTTCTGGATTTCAGCTTCCTACCTAAAATCCTAAATTTGGCTTCCAGAACCTCTCTCCCACATTTTCCTATGTCATTGGTGCCCACATGTACCACGACAGCCGGCTCCTCTCCAGCAGTGTCTATAATCCTATCTAGGTGATGCGTGAGGGTCTGCCACCTTTGCATCAGGCAGGCAAGTTACCAGGCGGTCCTCACATCCACCAGCCACCCTGCTATCTACATGTCTAATAATCAAATAAACAACTATGATGGCCGACCTAACCCTTCCCCCTCCTGGGCAGTAGCCCTGGGAGACTTGTCCTCAGTGCGAGAGGACAATACATCACCTGGAGAGCAGGTCCTTGCTACAGGATCACTTCCTGCTACACCAGGGTGATGTTCTCCTACTGGGTGACCTTTCTAATCCAAGGCAGCACTGGGGTTGCCAGACTGGATTTGGGACTTGGCTACTATGTCCCTGAAGGTCTCGTCAATGTACCTCTCTGTCTCCTTCAGCTCCTCTAAGTCTGCTACTCTAGCCTCCAGAAATCGGACCCGTTCTCTGAGAGCCAGGAGCTCTTTGCACCGAGTGCACACATACAATCTCTCACTGGCGGGTAAAAAATCATACATGTGACACTCAATGCAAAAGACTGGAAAGCCCCCCTCTTGTTGCTGGACTGCTGCCTTCATCTTAGTTTTATTGAGTTCCTAGTTAAGTTTAGGATACTAAGGGAGTTGGAATGAGAGTACTTTAAATTTACAGGTGAATTTAGTAATTAATCAGTTAGTGTCCTACAAGGGGATGATTAAACTTTCAATAAGGGCTGGTACAATAGTATGATTTAGATAAGACACTGATTGATTTTTAATGAGAAAGTGTCTTGTGCCTAAAAATCAAGGGTTGAGTGGGTGGGAAAGACCTAGCATTAACTATCTCTGGCTTGCTTATTATCTCAGACACACACAAACTCTAAAGAATACAGCCCTTAATTTCACCTTTCACCAAACTTTTATAAGCCCAAAAATTTCTGAAAGCTATACTTACCAATCCTCTTTAACCACCATTAAATTAATCTTCACTCAGTTAATGGAAGGGTTTGAGATTCCAGTCCTCCTCTACTGCAAAGGGTGCGGGGCCTCTGGAAGCTGGGGCTGTGGAAGTCAATCCCTGGATCGCTTGCGATGACCTCTCCTGGGGGATACTGGGAGCAGTATGCAGATGAGCCTTCCCGTCCTCCTCTACTGCAAAGGGTGCAGGGCCTCTGGAAGCTGGGGCTGTGGGTCAATCCCTGGATCGCTTGCGATGACCTCTCCCGGGGGATGCTGGGAGAAGTATGCAGATGAGCCTTCTGGTCCTCCTCTACTGCAAAGGGTGCGGGGCCTCTGGAAGCTGGGGCTGTGGAAGTCAATCCCTGGATCGCTTGCAGTGACCTCTGGACTCCTCTCCCGGGGGATGCTGGGAGCAGTATGCAGATGAGCCTTCCGGTCTCCTCCTCTACTGCAAAGGGTGCGGGGCCTCTGGAAGCTGGGGCTGTGGAAGTCAATCCCTGGATCGCTTGCGGTGACCTCTGGACTCCTCTCCCAGGGGATGCCTGGAGCAGTATGCAGATGAGCCTTCCAGTGCTCCTCTACTGCCCCTATAAGCTTAAGAGCCATTGCGAATGTCTCTTGTTGCTGTGAGGTGCTGAGAGCAGGGCTCACAGACTGGCGTGGATCTGAACATCAGGCAGTTGAGACTTTTATGTGGCACACCTGATCAGGTGTGAAAGCACACTGATTGGGAAACACTATTATAGGATAGCTGGGTTGGAATCAGTAAGTTATAACTCTACAAAAACTAATCAGGTCAATGCTGGGAATTTGCTGGTGGCCAGGTAAGATCCTGCAAGATAATAAAGAGAAAATAAGTCCTTTGACACATGGGATATGTGGGTTGGAACCAGCAGGCTACCAACTCCCAACTGGTTCAGTATGAGGCTGGAAATGGCCAGGTATTATTCAGCAAGCTGATAAGAGGAAAGCATGGTAACATAATGAATGACAGAAGATAAAGACCAAAAATGGTCCATCTAGTCTGCCCAGCAATTTTATTTATTTTAAAATTTAGTTTTAGGGTAGGAGCAACTGCCATTCTGTGCAGGCTCCCTCTTAAAGGTATGAGCACTGCCGCTCCACACAGGCTACCCCCTAACCTAAATTTAAACTATAGGTGCAGCAGAAATGTTATTCCAAATAAGTATAATTTAATAATCATACTGGTCTTGGGATAGCCAGGTTGGTACTAACGGGCCAAATTTTCTGAGAAACCAACTGGGTTGATGCTGGTAGGTTATTTATTTATTTAGTTCTTTTTTTATAACGACATTCATGATACAGATCATATCATATCAGTTTACATGGAACAAGGAGTTATAACATTAACATAGAAGAAGAGGCAAAGTTACAATAAAACAGGGGCAAGGAAACTAGGGAGATGAAGTTAGTAGTGATCAAGTATCATCCAGCAAGATGATAGAGAGCAGGAGGCAGAGACATTGTGATGATGTAGGTCATGGGGTGACTGAATTGAGACAGCAAGCTGCAGCTTCCTAGAGGTCATCTGGGTTGGCACCATCCACTAGTGTTCATGGGACCTAACTACCAGATGTTAGGTCAGCAGCCTCACTAGTTTTGATGGCTGCTTGATTTGTACTGGGACATGGTGGAGGGTCAGGTGGATTGAGTGTGGAAGGTTGCCTAGCCTTGTACCCCAATCTGGAAGACAATAAAACCTGATTTGGATAAGAAGTGATATTCCACAAGCAGTCAGGTTTCTACAGTTGGAAGATGGGATATATTCTCAGCAGTAAAGACCAGAATAACGGCATAAACTGGCTGGGCCAATTGATCTTTATATGTCATTTAGGCTTCTGATACAAGCTATTGTTCTTAGCCATGAAGGCTATTACAATTCTGTATACCTGGGTTTGCCCAAGTATTTAAAACAGATTTAATATTGGATCAAAATGCAGCTGTGGAGTTTGCATTGGGGAGTGAGTATTCAGCCACACATGAAGGGCCTTCACAGACTACCTATTTCCCAACAAATTTGTTGTTCACACTTATTCTCATTGTTTGGCAGATAAAAGTTCTTGGTCTGTGCCTATCTGTTCTCTATGTTCTTCTCAGCTGTTGCATAAGGTTCCATCAATTAGTGATTTCCATCTTCAGGTAACTAGAAATAAAGCTCTCTCAATAGTAATCCCATTATTATTATTATATATAGTGAACATCACTATTTAAAATTTCATTAAAAAGTCAAAGCAATTTTATTTGCACAAGCATTTACTGGATGCAAACCTTAAGTCTGAAAAGCAGAATCAGGAAGTAACAAGAAGTGCATTACTGATTTATTTTATTTAAGATTTGTTTTGATTTTAATATTGTTTTTGTTTTTACTTCTGTGTATGTGCAATTGTAACATGTGTAGTTAAGCTTTGCAGAAAATGATCAAGCTACAGTTTTCTACACTATTTTGCTATGTGCAATTGCTAATGAGCTGATTTGCATGATTCTTTAGCTTATTTTGTAAAACATTTTTGCAATGTCTTTGCAGACAAAGGGCTGGATTTTAAAAAGGTTACGCGTGCCGGGCCTATTTAAAAAGGTACGGCGGCGAGCATACATCCCGGGGCTTGCAAAAAGGGGCGGGGAGGGGACGGGGTCAGGGTCCCAGCACAGCGGCCATATTTGCCGCTGTGCCGGGGATTGTGTGCTAGCAGTCAGCCGGCAGGCGCAAAAGGTAAAATAAAAGTTTTGGGGGGGCTTAGAGTAGGGCTGGGGGGGAAGGTTAGGGGAAGGGGTGGAAAGGTCAGGTTAGGGGGAAGGGAACAGGGGAAGGCAGTGCGGCTCAGCGCGCGCAAGGTGCACCCCCTGCTTAGTATAGTTATTCCTATATACCTGGTTTATAAAAACTTGTAAATAAATAAAAATAAACATGACAAGGAATCAGGGAATAGAAGTTGGATTAATAAATGAATTAAAAATCATAAAGGTTTTGGACCCCTATACTTTTATCTTGTACATGCACAAGACTAGGAATCTCACCTTATCACTGGCTGAATTTAAGACTGTGGGCTCAAGGATATGTAATCATGGCCTCAATTCCTTATTGCTCATAAACAGGTAAATAGCTACCAGGTAGAGATTCCGCACCACTTACCTGGATAAATTTCAATTTAGATAACGAAAATCGGTAAATGTAAGAAGCCCATTCTTACATTTACCGATCTTCGTTATTTTTACTGCTACACAGCCAACTGGATCGGCTTCCAATTTGTTTTCTGGGTCTAAATTTCAACTTATCCAGCTAAGTGGCAGCATCTAAATATCTGGCCGTATTCTGCTGTTACCACTTAGCTGGAGAACTACTTATCTGGCTATGTAGCTTTCCAGCTAACAGCTGGGCGGAATGGAGGCATAACTGCGAGCAACTACTTACCCAGCTAACTGAGTCATATAAGAGCAATATTTAGACTTATCCAGCTAACTTTTTAGCAGGTTTAAAGTTAGCTGGATAAGCTTATCCTAACTCAAAAGTTATCTGGGTATACTCAGCGGTGATATCCTGGCAAAGTTAGCCAGATAAGTTTATTGGGCTAACTTCCCTAGCTAGCTAGGCTTTGAATATGGACCTCTAAGTATCTGGAAATACTGGGCCCACAGCATTTTCTCCCCTGCCAGCTCAGGGGCTATTGTCTATATCCCTGGGAGAATCATTCCTACGCACAGATAATTTGCTTATCTCCTAACTCTGAGGAAGAGAAACTGTGATTTCATGTACATTGATAGCATATAAATAATTAAGTTTATTATCCCTGAGTGGACCATTATCTTGCTGATGGTCTAATGGTATATAAAGAATATTCAAACTGATTTAACAGCATTGTCCCCAGGTAGAGGTAATGGCTCTGCTGTTTAGATAAAATGATTTAATTTCAGACCTAATCAGGAATTTATAATAGCATGCAAGGCCTGCATGAAGGCAATATTAAACAGACAAAAAGGTATGCAGGACAAACTTCTGTTCCTTGCGTTACTTTTCTAAGTGATGGATTGGCATCATAATGGGTTTCATTGTTAAAAAGAAAACTATAACAAACTATTTCTATCACTGAGGTCATGTTATACAAATTCCTTTCCAAAAGTACTAATCTCAAACGTAGGGCCTGATTCACTAATTTTTTTTCCATAGACAGAGAATGGGAGAAAAGCCTTTAGTCCTATAAATCTTCAGAGTTTAGAGGTATGTACGTTATTTAATGTGATATGTTTGTTAAATTAAAATTATGTGTTACATAATGTACTCTGTATCGAGCACACTGTGGAAGAGGCAGATTATAAGAAAAGCTAAATACATTTATCAGTGTAGGGTCATTCCTGTTCAAACCTCTAACAGAAAGTGCACATTACATGACAACTGAGCACAGGGTTCTTGTTTGCCAGCATGGCATCACAAGGGGACCTAAAGAAGGTAATTTTCAAACAGCCCGCATAAGAAAGTCAGCAAAACCACATAAATTACACCAATTTTCAAAGCAGACTTAAGTACACAAACCCGCTTTGAAAATTATCCTTCCTAATCTAAACCCCCTCCCCCAACAAGTTACACCTATTTGATGCGCACAAAATAATTCTGAAAATCTCCATGCATACCATCAAATTTTACAAAGTTTGAGCCCGATTTTAAAAAACATTTACACGCTTAAATCTGGATTTTACAAGTGTAAATGTACTTTATATGTATAAGTGGGCTTTTGAAAATTGCTACAGTACATGCCACTGAATTGTCCATAGGATTTACCCACGTTAAGAAGGGATGGGAAAGAAAGAGATGACTGTGGCAGTTTGGGGTTAGTGGGGAAGATGAAGGAGGAATGAGAGCACTGGAGTCAAGCGGGAGGAAAGGAGAGAGTTCTGGAATGAGGGCAAGGGGAAGAGGGGGATGATTAGGTTGGATTTGGGTAAGGGAGAGGGTGCTGGAAACGGGTCAGGTGTAGGGAAGAGAAGGATGAGAGGGTTGAGTTTGAATCAGGCAAGGTGGGAAATGCTGGGATAATAGTGCTGGATTTGGCGAGGAGGATGCAGAAATGCACAGGATGAAGATGATGGAGTTGGGCTGGAGAGAAGGGAAGTGAATAGGTGTCTCCGGGGAATTTCCCCTGGGTAACAGCTAATTGATTTATGTTTAGTGCTTCTGATTTTCTGTTAAAACCAAAAAACTACAATAAAAAACTCTCAATGGAAAAACTGGGATTTTCAGTTCTAAGCAAAAAGCCACCCAAAATAAGGCTATCTTGGGTGCTCTGATGATGTATTCAGATTGTTGCGAGTCAAGAAAGGGCATGAGAACAGCAGTCAGATCTCATCATCAGAGCAGGAGCTCTGGGAAGTCCAAGTCCCATCAGCCCAAGAATAGGCAATGCTGGAGAAGCAGACCAGAGAGTTGGAAGGGAGGTAAAAAGTAAAAGGGATGGGGAGAGAGGAGAGGAAATTGGGGAAAGAGCAAGGGAGAATAGTGAAGAGGAGGGGAAATGAGTGGGAAACAGGAATGGGGAGGGAAGGGGGAAATGAGTAGGAGAAAGGGAGTGGGGAGAGGGCCCTCACTCTATTGCTATCACCCCCTCCAGCAAATATACCTACACATACTGTCATTCCTCTAAGCCACATAGAAGTATCCCACAACCACTCCTTCCCTTCCAATACCCTGGCTTCTCTTCTCCACCTTCTCATTGTTTTGTTTTTAATTTCTGATGGACTTTTGTATGATTATTTTTTGTGTAGAATTGAATGAACCTAAGAATGCACTTAGAGATATTTTTTGTGATGCAAAAATACCATTAAATGTCTATTTTCAATACCTCCCAAATACACCTAATTGCCTGAAAAATAAACACGTAAATTTTCAATTTAACACCTAGGATAAGAAGCACTAATTATGTTATTTTGCCCACTGCCTAATGAAAGTAGGGGAAGAGCTATACATACTTCGTTTATTTATTTATTTATTTTTGTATAAACGTTTTATTTTCCAACCAGCAATACATTGAGCACCGTAAAACAATAACTGAAATTGAACAAATGTATCCATATCCTCTCCCTTACTATAGCCTCTTTACTATGATGAATTAACAGGCAAAACAGGCAATACTGGTTATATAGGTTTCACTCCTTATAAGCAGCACTTAGACCTTCAGCTATGACGCGTAATTATAAGTCAAATGTCCTCCGGCAACGATTGTACAAAGGGAGTCCAAACTCTGGTAAATCGCTGTAGGTATGATGACGTCTTCATCTGTATCAACTCAAGCAGTTTTTATGCAAGAGGCCATCCGTGGGAGAATCCGGGTTCAACCACTTCAATAGGATACATTATTTCTCCACCAAGCAACACAAAACAAAACATTCCTTTCTTTACCCAAACTTACATTATCAGAGTCCATACCCAACAGACATATCTCTGCTAAACACTGTAAAGAGGTCCCCCAACACTGACCTCTGGAGTGAAAAATACTTTCCCAAAACAGATGAATCTGTGTACAATTCCATAATCCATGATGCAAGGTGGCATCCTTGTGCCCACATTTAAGACAGTTATGTTCTGCTATACCAGTCTTAAAGGCCCGTAACGGAGAGTAAATCATTCTATGTAAAATTTTAAACTGCAATTCTCTAAGCACTACAAACTCAGACTCTTATATAAAGAATACATACAGACAAAAATATCATCAATGATCTTGACCCGAAGTCTCTACTCCAGACTTCTGCTAACGAATGCGGGATCCCATAAGATTGAAGGGGGTGTAAAATTTGTACAGTCCTGACAGTGTATGGTTCTTTTGAGTGCTTAAAAAATAAAATCTTTGAAAAGCCCCTGACATATAATGAACAGATTGTAAATAAAAATAAGAAGTTATAAAACTAATTTGAAAGTAGGCTAGGTAGTTATTCGACTGGAATCACATATTGGTTACACAGTAATCGAATGAGTGAACACATTTAATCTGCTTTCTGTCTCTTTTCAAGTTCTTTATGAATAGCTATACTCTCTCCAGGTGTAAAATGAGGATTACCTCTCCCACGGAAGGGCCAAATGAGTTTGTAAAGACTTCCATGCAACCTGTGAAGTTTTAATCCAAAGAGAGTTAGCCAGATGTAGGGGGAGATTGTTCCTTGGGGCATGAAGAACATACCACAATGAAAGTGGGGCTACCAATGATTTTTCTAATTCCAAATCAGTGTAAAGACCAATATTACCTATCCAATCACTCACATACCTCAGGTTAGAAGTAGTGCTAGAGAAGCGAATATTGGGAAACCCACCCCCCTCCATCCTCTTTAGGTATCATAAGTGTTTTTAAAGGACCCTTAATTCCTACCCTCTGCCAATTTTTCAGTAAGAACCCTCCAAATATTCAACATTGCCCTTCAGCCATGCACAAAACCTAATTGTCCTGCAGAAATAAGGCTAGGCAAAATCAAATTCAATCTATTTGCGATTACTTTAGTATATAACTTGATATCTAAATTCAACAATGGAATAGGTCGATAAGATGTAACCATTTTAGGGTCCTTCCCAGGATTCGACAGCACTATTATATTAGCACTCTTCAAGGAGTCAGGCATCTAGCCTTTCTGTATTTGAGCTTCAAATAAAATCTTTAGGCTCATTACTATATTCCCTTTAAGTATTTTATAGAATTGAGCCGCTAATCCAGTGGTTCTCAACCCTGTCCTGGGGACCCCCCCAGCCAGTCGGGTTTTCAGGCTATCCACAATGAATATGCATGAGAGAAAATTTGCATGTTATGGAAGCAGTGCATGCAAATTTTCTCTCATGCATATTCATTGTGGATAGCCTGAAAACCCGACTGGCTGGGGAGGTCCCCAGGACAGGGTTGAGAACCACTGCGCTAATCCATCAGGTCCAGGAGACTTTAACAGAGAAAGAGTTCCATAAATGCTTGTTGTATTTCTTGGACAAGAAACAGCTTGTTCAGGGAATCCAATTATAAGGGGATAACCTAGGTAAACCACCCGCTGCATAAACCTCTCCAAATTATCCTCATTACATTTCTCAGCTGAATACAAGGCCTGATAATATATTACTGAAATGCTTTACTGATCCCCTGTGGAGATATGAGTTGAATGCCCCCTGGTTCTTGAATCTGAGTAATATAGGAGGACGTCGATTTAGTCCTCACCAGATTTGCTAGCATCCTCCCTAAGTTTGTTGCCATATAAAAAGAACTTGTGCTTCAGATTGGAAAGGGAGGAGGATGCCCTCTGATGCAATTTTTCATTAAGTATTTTAGAGGCAACCCAAAAGTCCCTCTTAATCTGCTGGGAACTTTCCGTGGCCAACCGTTGTTGGAGAGAATGAGTCAGATTAATAAGAGAAATAATATCCCAGTCTAATTCTTTCTTCCTCATGATAGTGTAACTAATGACTCCTCATAAAACTGCCTTGGCAGTCTCCCATATGTTTCTTGTTATGAGCATAATCCTCCCATTTTTTAGCTAAAAATTTCTCGAATTCTTTATCCTTAGCCAGCCATCTAGGCATCCTCCATTCAGACTTTCCCAAATAAGTGGTTACATTTTCTAGAACACAGGAGACTGCACTGTGGTCAGATATTTCAAGTGTTCCAATATTTTATAGTTTCAGATGGGAGAAATAATTTGATGATATTAGAAGGAAATCAATCCTAGTTTTAGTGTTATGGGCTCTAGCTATATGAGTGAGCCTTACCTCACCCAGGTGCAATATTCTCCAAGAATCTAAAAGTTGTAGATTCTCACATAAAAAAGGAATTCCCTTACCCTTGATCCAACCGTAATGTTATAATGTTTTAATGTATCAATAATAAGACCTCAGTCATATTATTCTCTTTATAATGTAAACCAATGTGATATACCCCAATGAATGTCGGTATATAAAAACAAACAAATAAATAAATAAATAAATAAATATGTGGAGATGGCGAGTTTGACTGCCTGTCCAGAGCTGCATTCATTATGCAATTAAAATCTCCCCCTACCACCAGTGTAGTACCAAAGGATTCTAACTGAAACAAGTTTTATTAAAAAAAAAAAGGCATGCTCATATTTGTTAGATGCATGTATTGAGGCTAACCAACTAGGTTTTCCCAAAAAGCAATCCACTAATACCAACAAACCTGCCTTGGAGATCAGTAGAAATTTGAGAAAGCTGAAAGGCCACTCTGCATTTCTTAGAAGTCCCCTGTGCTGCAAAAGCCTGGGACACCCAATGTCTTCTCAATTTGAAATGCTCATGATCTGTCATATGGGTTTCTCGTAAAAATGCAATCTGGCATTTCAATCGATTCAGATGTGAAAGCACCGTCTCTCGTTTAATGGGCATTCTCAGCTCCACCATATTCCAGGTAATGAAGTTATGTAAGCCACCTATTTTTACCTATAAAAACATTGAGATTTGAGTGAAATTAAAACAAATGCTAGAGAGAGGGACAAACACACATACCTGCCCCACTACCTCCCTTATTGCCGAGCCCAAAGATATACCCAATACGTCATCAATTATACACCTAAGTACAACCATGCAATCATAGAGGCCCATAATCCCCCAACTCCCTCCCCCCTTCCCCGCTCCCCTGTGACATATTCTCAATACCTAAACATGTCTGGGTGCCATCTTCCTATCTCCTTCAATCCTCTCTGTAACACTATTAAGAATAGTTAAACAGCAGCTAAACTAGCATAATGATACCAAACGCGATATATCCACAAGTAGCTATATCACAGGGGTTAGGCAAGAATCAGACTGACAGGTAGACTTTCTACATCCAGGAGCCAAAAAGTACAACCACTTCGAATTCTGTCTCTTCTCATAGCCAGCCCACACAAACACCAGTAAGCATCTCCCTTGATGAAATTAAAGTGTTCTCCATCAAGGATTATAAAATATATTAAAAAAATGAAAAATAAAAGCATTATATAAAAAAAATGCAAACAAAGGAATCATACTATATAAGGACCGCTATAAAGGACTCCCTTTTGCAGTCAAAAGCGTTATAAAAAGAAATTTAAAAACATTAAAAATATATTTGCAATAAGGGAAAATTGTGATCGCTGACATCCATTAGGTATCCACGCAGAAGGTGCCTATCCCAAAAACAGAAGCATGTTCTTCAGACTGATCCTACTACAGAAGAGTGTCCTATATAAATACAGCAAAAGAAGTTGAGATCGTTGCTGCTTGCCAATTTCCTCCACTTATAGCTCTGACCTTAATAACACGTCTTCTCGATAATCCACGCTAACGCCAACAGTGTCAAATCTGAACCACACATCGGTAGCAGGCCTACTCCAGCGCTTTTTGCAGTTGGGCTACAAACTTCTTTCGCTGCTTGGAAGTCATGCCTTTTTCCCTGGTGCCATACCCGCAGTTGCGCAGGGTATTGTAGTGCAAACCGATATTTTCATGAACCAGGCTATAACAGATAGGTGAGAATCCTGGCATTTAATCATCACGCGATTAGAGAAATCTTGAAATATAAGTATCTTTTGGTTCTGATACATCAAATTCTTCTTTTGATAAAATGCATGCAAGAACATGCCTTTGTAGGCATAGTAAGAGTTTGGTGATCATAATTCTCGGCTTTCTTCTCCCCACCATCTTGGACCCTAAACAGTTCACCCGCTCAAAGATAAGTTTGCCCTGAAGATCTTGCAAGCCCAAGTCTGACAAAAGCCATTTATCCAGCAATTTAGCAAGATAGACAGCTGGGTCTTCCTCCACAATTCCCACGAAACATAAGTTAGTCCTCAATGCATGATTTTCAAGATCGATCTTGTCATCTTTCTTTACCATCGCCTTTTTGAGCGAGTGCACATGCCTTTCAAGCTTCAGCATATCGTGTTCAGTTTGTAAAATCCATCCCTTCAGATGGCCAAGACGGGGTCCTATTTCGATAAGAGATGATAATACTTCCTAAATTTGCGATGAAATATAGGAAAATTTGGTATCCAGGGCCTTCACCACTGCGTCAGTCAATTCTGCAACAAGGGCTGTGTCAAAATTCTCTACCATAGTGGGTCCTGTACCATCAGCCATTTTAGAAGATGCGGGTTTGATCTTGTTTTTGTCCTTTACTACACATGCTGACATTTTCGCACCAATGTGCTCCGAAGTCTCTACATTATCCTGCAGTGAGATCTACTAATTGGCAAAACTAACTCGGGGTATTACCTTTGAATATTAAAAAATAGGGAAAGTGGCACCCGGAGCTCCGCGCTTAGCATCCTATTGAGCCCACCATGTGACCTCCTAAAGTTTACTTTTTGTGTATATTTTATTGATATTGTACTTCAGATGGATACTATCGTATAGAAATGTGCTTACATTTTTTTTTTGGGGGGGGGGGGGATAATTTTCAAAAGGTTTCAGAATGTAAAACTGGAAGTTACATGTGTATGGAGCAGGAACGCATGCAAATAGTATTTTGCAAAACCTGAGGTATGCGCATACATAGTAGTATTACACAAAAACGCTAAAAGTAAAAAAAAAAGGGGTGTTCTAGACCAGTTCATGCACAGGTTAGTATTTTGTAGAGATGTGAATCGGAACCAGAATCGGATCCGATTTCAGTTCCGATTCACATCTCTAGTATTTTGTAACCAATATATGCACATATGTTAGTGAATCTGCACGAACGCCTTTATACCTGCAGAATATGCAGATATTTATAAAATATTTGTACATTTTAATGATAAGTAAGTCACTTTGGGCAGTTGGTTGGTCTAAAAAGACAGGGAATAGGTCTAAATAGAAACAGATGAAGGGACTATTGTCATCAAAAGCTCATTTGCTACAATATGTATGCTGGTCCTTTAAAGGGTATCACAACCTACAAACACCCTAGGTTTCTCTAGGATCAGCATGACCAGTAGAACTCTGTAGGATAAGTACTTGAAATGAAGCTGAATGATTTTTTAGCTATTAGACAAATCATCTTTTTCAATTTCGCCTTTAATGCACAATAAACGCAGTTAGGCACAATTCAAACCACTGCTCTCTTCAGTTTGGGCAAACTCCCAAATGGAGGAGGTGGAAGTGTCAGCACAGAGAACTTACTGAAAAGTAAATTGTCAAAAAATAGATTTTCTAGCTTTAGCTAGCACACTGGTTCTTACTGATGAGTTTGTTTACAGTCCACATGCATGTTGGCAGGTCACAATACCTATACCTAGACCTACAAAAAAAGTTGCTGTGCATTAGCTGTGAAGACTTAAAGTGAAATTGCTTACCCGTATCTGAAGATCTCTAATAACAGCAGCTCAAAAATTCACACAGTTGGGTGACATCACCTGATGGAGCCAATCCAAGCAGCCTTCCAAGCAGACACATTTGGAAACTTTATACTTACGAACAGGTTTCCAAGCACATAGGTAACCACACTGTCAGCTGCTGGCTTGATGCCCAAAGCCCCAGGTTCCTCTTTTGTGGAACTGAGTATGTAACTTTGTAAGAGGTGGAGGGTGAATAGTGTGACTCACTGAGCTGCTGTTATTAGGAGAACCCCGATTACAGATAAGCAATTTCACTTTCTCTCATAACAAGCAGCCTCAATGGATTCACAAAGCAAAGAAAGTCTGTGAGAATGCCATGCACATGGACATCTACACTCAATGAACAGAATTAGAAAGCACCAAAACCCATACCCAGCCTAAAATATGCAGATATGCTTTGGCACAATAATTGAAAAAGTATATCTATCTATATATTTATATTTGAGACTATAGCTATGTGAAATTACAAACTCTCCCCCAAAGGAGAAGATAAAGTTAAATAGTTTTAATACACAATTCAACAAGCTGTGCATTCATAAGAAGACACAAAGTGGCATCTTTCTTTCTTTTTAAATTATAGTTTAGGAGGCCTCACCTCGCTTTGAACAGAAGATAAAAGCATTCATTCATGCAACCCACATCAGATTCTGAAATAAGGAATGCGTTAGAATTGAAAAAAGGTCTGCTCTCTGGATGTCAGATCCTGTACAACAGACTACTGGATATCTTCAGTGAACAGAGGTTCAAGCAAAAACCTATTCAATGTCCAGAAAATTAAAGAAAATAATTTTCAGCATTTAAAAATTTAATTTAATTATTTGCTTTATATTATGCCTTTCAAGACTGTTCAGATGCAGGAAAACTCACTTTGGAACTTCACGATTTAGTAGCTACAGGAGCACTTGAGGACAGGTTTGCCACCTGCTCTAGAATTTCAGGACAGGTTGATCCAGTCCTGGTTTTACCACACTGCATGCTGGGATTTATTCTGATGTTCCTACTGTATCCCCTAAGAAAACAAGACTAGAAGTACCTGTATGCAAAGGAGTAAAACCAGGACTGGATCAACGTGTCCTGAAAATCTGGAGCCAGTTGGCAACCCTAGATGAGGATGGAAGACACCTAGAAGAGACCAAATCAAGGGATTCTGGATATAGTGAGGCAAAAATTGCCTTGACATGTACTTTCCGTTGGGAAAACTGCTCAAGGATAATGCACTCAAAGAAATATGCACCTGCTTTTTCTGTGGATATTTTTGCTGGCATAAATCATGTGCATGGTTGCCTCTGCCAGCCTAACCCAAACTGCATATGTACTTTTACCCATATACAGGGTGGGCAATTTTCAAATAGCCCTTTTACCAGTGCAAATAGCCACTTAAACAGCTAAATAGCATTTGAAGATTGCCCTCTATAAGCTAGACTCATCTGCTTCTAGTATAGCTGCATTTTCTTCTTTTAACTATAACTAATGCAGGCATAATTTTCCTCAGAACATGAGTTGTAACTAGAATCTTCAAAATATTAATTTACCTGTCTCTTGGTTCTATTGCTTCCTTTTTTGTATCTTATTATGATGACACCTTTTTTGTTGTAAGATATAGTATTTCTTATATTTGCATTTATTTGGCATAAAAGTTATGCACCTTTTACTGCGTCCACCCCCCCCCCCCCCCCCGTATTTTGTAATATCCTTCTCTGATTTCACCTTTCAGCAGTTCGTGCTGTTTTTATGATTTAAATATATTAGTCAGACACTTGAATGTGATTTTGACAAGGGACAGAACAAAACTTCCCCTGCTTACATGGATTCATAATGGTAGGGCATGGCTACACAGGAGAAGCTGTCAGAAACTTCAACATTAATATCTTCCCAAGAATAAAATAAAAAATGATTTTGATCTGCAAATTGAGATATTTACAATATCTTTGCTAGTACATCTGCTTTAATGAAACTTTTTGTTTCTAAATTTCGTAACTAAAGAGCAAATCCATAAAAAGTAAAATAAGGATGCCATGTCACAACAGTAATCAACAAAAAGTACTTTTATTGCAGTGGTGTTCTAGCGTGTCCTTATCATTCCAAAACACTGCTATGCTTTTTCCCCCTAGGTCTTAGTAACTCAGTCTGCCCCTGTAAATATTTAAATATCTTTCTATGCAGGTATCAAGGCTAGCTTTTGCTCTACAGTGTGCGCCACATATGTAGACAGGTCACTGAAGATCAGACACCCTGCTCTAATTGGATAAGAATACTTCGCACTGTGACTGGCATGCTACCAGGAAAATCAGTTAGGATCAGACACCATGAAGTTAGCAAGTAGCACATTGGATCAGAAACCATGAAGTTAGCAAGTAGCACATTTAAGACTAACCGGAGAAAATTATTTTTCACTCAACGCACAATAAAGCTCTGGAATTTGTTGCCAGAGGATGTGGTTAGTGCAGTTAGTGTAGCTGGGTTCAAAAAAGGTTTGGATAAGTTCTTGGAAGAGAAGTCCATTAACTGCTATTAATCAAGTTTACTTAGGGAATAGCCACTGCTATTAATTGCATCAGTAGCATGGGATCTTCTTAGTGTTTGGGTAATTGCCAGATTCTTGTGGCCTGGTTTGGCCTCTTTTGGAAACAGGATGCTGGGCTTGATGGACCCTTGGTCTGACCCAGCATGGCAATTTCTTATGTTCAATTGCAAGAAGTGCGCCAGTACGAAAACAATTTGGGCAATACGACAACATTTATGTTTAACTGCCAGAAAGTCCTTGGCATCATCCCCCCCAAAAATTAATTATACACTAACACAAGGATGAAAACGATTCAACAAAGAAAAGGCTCACAAAAAACATTTTAATAGATGTAATCAGCTACTGAAAACTTCTTTCAAAATCAATAAAATAAACTACACAAAAACTGCATAAAGTAAACATGTAGAGAAAATGCTTGTCAATGGATTCCTGTAGTGAGAATCTAACCTGGCGCTTCCGCACCTTCGGTGTTGACCTTTTTGTACTACAGAAGTTTGAAAATGGCCCAATTCACTGGGAGTCATTTATCCAACATGAGGCCAGAAAGGAGTCCATGGTGAATAGCTATTTGAAAACACTGAACCCCAAATTTTTTAAACAGGGGTTCAAAGCTTGGGAAGAGGCAATGCAGAAGGCTAAACAGTGGCAAATTGGGCGATAATGACCATTTAGCAAGGCATTTGGGGGTCGGGCTGGCTCCAAGACACAAAGAGAACAATCAGAACAATTCCCAAAACCATTTACGCATGCAAATAGCAATTCACACAAGTAAACTGGCTGTTTGAAAACTGCTGACCCTCAACACGGCTAGAAGTGTATGCGTTGTTCCATAACACAAGTACGTTTAGCCAGATTGAGAACTGGTGCTCCCAAAACACCACGTGTATATTCATCCGCATGTGTTCTTTTCTGTAGAAAATCTGCCGGAAGAAAAAAAGCAGGTGCGCATGTCAGCAAGCGACGTGTACCCATGGCAAGTTTCAAAGAGAAAACACGGGAATGCTCTCTCTTAGAAAACTGGTTTGAAGTCGGTGGGTAAAAAGTGCTCACGGACTTTGTCCTAATGCAGACAGTTTGGAAAATGACCCTATAATAGGGATATTTAATTTAAAGGGTCGGGGGTGGGTTTTAGGGGGTTTTAGTGTGCCGGCTCACGATTTTAACGATTTTCACGATACTTTACACACCCAAACGGCAAAGACGATCGAGGACACGATTCACATCTCTACCCTATAATGATTTATCAGCCTCACTAGATGATAAGTAACTCTCATCATCCTTCTTTGGACATGCAAAGTCACTCGGGTGACATCAGTCCCATATGGAGAAAGAGGTCTGAGCATGTGTGGGACAGGACATCTGTGTAAAGAGCAAGGAGCCATAATGGGCTACCCACACTTCAAGCCTGCCTTATTTGCATACCATCTTCAGTACTACTTTGAATCTGTTTCATAGCAACGGCTGGGAGAAACCCCCCAGCGCTTTCATATATATACCAAACCAGTTATTACAGTCAGAAAAGTGTACACGTAATGGCTTACCACTGAGAGGATGGAAACAGTTCAAAAAGGGGCTACTAAAATGAACTAGGCCTGCAACGCAAACCATATAATGAGAGGCTTAAGACACTCACCAAAGGACAGATAGGAAAGGGGGAAGGGAAGATAAACACACTGAATTCTGTCAACTATTCGAGTGTCCTATGAGAAAATGGAAGGGCATTCAAGGAGAAGAGGTCAAGATCTGAAGTGGCAGAGAGTAAGGTTCAGAGGAAACATGAGAAAATAGTTTATACACAGGGTGGAGGATGCCTGGCCCAGACTGCCGACAGAGGGAGAGACAACTAAAACCGAGACAGAATTCCAGCATACTTGGGACAGATGTAGAGGGCGGTGGTGGCAGCAATGTTAGGAGGCTGCAGTATTGCAAACATCCCACCCTTCACTCCCTTGACAGCAGAGGCAAGGGCAGTGGGTGACAAGGTTAAAAACAAGGGACAGATAAAGGAAGCATGATCTATCAACACTTCAGGCCACAGGGTAGCTGGGAACCAATAAAGCACAACTCCTGAGATACCAGCCAGGTCGATACTGACAGACTGGTGGCCAGGTACCACCCAGAAAGGCCCTGCAAATGGACAAAATGAGGTGGGAAGAGCTAGCATGTTCGATTAAGTATGAAGAATTGTATAGTCAAACTCAGGATGGTAGAGAATCAGAAAGGAAGACAACAAAAACTGACTTATGTAAGGAATGATATCCTATAAGCAGTCAAGCTCTGTGGCTGGCACTTGGGATATATTCTTAGCAGTGTAAACCAGAAAAACTGCACAGTTAGGTAGGTTAACACGTCTTTGGCTATCATCATCATCAAATATGTTACTAGATGTTAATATAACAATAACTTTTGCCAACTAAATATTCTTTATACACTATCTTTTGCACATATGTATCCTGTGCATGAAGGTACAGCATTCACAAAACCCTGGCCAAACATCTTGGCCCTACACACCATGAAATCCATAACCGAAATATGGCTTCTCCTCTTTACAACCCCCTTCCACACACATCTGCACAAGTCAGCAAGACTATGGACACTGGGCACTGATGCCTTAGCTGTCATAGAAGGGCTCCACATCACTGCATCCCCTACCCTACATCCCATAACAGATGCGGGGTTAGCCTTCATATGTTCCACTCCTTCTACAACACCTCTCTCATCCGCATTGGACCAGTGACAGTCCTGGTCACAGTCTTTTATTACAGACCTGTACTGGGATACAGCAGGTATTAAGACATGTCAGCAAACATACATATCTGGATACTGAAGGGTGATTTGTCCTTCACCCATTCTCTTAAGGCTGCAGTTAATAATCTTTTCTTTTTTGTTATTGTAAAGGATTTAAGACTCCTGTTTTATTTATTTACTTTTATATACCAACATTCGATCGAGATATCACATCGGTTTACATAAAACTGAGTGAATAGGGCAAGGTCTGCCCTATTTTACATTGTAACAAGGTAACTTATCTATGATCTAAAGAAATGGGTGGAAATAGTAACAAATATGATATATTAAGGGGATAGCATTTAAAATAACATTAATATTACTTTGTAATGAGGTAATTTGTATCTTATAACATTTTACATTGTAACGAGGTCACTTAAATAACATAACACTTATATAAGTGACCCTGTTACAATGTATATAACATAACATTTTACATTGTAATGAAGTAACTTATATTAGGGCTAGAGAGAACATTTCAAATTGATATGATTACATTGCTTGGGAGAGTAGGATTGGCTAGGGGATTTGGTAGAGGCTTCGGGAGGTTAGCTAGGGGAGGCAGGGGTGGGGAGGGACGAATAAAGAGAGGCAGTGGGGGGTTACCTAGGTGGGGTGTGGGCCAGTGTGAATGGGTGTGCCGGAGTGGGTGAGGGCAGGGAGGGAGATTTAATTAGGGGTAAGGGTTGATACCGGGGAGGGAGCTAAGTGTCTGGCGAGGAGGTTTCCTTTTTTTTTAGGGACGTGTTGAGCTCAGGGAGTGGGTTAAGTATCTGTTGCGAAGGCTTTTCTGAATAGCCATGTTTTGAGTTGTTTTTTTGAACGATTGGGTGGAAGGTTCATTTCTGAGAGGGGGTAGTAGTGAGTTCCACAGTGTTGGGCCCGCTACTGATATGGCTCGTTTGTGGGTGGAGGTGAGGTGTGCTGTTCTGGAGTTGGGAACGGAGAGGAGGCCAGTGTCTGAGGACCTGAGGTTTCTCTGTGTGGAGTGTGGGAGTATTGCGGTATTTAGCCAGTTCATTTTGTTGTTGTTTATTTTTTTGTGGATGAGGGAGAGGGTTTTATATTGGATTCTCTGTCTAATGGGCAGCCAGTGAAGTTCTTTTAGTGTGGGTGTGATGTGATTGCATTTTTTTATGTTTGTGATTGTTCTGGCAGCAGCGTTTTGCAGAACTTGAAGAGGTTTGATGTAGGATTCAGGGAGGCCCAGAAGTAGTGTGTTGCAGTAGTCGAGTTTTGAAAAGATTATAGATTGTAGTACTGTTCGAAAATCCTGAGCATGAAGAAAGGGTTTGAGTTTTTTCAGTGTTTGCAGTTTGAAGAATCCGTCTTTTATCATGTTGGAGATGTGGTGTTTGAGATTGAGTTGGTTGTCGATAGTCACACCTAGGTTTCTTGTTGATGTTGTGAGTTGCATTCCTGGGTTTTTTGTGGTGGTGTTGCTGAGAGGCGTAGAGAGGCGGTCATCGGGGATATGAAGGATTTCAGTTTTGGATTGGTTGAGGCAGAGTGATAGTTGCGACAGCAGTTGAGTTATATTCGAGCTAAGATTATTCCATCTGTCCAGGGTGTATTCGATGGATTGCTAAGAAGTTTTCTGAATCCATGTTGTGTAGGATGTAAGATGATTTTTGCTATGAATGGGAGGTTGGAAAATGGTCTGTAGTTGGCTGGATCGGCTTTGTCAAGCTGAAGTTTTTTGATTATTGGTTTGACCACGGCATTTTTGAGTTTGTCAGGGAAGATTCCTTGTTCAAGTGATAGGTTGATGATGTCAGTTATTGGTTTGGCTATAATATTGCTGATTAGTTTTCGGGTTTTGATGGGGATGGGTTCCAAGGGGTGGGTTGCAGGGTTGGTCTTTTTGATGATGGGTTCAATTTCTGTTGATGCGACAGGTATGAATTGGGACCATGTGGGGTTGAGTGGGAGGATTTCTGTTGTGTCAGTGTGGATTGGGGGGATCTTGGATATGTTGTTGTTGACCTTGTCTTTGAAGAATAGTGCTAGCTTTTCACTGGAGATGGGAGCGGAGTTTGGCGTTGAATCATTCTGGATTGGGTTGGTTAGGTCCTTGACATAGGAGAAGAGGGTTCTGGGGTTGAATTGGAATTCATGTATTTTTGTCGTGTAGAAGTTGCGCTTTGCTGTGTTGAGATCTGCTGCATAGTGAAGTAGCGCTCTGTATCTGTCTTTCAGGTTAGGCGTTGGGGTTCTTCTCCACTGCTTTTCTGTTTGTCTTAGGGTTCGCTTTGAGTTTTTTAGTTCTGGGGTATACCATGGAGATTTTTGCTTCGAAGAGGCTTTGATTTCTTTTCTTATAGTGGGGCATAATGTTTTGGCTATGTCCGCATTGATGGAGATCCATGAGTTCGTGGCGGAGTTGGCGTCATTTAAGTTGATGGTCTTTAATGCTTCTGGTAGTAGTTCAGCTAAGTCTTCGCTGGAGCATGGTTTGGTGAATTCTATGATGTGGTTGTTTGGTTTCCCTGGGGTGATTTGGAGCTGGAGCTTGGCTTAAATGAGGCTGTGGTCCGACCATGGGGTGGGGGTTACTGTGGGTGGGCCTGTTGTGGATAATTTGTTGTTGATGAAGAGTATGTCAAGAGTATGGCCTGATTTTTGGGTGGGAGTGTTGATGATTTGGGTGAAACCAATGGTGGACATGGTGGAGAGGAGGAGTTCGCTGGTGGGGGATAAGGGGTTGGTGTCTATGTGGAGATTGAAATCTCCTAATATAATGGCAGGCTTTGCCAATAGATATTACAATGAGGTTGGTCATGGGTGGCAAGTTATTTAACACCTTGCCCCCAGTAGTGATTTTCTGCCAGGTCATGCAGGATTGTAGACCTGGAACTTTTTTGAACTAGCTTCCTGTTCTCTATTGCAGCTGGAGTGGAAGATGGAATCTCAACCAGGTACTTTTTTTTTTTTTTTTTTTTTTTTAAGAGTATTAGATTCAAAGAAAACAAAAGTTTCTTTAGTTGTTTTGTTTCCACTATATGGAACTCTCTCCTAAAATGTCTGAGGTTGGAAACTGATTATATATTTTTTAGATGCCTGCATAAAGTTCATCTTCAGAACTATTGATATAATCTCCCCTCTATACTAATATACTGCAAGATGCTGCCTTTGAGGTAATTACTGAATTTTTGTTATTACATCAGGTGAGCCGACATGCCTCTATTGAGTTCATTATTCAACTGGCCACTTTGGCTCTAAAAGAAAATAATTTTGTGTTTGATGATCAGTTCTATAAGCAAACTGGTGATACAGCAATGGGGGCTACGATGGCACCAAGTGTTGCCAGTTTATATGTAGGAGCCTTTGAAGCAAAATGGCTCACACAATGTCCCTTTAAACAGCATATTATTGTTGGCGAAGATTCATAGATGACATTCTGGTTTTATGGTCAGGTCGTATTGTGTTTGATCAATTTATGATCTGGCTGAATGGTTGTGATCTGCATTTGCAATTTACTTTTCATTATGGAAATGTGACAGTCCCTTTTTTAGATATTACTGTTTCAAAGCAATTTGATGCTTTCTTTTCCATATTTCAAAAACCGACTGTCCGCAACATGCTTTTAGGGTATGCTAGTTTAAAGGATAGCATTCTATTTGGTCACTTTTTGTGCTTCAGAAGGCTGTGTTCAACAGTACAGGAGTATAAAAGTAAGGCAAATGTTATGTTTACCAAGTTTATCGATGAAGGGTATACCCCCTTTATTGTGAAAAGAGCTATTAAGCGAGCTCGGTGGAATGATAGGGAAACATTATTAAAGGTCCAACAAAAGAAACCAATGAACAAATTAATAAGTTATTGCCATTTTCTCCTTCTATACATCGTGTGGCGAGAAGTACACATAAACATTGACATGTTTTACAATTGCATCCATCTTTCTCAGAAAGACCATTGATTGCCTATCAGAAGGATTTCAATATAAAGGATCAAGTTGTGAGATAATATTTTGTTCAGGATCAAGCACAGTCAGCTGTAAGTGTAATGGGACATTTTCCATGTTTTTCCTGCAAGTTATTACAGATAGAGGGCAGTTATATTGCATCTCCCAGAACACTTGTCTTGGACTTTCTTATAAACAGCTGAATAAATTATATTTTAAAATCTTTTTCTGAATCGAAGTGTTCTGATTGCCCTGTCCCTGTGTACACAAAATTATGTACAGTTTGTCAGCAGTCACACACCAATAGTGATTTAACTTTTGAAAAGTTACGGAATTTTGTGCCAAAGATTTATACTACCTGCCTGTCCACCAAGGACGTATATGTGATATGGTGCCCTTGCAAATTGATGTATATAGGGAAAACTATGTGCAGACTCGCATAATAGAATATCGTAGTGCAATTCGTTGCGAAAAGTTAGAGGCAGCTTTAGTGTCTTTCCCATGAACACGTTTTGAAGATTTGTGCTTCATGGTTCTATAACAAAATCTGATAAGTGAGGGGAGGGATTATAACTCACGTTTCCTTCAAGCTGAACAATGCTGGATAGTCTCCTTACAGACTGCCCACCTGAAGGTTCTGATTAAAGAGATTGATTGGTTTGTTTGTATGTGAAATGAATAAGGTCTATAGCTGTCAATACTTTTTCACTGGTTAAGGATTTGATTGGTTCATTTCTCTGTGGGGTTATTCTGATTGTCCTAAAGTGAGAGAAATCTGGAGGTTTAAAAATGGAAGGGAAGGGAAGTGAGAGTGTGTTCATCATTTTTTGGAGAAATTATGTGAGCTGTTAAGGCCAGGTTGAAAGGTATGTTTCCAATGGGTTGCCATTTTTTAATGTATATGGGTTAGGTTATTTTTATGCTCTAAACATATAGGGGTAGATTTTAAAAGAAAGCGCGATCTCGTACTTTTGTTGGCGCACCAGGCGCAAACAAAAGTACGCTTGATTTTATAAGATACGCGCGTAGCCATGTGTATCTTATAAAATCCTGGATCGGCGCATGCAAGGCTGCCGATTTTGGGCAGCTGGCGAGCGCCGAGCCGCGCAGCCTGCCTCCGTTCCCTCCGAGGCCGCTCCGAAATCGGAGCGGCTCGGAGGGAACTTTCTTTCGCCCTCCCCTCACCTTCCCCTACCTAACCCACCCCCCCGGCCCTATCTAAACCCCCCCCCCTACCTTTATCCACGGATTAACGCCTCCCAGAGGGAGACGTAAATCCACGCGTCCCGAGACCCGACCCGGGGGCGGTTCCGGAGGGCGCGGCCACGCCCCCGGAACACCCCAGCCCGAAACCACGCCCCCGGGCCCGTCCCCGAAACGCTGCGTCGTTCGGCCCCGCCCCGACACGCCCCCTTCCAAAAACACCGGGACCTACGCGAGTCAAGGGGTTCTGCGCGTGCCGGCGGCCTATGGAAAATAGGCACGCCGGCACGCAAGGCCCTGCTCACGTAAATCTGGGCGGATTTACGCGAGCAGGGCTTTTAAAATCCACCCGATATTTTGTTTTATGCTCTTTTTTGTAAGATTGTTAAAGTTCCCCTGAAGCAGGCACAGAGGTGCTGAAACATTGTCATTGTTGGGAAAGTGTTTGCTTTCCCAACAATGATAAGTCAATTTTAGGGTTATATTTGAAAAATGTATTAGATATTTTTTAGGAAACAAGGAAATAAAAGAAAATATGTATTATTTTTTAATTTTATGAATAGTAAATAGTGGTTTAGGGTTTAACAGTTCTATAATAGGAAAAGGTATATGAGGTAAATAAAGTGCTCAATTGTATGATACTGGTTGCAGCCCATTGCAGGCAAGAGCCTGTGGATTACATTGCTAAGAGCATAGTATATTCTGATACTTTTTTCCTATAATATATTTTTGGGAGTCCTTGTTTTTTCTGTTTGTAGTTAATACAGGACTTGTTTGCTCACTTTTTCTGTTGGTAAAGTCCAACTTTTTCAGAAAGCTTTTGATTTTGTTAATTTGTAGCATCTTGATTTTGGACAAGCTAGCTTTTATTTCCAATTTCAGTATTTCTATTTTTTGACTGACCTAGACTTGACAGTTTATATTTTTTACTGATTTGATATTTTTGTTAAATTTTTTTTATATGTGATTTTGTACTAAATATATATATTTTTTTATCTTCTATACATTGCTCAGAATTTTAGGATGGATAACATTAAATATAAATAAATATATAGCCCCCTATATTATACAGATTCTCAATCTCAGCCAAATGGCCTCCTTAGCTCATAGCTCAGACCTCATATTTGAATCTTAGACAGGGATTGACACAAATACTCCTGTTTATTCAATATGAGGAGAAACCAGAGTACCATTAATCACAAACAACACAGGGTATTTGTCTGCTGTGCCTAGATAGTATAAATAGGCGTAGGATCTTTAAAAGCTAGCGATTCACCACCCTAACAATTGTGTTGGACACAGTATAAACAGTCATCATGTGCTCATGCACATTGCCAGACAGAGAAGGGGAGATGGCACAGGGCCAGCCATCTCCAGAGACCTCCAGCCACCACAGTTACATTTTAAACAGATTCATTACTAAGTAAAGCATGCTCTGCTAAAAACATACAAATAGACAAAGAACTTCAAAAAGTTACTGTTTACAAGTGAACTGTGAACTGATCTTACAGGAAAAAATGAGAATTTCAGAGAAGATTAATTTTTGATGTAATTTTATTTTAATAACCAATGTGTTTAGGTCACAGGACTTTCTTGTAGAGGAAAGGAAGAAAGGCCCCTTTTAAATAACACCTGTGATATGGGCAGATTGCACCAGCTTGTTTATCTAAAGCCTCCTAGTTATTCCAACAGCACCACAACCACAGAGGTATTTACGAAACAGGAAACAAGGGCAGCTAACACTTTCACCTCCCTTACATTGGGTTCAGCATGCCTTTTATCTCTAGCCATGCTCCTCCTGCTGTATAGCTCTACAGAAAATGAATGTGGCCAGCCAAAGACCGCAGTCACTAATACAACCTAACAGCAGTTGCTTGACACACACGGTTCTCCCCTGTCAGCCCGCCTTAACATTTTCAGAACCTTTAATGCTTTCAGCCACATCCAAAAAATCAGCTAGAACAACATTACTCTTTATGATGTTCAGGATTTATAGCACAAGCCACTTTTCCAGGCCCTTAATGCAATTCTTTAAGAGTGAGCAACAAGTAGATCCCAATCTACTCTTCGGGATCTGCCGGTGCCTGTGACCCAAACTGGCACTGCTGGAGACAGCATTTTTCTCTAGCATACACCAATATGAATTTACCTATCCAGGGTTGGAAATACTTAGATTCCAGCACAGGAATCTTTATTGCTTTTTTTTTTTTTTTTTTAGAACTTTTTATGGCTGTAGCTCCTCCTCCAGGCATGGGACTGCCACTACTCCTCCCTGCCCCAGTAGCTGCTTATCCTTTTGGGGTTTCCAATGTTTCTTCCTCCTTAGTGTAGAGGGTATTAGATGCCCTAGGTGAACTTTACAGCCTTGCACCCCCCCCCCCCCCCAGCAATCCTGTGCTACCCCAGACTGCTCTCTCCACATACAATTAAAAATTATGCATTTCTAATACACATTCAGGCCAACACAGGATGGTGCGTTCGGCCGAGTGCACCGTTTAGCCCCCGTTTGGCCGCGTTATTATTACGCCTTATACTGTAAGGGGTAGAAGTGCGTGGAAAATGTGTGGCCAACCCCATCTCCGAAACTAATAGCGCTCATCACATGCAAATGCATGTTGATGAACCTATTAATTATTCCCCCGGAATACTGAAAGTAAAATGTGCGGTAAAATTAAGCGTCTGTTATTAGTGGCTGTCGCTGCCACTAATAAGGAGGCGCTAGGCCATGCGCCTCCTTATTAGCGCGTGACCTAATTTAAATACAAAATCGCACACCCAGGAGAGGTGCCTGGTCGCGCATCGGGAGAACGGGTGCTCGACTCGGAGTGCCAGCTCTCCCGCATCTCTTATTGCATCAGCCTGACTGTCTCCTCTCCCTCTCTTTTCAACATACAGTACTCTAACTCTCTGACTGATCACTGATGCTGATAAAAGAGCTCACTTACTTGAGTCCTTTTTTCCATCCCTGTTGCACTTCACCTTTACCTGATATATTAAGGAGGGAAAAAAAGGAAAACCTTTCTATCCTATTTTCCTTACAATTCAATTTGTTGCTTTTAATTGATGTTGCTGTTTTTATGTTAATTTTTTTATTTTATTTAAGGTTTATATACCGCCTACAAAACAGTCAAGGCCGTTTACACTTAAAACATACATAAAAATACATAAAATAAAATGCAATTAAAATGTAAAATTAAAACAGCATAATGAAAAACATAATACAATAGACCTTACACAGCATAAGAATAATAAAATAACACCATCAGAGGTTGATTTTATTATTTGCTTAGAATGATATGTTCAAAGGAGGTAGAATATTTTAAATAAAATTAATAAATAATGTTCTCTCTCTCTCACACACACAAACACACTTTCACTCTCTCACTCAGGCAAACACACTTTCACTCTCTCACTCAGGCATACACACTTCACACTGGGTCTCTCTCTCTAGTCTTCATCTGCTGGAAAGATGGACTACTCTGCTGGGCCTCTCCCTTTCTTCTTTGAGCACCAGCAAGATGAGCTTTGCCAGATGCCAGGGACTCGAGCTGGTGACTTTGTGTCCTACCCCCCATTTGGTATTCTAGGCAATTGCCTAGTTTAGCCAATGGAAGAATTGCTCTGTCCCTCTGCCAGTGGTCACTGCTCCTTCTCTTCCAATGCTTCTCTCTGCCCTAGCAGCAGACGTTCTTTCTGGCCCTGGTCTCTGGCCCGGGGCCCCCACTGCTGTTTCTCATCGGGACAGCCTCTGTTTCCCCCCCGCAGCAGGCACTAGGCCCTGAATTTTAATCATTCAGGCAACCTGGTGCCCATGTTTTCTCCAGCCCTGTTACCTACCAGTATGTTTTTCATTTAGAAAATTGTCTAACTTACTTTTGAATTGATTTAGTGTTCTGACCATAACTACTACTGCTGATAAAAGTTCTACAATTTCATCTTTCTCTTGAAGATAGTGAAATCTATTGCCCCTTAATATTAGAAAATGCCTTTATGTTTTACTTGTAATTGCTTCAGTAAAAAAATAGTGTGCAAGATCTTGAAGGAGCCAATGACATGTCGTTTTTAGAAAGTAGTCAAATATCCTCTTTAATGTCATATTAATGTACAGTAAATAGCAACAATCTAACCAATCTTTCAGAATACGTATGCCCCATGCCTCCTTTATTACCTTTGTGGCACATATTTGTACTTTTTGGACATTTAGACATTCTCCTTGAACATGGATACCCCCACACTAAACCTTCATACTCCACATGCAGTCTGTATTTCTTCATAGAATTTATAAGCCACTCAAGTCCTAATGCTCCAGGCAGGTTACAATAAAAACGTACGTAGAATCATAGTAACGTACAAAAAACACAATCGACAAAACATTATGCATAAAACCAACAAAATTAACACAAGAGCTGAAAATACCAACAAATATAAAACTAACCTGAACTTCACAGTCTATAAAAGAGACAACAGTCGAGTCAAACACTTCGTCATCAGTGTCATATTCAAGGATGGAATCATGTCTCAAAATATGCAAGATAATCCTTTTACTTCGAGAACTAATTAGACTTTGATAACCATGGAAACCACAATTTAGCTTTCCCCAAATGCCTGGCAAAAATGATAAGGCTTTTATTGCCCTCCTGAATGTTGTGGCACAAGTCAAAGTCCTAATGGCACTAGGAAGGATATTCCAGAATTCAGGACCGGTCACTGATAAAGCCTGATCCCGATTTTCGTGTAAATGGACTACTCAAAAAAGGTGGAATGTGGAGGAGGCCAGCATTAGAGGGCGGCAACGATCATGTTGGAATGTAAAAGCATAACATCAATGGCTCGTGGAGCAATCTGATTATTCATTCATTAAGTAGAGGTGTTAGAGAGGGAACACCTCTGTACTGATGTATACTGAATTGTTTCCTAGGCAATCGATGACTGGAATTTATTTGAATTACTGATAATCAATAAAATAGATTTAAACAATAAAAAGTATCATTAAAACCTGTGATAAAGGCGTTGTTCCTTAATTTTTGTTACTCTCTCTACCGGTACTGTTAATTCTAACATTTTCAGAGTAAAGAATGACAACAGAAGTGCTGCTGTTACAACTGTCGCTGCCCGACATCTCCACTCCGCCCTCCTTACCTCTCTGGCGACTCCTCCTGCGGTTGACGGACGTTTGGCTGCCGCGGCGTCTGCCTGCCACACTCTCCGGCGTCCCCAGTCTCACTTGGGTGCTGCCTCCCACCATGCTGTCCAGTTGACTTAGGGCGTGTGTGCAGCGCGGCCCTGCTTCAAGTACCTTCTTTGGCGCGAACCTCAGGGGCGTCCCCCTGTGATGACGTCACGCATCCCGGCTACAAAAAGCCTATACGATTGCTAGCCGAGTTAGCAAAGGTTTCCTAACTGATGGGATTCGCTCTCCATACCTAGCTACTCTGCCTCCGCTATTGGACTACTCTATTTGGGGTACCCGCTCCTCGGGGGCCTCTCTCTCTTTCTTTCAGGTAGCTGTCTGGAACTGGTACTCGCTCCTCGAGGGCCCATGTTCCTGGACTCGCTACCTGGTGGAAGGAAGGCCAAATGATTGCTTGTATGGTTAAAAGGTGAGGTGAAAAGCTATTTTATCCAAAAGATCTTCCTTCAAAAATTGGAAGAAGGATCCATCTGAAGAAAATAGGAAAAAGCATAAGCATTGGCAAGTTAAATGTAAAACATTGATAAGACAAGCTAAGAGAATTTGAAAAGAAGTTGGTTACACAGACAAAAACTAATAATAAAAAGATAAAGGAGGAGGTTGTTACTGCCTTATGTGTTTCCTGGGGTAGAAGTGAGTGAAAGAATGCAGTTGTTTCTACTGAGAGCATGTGTGTGACAGCGTATGTCTGAGAATGCGTGATTGAGGGCATGTGTCTGGGTGAGCATGTGACTGAGACTAAACCTGTGTGTCTGTGACAGACAGCATGTGAGTGAGAAAGTTTGTGTGCAACAACACCCCCTCCCCCCTCAATTCCCATTCCATCCTCCTCACTCAAATGAATGCCTTGGCCACTTCCTGGCTCCTCTAATGCCTAGCCCCTCCCCTTGGCCCCTAGCCAGCTCTCCTCCTTCTTCTCTATGGGCCCTTCCTGCTTCCTTTCCCTCCCTTGGCTACTTCCCAACTGCACTCCCATTCCTATCTCTTCCCCTCAATCTTTCCCAAGGTCTTCGCCCTCCTACACTCACGGACCCTTCCTAGAACCACTTGCCTCATTTCCAACCTCTCACTCCATCTCATTTAGTTGGTTGGTCCTGGGCCTGTCAGAAATCTTTCAGAAGCAGAAGCAATAAAAGTGAAAATCAGCATGGGGCTGCAAGCCAGCACACAAAATGTCCATTTTCTAGTCATTCAATGATTGAATTTTCTGTGAGTTTCACATTTCCAAGTACATATATGCATTTAAACTCAGTCATATGTGACGTTATCTTTGTTTATCTTTCACTCCAGCTGAAAAAAGTATTGAGCAATAATCAGATTATTACAACATACAGAGTTGAAACATCTGCATTCCTTATTTAGACGTGCTAAGAAAGTCTGTTTTTTCATCTTTCGCATGATGGTCAGCCTATGTGCTCAAATCCTTGACATTTCTTCTTTTATATGAAAGACAAGGAGGTAGCAAAAATCAACAAACCAAGATCCAATTAAAAACAGCCATTTTTGAGAATAGTAGACTTGATAAGTCAGAGGCCATTTTATCTTGAGATATAAATGACAGGCTCTCCTACTTATCTTTTCCATACACTTAAGCATTCTCATCAATATTTTAGGAATATCCCATTTGTTAGACGTCTTTCAACCATTTCTTCAAGTGAGCTATCACATTCATTCTGTTTATAATCCTTTTAGATACAAACATTCAAAGCCATTTGCTCACATAAAACACGGTTTTAGTGCATAAATAGCTCATTAGAAAATTCTCTGGTCTTTGCATTCAAAATGTATGTGTGTAATTCAATTGTGCACACATTCATGAATGCAAAAAAGTGGCAATCTGGGGTACAGAGTTGGAGCAGAGTTCAGATGTTTATGCATACTTTCAGTTTTAAAAAGTATGTACAGGGATCCACACGCACGAGTTACACCATGCCAGGAGCACTTTATACAGGGCAGTTTGTGAGCAGACTTTCTAAGAATTTTCAAAACAAAAGTATGCATGTACTTTTGCTTTGAACATGGTAATATTTTCTTAAATGAAGATAAATGAAAACTATTTGCATGAAGGTGTTTCCTAATCTGTATGTTTTCAATATAATTTGGCAAATAGACCCTTTTCTCTAAGATTAATATCAATGTCCAGAAAATTTCTATCTAAAAAAAAAATCAAAACCTTCAAGTCCCCTCTTCCAAATTAAAAAGACCTCTACAATCTATGAATCTCACTCTCATACTGATGATTATTGCTTTGACAGCTATTCTAAACTCCAATTTAGAACTTGGGGTTAACCTAAATCCTTGAAAGAAGCAGAATCTCCACCTGGTTGTTTTAGACAACTACCTTCCAGTTTCCAACCGTTTGTAAATAAAGATTAGAAAAAATGGTTTAGCAACAGGTCCATTCTTTTTTATTGGACACCAGAGACTCCACCACTGTCAATCAGAATTCCGCAGGGCTATAGCATGGAAACAGCCTTAATGGCTCTTTTGAATGGAATCCATTTACATGCTGATAAAGGAGCAGACTCCTTCTTTAATTTTCTTGATTTATCAGCAGCTTTTGACTTAGTCAATCATGAGCTGTTCTTGTTGCAGTTGAAACATTTGGAGTTATCAGGTCTTGCTTTGTCTCGGTTTGCTTCATTTGCACCTGATCATTCACATTAGGTGTCTGGGGACTCTCTGAATGCTCTTCTGCCAAGATGCTTTCATGTCAGATCCTACAAGGGTTGATTTTGGACTCTTATTTAATGCGTATTTGGCCCCTTGGTTTTTGTCATCCAAGGTTCTGATCCTGAATGCAAGTTTTTCCTGACGACAGAAATAGTTGCTTATCTGGCAATGAAACTAGTGAATAACAGTATGTGCAGTGGCGGGTTGATTGAACACTTCAAATTAAAGCTTAAATCTCTTAAATCCAATGATTTTGTGATCTAGTTTTATGGGGAGGTATTTAAATGTGTTCCCAGTTTTAGTCTGTGTCACCTTGATCTCCAAGGTTGTAGTCCACAGCCTTGGTGTGAAGCTCGATGCTCCTTTAGGAGTCTTGCTCTTACTTCTGTTCTAGTTACTTGTCATCTTGACTTCTGTAATGCCTTATACCAGGGTATTACACATCCACCAGTTGGAAGCTCCTTCAGAATACTGCAGAATGACTATTATCAAGTAAAAAAAAAAGTTTAATCATATTTCTTCAGTTCTGAAGCTGTTGCACTGGTTTTTGGTGGAATATATATCTAAATTCAAAATTTTATCTCTGGAAATTATTTTATTGTATCTTTTAGATTGTCACCTTATGAGCCAGGTCAGATTTAGAGATCCACTCATCAGGCCCTTTTGGCTGTGCCTCCTTTTATCAATTGTTATCTATCATGCATCCACCGGAAAGCATTCAGCTATGTTGCTGGCAGCCAACAGCCCAAGTCCAGGAGGTCGCTCCCGGACCACTCCTGGACCCCCGCTGGACCACCAGGACTTTTGGCAGGTCTTTGGGGGGGGGGGGGGTTGTAGTAAATTAATTTTGGAGGTCTTGGGGGGCGTCAGAAGGGTGGGGGGTTTTATTAGATTTTTACTTTTTTATTAAAGATTTGTCTGCGAGCCAGATGCAGCCATCAAAAGAGCCACATCTGGCTTGCGAGCCATTGGTTCCCGACCCCTGTTCTAGGGGGAAAGGCATTTCTTGGGGCCATCGATCCCTTTAAGATAAGGCCCCAGTTAGCTGCAAGACATCCCGAGGCTCCAGGAGGAAGTTAGATAACTTCAAATCAAGTAACATGACTTGCAAATGTTTCGGCTGTTACTTGATTTACATAGATTAGGGTATTAATGAACTCACTGCATGTATTTACATGCTAATGAGTATTTAAATACATGTTGCTAGGGCTCAAATAATGCAAAATATTTGAAATATCCCATTGTTAGGCCATAGATGTAAAAAAGCATCTTTCATGCAGTAAATAGCCTTATGCCACTTACTGAATGAGCCCCACACTGCGATATTTGATAATACATTTACATGGAAATTTCAAGAAGAATAATGCCCCTATTTGCAAAACTCAAGGTCATGATTACCAACTCTGTTCCTGAAGAGCCACAAACAGGCCAGTTTTTCAGCATATCCACAATGAATACGCATGAAATAGATTCTCATACAATGGTGGCAGTGCATGTAAATCTATCTCATGCATATTCACTGTGGATATCCTGAAAACCTGGCCTGTTTGTGGATCTCGAGGACCAGAATTGGCAACCCCTGCTCTATGCCATGAAGTAAAGGAATTTTCTTTTCTGTAGCCTTCACCACATCTGGGAAAACTCATACATTTATATTTTCAAAAATAACACTTCTCAACTTAAAAATCAATCTTAAAACCCAATCCCTATCAGGCTCCAGGACGAAGTTCACAAGTAAGGTTGCTGGAACAGCCTGCACCCCTCCTGCACTTTCCAAAAATGTGGTCAGGTCCAAACTGTCCAACAAAATCAGTGATATTTCCTGTTTATCTACAGCTCTGGCTTCCACTTTAGCTGGTGGCAAGTAAAATGATATCTTTCAAATTATTCTTTTTTATTGAGAACTGAAAAGTGCTGTTTGAGGGGCTGCTGAGGCAGCAAGGCAAAAAGAAAATAGACTGCAAAGGTAAAGAAAGAAAAGCTGGTAAACACCACAACTTGGGAATTTTTTCAGCTAGCCACAACTGATTTACATAGTTTAGGCTATTAATGAGAGTTTTCATGTATGTGTGGAAACTCTGTCAAATAAAAAACTGAGGGGCTCATGAGGCAGCATGCACACAGGAACTCCCGCACAAGCTCAATAGCAAAACTTTACTAAGCTAGAGAGATAGGTCCATTTGGCGCCTTCAGGTGATGTTACCCAAATGTTCTGGCGAATTCAGCCCTGCTTGTCAACAGAGAAATAAAATAATTTAAAAAGTTTAAATGTATTTCTGTAATACAACATTGAAAAGAATATCTAAGCAAGCATCTTCCTAACTGCCTGGTTTCCATCTTCAAACAATATTGGCATAAAAAAATTCCCCATATCTATTCAAAATCCGAAGCGTTGGACCCCGGACTACAATGCACCTGGCAAGGAGCATTTCCTTTTATTTGGGCGCCTGGAAAGCTCCGTTATCTTGGAGTATGTGTCCCCCGGGATTTGCAACAATTATATGATCTTAATATTACAAGCAAAATCGACACCATTCTACTGCAGTTGATCGCTTGGAGCCCTCTTCCGCTAAGTTTTTTTGGACGTTGTGCACTGCTCAAAATGATTATTGTCCCCAAACTCCTATATCTTCTACATATGCTACCCTGCTGGTTAACTGTTCGTGATGTACAGCACCTGCGTGCTGGGTTATCCCGATTTCTTTGGAGGGGTAAGAAGGCAAGAATAAAGTACACCGTTTTAGAGCATGCTAGGGAGATGGGAGGTTATGGGTTGCCTGATTTCTGGCTATACAATGCAGCATGCCAGCTGCGGTTTGTGGGGGAATGGATTATTGATCAATATTGTTATTGTGATGAGGGTTTACTGAATAGCATGACCGCTCCCTGGACACCTCTCTCTCTTCTTCAGTTAAACCCGAAGGGGTTGCAAGCATTGGTTTTCCTGAGAAGCTTGATCTACCCTTGCATCAAGACCTGGCGGTGGCTACGTCAGTTGAGCGGCCTGAGGTGTCTTGCGTCTTTGATGACTCCACTCCTGGGAAATTTGGACTTCCGACCGGGCCGTCACTGCCGGGGCATTTTTCAATTTTGGGCAACCAAGGGGGTGGTGTATCTCTTTCAACTGTTTGATCCAGAAACTAATGAACTTGTGGACTTCCAAACCCTCACTAGACTCTTTCACATACCACCTAAGCATTTCTTTGGATACTTACAAGTACCTCATTACATTCAAACTTTTCACTGGTCAAAGGAGGAACTTGCCGCGGAAACTTTATTTGCCACCAAATTTTGACACTATTTGTCTGGCTAATTTTATTACACGATGGAAACGACTGGCTGCGGAATATAAACGCAAGGAACATCTAACTATATTAGCCTCCTGCTGGTCGACCATCCTGAATAGTGAGGTGACACCTGATCATCTGCAGCGTTGGTTCAAGTTTTTACATACACAGAACCCGGATCTGGGGCTCCGGGAGCTACAGTATCGACTCCTGCATCTCTCTTATTATGACGACGTGAGGCGTTTCTGGATGGGGCTTACGGATACCCCACTCTGCATAAAGTGCGGTATGGAGGAGGGCACTTGCTGCACCGCCTTTTATATTTTACAACTGTTACCCCTCTCTGGACTCAGGTGATGCAGGTTGTTTCTCAATGTACCTGCCTTCAAGCACATTGTGTGGGCGCTATGGTGATCACTCATCCGCTGCATGGCTCTCTCCCCTGTCCGCTAGCCAAAACTAAATTTGCTCGTCTAGCGATGTTACTGGCCTGTTGGACCATACTTTGTGTGGGTGGAACCCAATACCGCGCCCCCAGTTACAACCTGGTATTCCCGGATGACATTGGAACTTCAATTGAAGTGCATGGACTGTCTTTCGGGACATCGTACAAGGGATAAGCAGTATGAGGACTGTTGGCAGGTTTTCTTTCTAGGTCTCCCTGGAGGGATGCAGGCGAATTTACACACTGATGTTTGGACTTAAGTAATTTCCTTGGTCTCGGGGGGAAGGAAGGGGGGGGCAGGGCTCAAATGGCTGTGGGACGTCTGACAGGTGTCTGAATGGGTGCAAGTGTATGTGGGGATGGAACAATTCCTAGGCTTGGGATGTATGTTTGCTTTCGGGGGGGGGGAATAGGTTTGCGCAAGCGTCACAAGAAAATCAAAGGTCAGGGGTATGTGCAGGGTCATAATTTACCCATGTATCATGTCTCTGGAACCTGGTATTTCTTACTATGGCCTGCCTACGTTTTGTAACTGTTTATTGTGCTTTTGCTCGTAGTGCAGCCTGTTTACATGGCTTTGTACTGCCCTTGTTCAATAAAAAGCTATTTTGACAAAAAAAAAAAATTCCCCATATCTAATTGTGGCTCCCCCCCCTTTGGTCCAGACTATGAATCACCCCTGTGCTCGAGGTAGGGAGTACCACATGAGAAATTATATTTACTAATATGATTTATCTTTGGGTTCCTAGTCTGAGTGGGGGATGAGACAGGGTGCCAGTCTCCCAAATACCACAATTCTGTGCCCTTCCCAAACGACCTCTAACTTGTGGCACCACAGACCAGATAAAATCATCACACCAGAATAAAACAGTAATTAACCCTTTTACTAGTATTGTGTAAGTAGACAGTAATGCCAACTAGAAAATTAAATGGGAAAAGTACAGTGGTGAAGTTTAATAACTTGCAGTTTTATCTTAAATCAAGCAATGTAAAAATAACGTTAGCCAGGGCAACCAGCATACCCATATGGATAGTAAAAAAACAAAACAAAACAACCCCCCCCCCCAAGAAACGCTAATAGGGAAAGGTTGGTGGGGAAAAGTAGCTAAGTACACAGTTTCAAAAATTGTCTTTACCCCTGCGTATTCAAAATGGAGGGGGGGGGGGGGGGGAGACAGATCCACCCCAATGTCACTAATTTGTAAAGGATGCACCCTGTCCCAAACACAAAACTGTGTTGGAAAAAAAATCAAGAAAATGAATAAGTCCCTTTTGATGGTGGAGTTGACTAGATGACAAAACCAAATAGATGAGCACTGCAGTAGGTAAAAGGTTTCTCTCTCCTGGGGAACTTCCCGAAATGCTTTACTTAGTACTAAACAGAAAATGGGCCTGGTTTCAGTCTCTTACACCAGTTTTTCTTCCCAGTACCTGCCAGCAAGGGTTTATGCTTGGCTTTGGCTAAAAGGCTGAAGCAGTTAAGATGAGATACTGAATTTGTGACAAAAGGCAAGGAAATAAACCTCCTCCCTCCTTTGCTAAGATACTCTCCATGCAAAGTTTAGATTACTTAAATCAGTCTCTTAGGAGGATGATCTAGTCATGTGCTCTTGGACCTGGATATCTCTGGAAAAGAAATCTCTGTCTCTCAGCTCCTGGCTCCTCTGTCCCTTGTTGGAATTTTACATGCAGCTTGGTTATGAAGAAAAACAGCTGTCTCTCTATTTCCTCAGCGTGCAGACTTCCATCCCTCCCTCTCAATATTTAGCTCTTCAGGAGAACTGACGGAAAGACTTCCAGATGCACTCCTCTCTTCCTGGCCATCCTCAACCCGCACACACAGAAAGAGTGCCAAAGTGATACTTTTCTACCATAAATGGTCTCCCAGCATTCCTTTGGTTTCCTTCTCTGCTGGCTATGTAGTGCTGTTACACAAGTACAACCCTTTTCCAAACTTATTAACACTGATTGCTGGATGCTGGTTGTTGCTGAACATTTGTTATTCTCAAGAGAGCACACAGTGGAGTTTGACATTTTTATATTCTTTTGCCTTGGCTGTGGTGGCTTGTAGTCTCTGCAGGGTTGAAAACACTTTTTTGACAGATCTAAATCATTCAGAACAAAACACAGCTCAGTCCACATTCTAAGGCTCCAACACATAAGCTTGTGAGGGTAGGAACCTGGTTTATAGTAGTTTGCTACATAATGCATCAAAAAGCATATCAAAGCAAGGTGACACTCCTGCGAAGAAACATTTTTCCAAGACAGACCACTGCATCATTGACCTTATGAACAAGATAGTTAAAAGGGAATATCAAAAGTACCTAAAAAAAATCAGACATTTAAAATTGAAAGAAACACAAAGGGACTTAGGGATATTGGTGTCCTCACCCAGTATCAGATAGTCTTCTATAGGAGCTGTATATTCAGCTATTTATCTCCCTCAACTTCTCAACCCTCTTTAAACTCATACCTCCCTTTCTTTTACTTTACAAATCTGAAAACATTATCCATTGACAAGCAGGGCAGAATTAGCCATGACACTTAGGCGATGCACAACTCACCAGTGAATTAAATCCCAGTGCTAGCGATGTTGACTCATTGTGCCCCAGGACATCGAGCCCAGAAGGCATCGATGCATTGAGCCAGAGAAATGTCAACTCATCAAGCCCTGATTTTTGACATATTGAACCTCGACACTAGTGATGCTCTCCCTCAACATCATTGTTGCACTGAGCAGAGGAACTCTTGACACCTTGAGCCTGTTAATGCACCAGGCCTTAATGCTATCGATACAATTCTTTCTTAAATCACCAGTCCCTGCAATGCATTCAGGGAGGATTGGAAGTGAGGAGGGAGACATACCCCCAGTCTATCTCCTCCTATCTCAAGAGTTTTCTCCATCAAGATTTTTGGAACAAGGTCTTCATCTAGAGGCACCAGTTCCCATCTGTTCAGTGGTTCCCTTTATTTCTATGCATCCCCCAAGACAGCTACTACTAAATCCAAGGGTCTTTCCAGAAGAACCCATTCTGGTTTCAGAAAAGGTTCCATCCCCAATGCCTGACCAAAGAACATGATAGCCCTTAGACCAAATAGTAGAGTTGTTGAAGACTTTTTCTCCCTGGCGACTAAGGACAAGGAAGGTATTCTTCAACCTCTATTCTCCAGAGTACTGGATTTACTTCCTCCTTTTGTCCCTGAACCTGGAGGTACTCCATCAGAAACCCCACGAGGGGATTCAAATCCTCTCCAGTCTCTCTTAGTGGAAATCAGCCAACTGGAGCTCACTCCCCAGGAATACTTCCCTCCAAGGCTACCAAGGAGCCCACCTCAGTCACTTCCATCATCATTAGGGTACTGGGTCAGTGTCCTTTCTCCCCTCGTATCAGATGATAAGTTGGGTAAGGTGTTGGGAGTTATCATTCATAAGGATAAAGACCCTCAGACAGGTGTCTTCAGCATTCTCCAGATCCTAGACACCCCAGTAGAGCCAGCAGTCATTCACATACATCCCATCCTGCAAGAATTACAAATAAGGATATTGGAGAATCCAATTTCTTGTGTTCTGGTAGCCAGAAAATTCGACTTGCAGTACAGTCCAGAAATCCCTAGGATTTGGGAAAGTACAGCTGCTCCAATAATCAGTCATGGAGTCAGTGCTAAAGTGATTGAAGAAAACAAGGATATTCTCCAACACTTCACCAGGGAAAGATCTCAGAATGCTAGACAACGTTGGGAAAACGTATTCCAGAATTCAATACTTAAAGCTCGTATTTTTATGCACCAGTTCTACATGGTGCAATAGTTACACAACTGCATTCAGAAACTGAAGCCGTTACTTAGCCCAGCTGATGGGGGCAACAGCCACTTCTAGATGTAGAGAAAGGCATATATCATCTCATTCGATCAATATGAGGTATTTGACACAATTGCCCTCATCGTTGGTTTCCACTGGAGCATGCAGAATGGATTGGCTACGGGCAGCAGTTTACACAAAGATATCCATGACATGTTGGCAAATGTTTCCTGCACGAGAGATCACCGCTTCAGAGATAAACTAAGGGAAATAGTTGCCCAGATCAAAGAGCAGCATTGGTGATTCAGTCACTCTCAACAAGCTCTGAGCAACAGTCAACAAAGTGCCCCTATTTCTCTTAAGCATTCAAACTTTCAGAGACCACCCTTTCTGGCAATTTTGGCAGTATTGTGCTTCTGCAATAACAACTTTCTTGTACTCCACCCCGGACTTGCTTGGAGCAGCGGGTAAGAAATGCTATTAAATAAAACAAACAAACTTCCAACTCAAGGCCGGCAATATGAGAGGCTGCAACCAAAATACAGTAAGTAGGTTGCGCTCAACTCTTCCAGTATGGGAAAGAATTAATCTTTTCCTGAAGGAGTAGCAAAAAAATCACCAAGGAATCACTAGGTACTTAAGATCATGGAATCTGATTACAGCTTGTATTTCTCCCGACTTCTGATGCTTCTCTATTGTCAATCTTCAATTTTGATCCATCTCACTCCTCACAACGCTACCTGGAGGTGTAGTAGATTCTCAAATAGCAGGCAATTGAACCTGTCCCATCTAACCAACATGGCCAGATGATCTACTCCCGCTATTTCCTTATTCCCAAGAAATATAGGAATTGAGACTCATCCTGGATTTACAAAATCTGAACAAGAATCTATTATGGCAGAAACTCAAGATGAAATCCCTGCAATCATTCTGCCCTTTATCGAGACAGGAAAGTGGATGTGTGCTCTAGATCTGAAAGTTGCATATGCCCACATACCCATCCATCTCTACTTCCCACTGGCACTATCCATGCTTTGTGGTAAAATCTTGTAACTATCAGCATCAGGAGCTCCCCTTCAGACTCTCAGCGGCACCACAGATCTTTACCAAATGCCTGGCTGTAGTGGCAGCACATTTTTGTCAGGTTATTTGTGTTTTTTGTTTTACCTAGATGACTGGCTAGTTACCTCACCTTCCCAGTAGGGAGTGTTGACCTCCCTGTGGAAGACAATTCAACTTCTTCAGTCACTGGGTTTCCTAGTAAATTTTGAAAAATCGACCCTGATCCCATTTCAAAAAATCAAATTCATCGAGGCATGGATAGACTCTCTACAGGAAAAAGCAATTTTCTCTGACAGAGCAGATTTCCTCAGATCCCTAGCTCATTCAGTCAACAGTCTGAAAAGTACTATTTGTTCTGGGCCAAACGGTGGTGTCAGTACATGTGGTCTCTCTAAACCACCTCCATGTGCGCATCCTAAAATGGGGCCCCACTCCCAATGAGACGAGTTAACAATTCCTGACATCTCTGCTGAGTGTCTCAGAGAAAGTAAGAGAGATCTCCACTGGTGGTCAGATCCATACATTTTACAGGAGGAGCCCCCTCCATCTGCTCCCTATCAGATCAAGTTAGCTACAGATGGGAAGTGCACAAGAGTCCTTTCAAAACCCAAGTAACTTGGATGTCAGTGGAACAGCAGTTTCAAATTGATCTGTTGGCGCTTCAAGCAATCAGACACACTCAGAGCTTTCTTGCATGTCCTCGAGGGAAAAAGGATTCTCATCCACAAGAAAGAAGGCCCAAGATCATAGACGCTCTGTCAGAAGGAATAAAGATATGGGAATGAGCATGCAACCATCCAGCTTTTCTGCAAGCGACCTATCTTCAAAGGATTTCCAACATATTGGCAGATCACCTCAGCAGGGTGTTTTATTCTTGTGAATGGTCTCTTCATCAGTCAACCTCCAACAGGCTGTACGACCTTAGGGGTAGATTTTCAAACCGCGCGATTTGGCCTACTTTTGCTGGCGCATCAGGCGCAAGCAAAAGTACGCTGGATTTTAGTAGATACGCGCGCTAAAATCCGGGATCGGCGCGCGCAAGGCTATGGATTCTGTATAGCCGGCGCGCGCCGAGCCGCACAGCCTACCTCCGTTCCCTCCGAGGCCGCTCCGAAATCGGAGCGGCCTCAGAGGGAACTTTCTTTTGCCCTCCCCTCACCTTCCCCTCCCTTCCCCTACCTAACCCACCCGCCCGGCCCTGTCTAAACCCCATCCTTACCTTTGTCGGGGGATTTACGCCTCCCTCTAGGAGGCGTAAATCCCCGCGCGCCGGGACGCGACCTGGGGGCGGGTCCGGAGGGTGCGGCCACGCCCCCGGACCGCCCCGGGCCGTAACCACACCCCCGAACCCACCCCTGAAACGCCCCCCAAACAGCGCTGCGCTCGGTCCCGCCCCCAACACGCCCCCCTCCGAAAACCCCGGGACTTACGCGAGTCCCGGGGCTCTGCGCGCGCCGGTAGGCCTATGTACAATAGGCTCACCGGCGCGCAGGGCCCTGCTCGCCTAAACTCTGGTCCAATCCAGATGCTTTTCTGCTCACCTGGAATACAGATCTCATGTATGCTTTTCCACCGATTTGCATAATAGCAAGGATGGTGTAAAAAGTGCTCAAAGACCAGGCTCACCTGATATGACCCGGTTCTCATACCCAGTAAAACTGTCCATCGGCCCCACCCCACCTTCTCCCCCAATTCCTCTAGGAGCTGATCCAACCTTATTGACTTAAGAGGAGGGCCCTCCTATCTTTCAATTTGACAGCCCAGATATTGAGTGCTTGCTGATTGCATTCCTATTCTTACCAAGGAAGTTGAAGACATTAGTATCTGCCAGAAGGTTCTCAATTAGAAAGGCTTACAGCTTTAAATGGAAATGGTTTTGTCCTGGTGTCAAGAGAACTCCCTGGACCCATTCACATGCGAACTTTGAAAGCTACTTCAGTACTTGTTCTCATTCCTCTTCGGGACTCAGTCAAGGTGCATCTCAGTATCATAGCAGCCTGCCATGTTAAAGTGGAGAGTAAACAGATATATACTGATCCTTTAGTGTCAAAGGATGGAAGAAATATGGCACACCAAGCCTCTGGTGGCCAAACCACCTGTTCCATGTGACCTTATTGTGGTTCTGGCACAGATTATGAAGCCTCTTTTTGAGCAATTGGAGTCAGCTTCTTTGAAGTTTCTCACATATCCTTCACATCAGCCAGAAGAGTCGATGAGCTTCAGGTATTGGTACATTATTCTCCATATATATAGTTCTTCCACAATAGGGTGGTGCTCCACACCCACCCCAAATTTCTGCCAAAATTGATGTCAACTTTTCATATAAATCAAGCTATCATGTTACCCAAGTTCTTTCCAAAGCCACATGTACATAAAGGTGAAAAGGCCCTTCATTCATTGGACTGTAAGAGAACCTTGGCTTACTACTGAATGAGAACTCAGATCATCAGGCTTCACAAGTATTCATCTCATGATCCTAACCATTTGGGCATAGCAGCTGCCAAGCAAATGTTGTCCACTGGCTAGCAGACTGCATTGTACATTGTTATGCAATTGTTGGCCTCCAGATTACAGCTCATCAGTGCTTCAGTGGCTCTTCTGCGAGCTATGCTAGCAAGGAGATCTGCAAAGCTGTAACTTGGTCATCACTATATACCTTCATATCCCATTTCTGTCTGGACAATCTATCAAGAAGTGACAGTAAATTTGGACAAGTTTTGTATAGCATGTTCACTCCATAGTCCACTCTCCACAGTGGAGTCTGGGTTGCTTTATTCAGTAAGTGCTCCACTGCAACCTTCAGCTTGAGACACCACACGTGTCATGGCTAATTCAGCCCTGCTTGTTGATGGAGAAATCCGTTTGCTACCATAAATGGGGTTCTCAGTAGAAAGCAGGATGACTTAGACATACTTAATACCCACCTGCCTCCCTGGAGAGTCAACTACCTAGTTAAAGTTTAGCTCTAAAATAAACTGAGGGACTATGAGCTAAGAGAGAAGGGTCCATTTGGTGTCACCCATGTGTGATGTCACCCCCTAATTGTAATCCAACCTGCAGTTTACTTGTATACTTGGACAATAGCATCCTTAGCTTATTCTGCAATGACTAGATGGAAGAAGTGTAGCTCTCAAAAGCTAGTGTAGTAAGCTAGTCTAATGAAAAGTTATCACATACAACTTGTTTGTTGACCTTTATTTCTACCCTTTCTATAAGGTTGCCATATTATCTCATCATAAAACCTCATAATAACTGATTTAATATAATACATATTCATTATTATAACACAGCCATGGATGTTACAGCAGCCTTCACTTGCCAACAGAGGGGGGGGGGGCCCTAATAGCCATTAGATATCACATGGTGTCCCAGATGTCAGAGCCACACCTCTCAAGAAAACAACGTCTGCTGATAAAACTATTTCAGCCACTGCCTCTTCTGCTTTTTCTGTTGTTGCTACTCCAGCTGCTTCCTTCTCGGTGTCTGTCATTTGCTCCCATGGGTATGAATAGCTGTGTTACTTCCATGCCCAATCCCTTGGATGTCACTCAAATGGGAAAAAGGTAGGAAATAACTGTTTTTACTAGGGAACATTTGGATTCACTGGAGGCGATAAGAATGTTTACTAGAAATACTGTGATTTGCAAATGCTGTTAATAAAGAACAATTCAACCTTTAAAGTGATGAGTAAAGAGGAGAAATCCTTCCCTCTCCCGCCCCCCCTGCCAACTAGTAACACTACTACAATTAATACCCTCACACTGTGGACTATTTTCTCAGTTGGGGCACAGCCTGGTGGTTGAGAAACACTATATTAAAGCATGTTAGACATGCTTACTGTATAGGCACTGTATTCCTCGCAGGCTGTGATATCTTTTATTGGACCAGCATAACAACTATCCCAGGAATTATTACAGCTGGGGTTTTTTTTTTGTTTTTTTAAAGACTACATTGGCACATTCTTTATGCACTATGAGAGAACTGCAGAAAAGGAGTCCATTATCCGCTTGTCAGAAACATTCCATAAAAAGGTGAATGCTGCACAGGCACATCTCATTAATCATGGAACAAAATGCACTGCTGAAGGCTTGTTTCTGCATTCAGCAATACTATCTTCAGCAGAGTACAGAGCTCTGTAGCATTAGGCAAAACTGGGTAGATTTTCCCTAGATTTCAGAGAAGCCCGCAGATAAGCATTCATTTTCAAATGTTTACGCTTTCTCATTCAGATTACCAGTGAGCGTAAAGAGCTTTGATGGCACATTGTTTTAAATGCATACTTTACCAAGCATTGATGGGAGGATGAAAGGTTGTGTTCTAACTTTCGTATCATCATCTCTGTCTTATCTGATCATTTGGGTGTGGTACACCAATCCACACTAACCAACAGCATATGAGGTTTGTTGAAGTCTACATTTCATAGCAGTATGACTGGTTTCATACTGCTGTGAAACACACTGCCAGATACATGGATCATTACCTTGTACACAGAGTATTATAGAGGCAATACTCATAAAACGGCATTAGAACAGAGCTTCACAAACCTGTCCTAGTGACCCCACAGCCAGTCAGGTTTTCAGGATATCCACAATGAATATGCATGTGATAAATCTACACATACTGGGTCTCCAATGTATGCAGATTTATCTCATGCATAATCACTGTGAATATCCTGAAAACCTGACTGGCTGTGGGGGTCACCAATATAGATTTGGAAAACCTTGAACCATTGTTTGCTGCTAGAACTAACAATTATTACCCAACTTGCATAATGCATGGACAGACATAATCCCCACATTGAGTCTATTAGTATATGATAATAGATGCAATGTGGGGAACATCTTCTTTTGCTATGTACTGTAACAAAGAGTTCCTTTCCTGCAAAATCTTATTTTTCAGTGATCCAACAGTGTGTGAGTATATTTATCTATAACATTTCTGCTTACTGTCTTACCTAGAAAGCATCTAGTCCTTGGGACACACCTAGGCAATCTGGTTTTCAGGATATCCATAATGAATATGCATGAGATAGATCTGCATACAATGGAGGAGGTGCATGCATATCTACCTCATGCATACTTACTGTGGCTATCCTGAAAACCAGACTGGCTAGGTGTCCCCTAAGGACAGAACTGAGAACCATTTCTATAAGGGGGATTCTACCTCTCAATGTGCATCAGATGCATCCAACATTCCTTCCAGGGCTCTCAGAAAATAGAACTATGATGCAGGAACACACCCAAGGCTTATGGTATCAGCACGTCGCTTTATGACTCAGATTTGGGAAGAAAATACATGATCTAAACCCTGACCTTGCCTTGGCAATGATGTATGCATCCCTCCAGGATGGGAAGCTCTGACAACACTGTTTATTCATGCAGCCCTAAGCTTGGGTAAAGGCAGCTGCCGTCAACTTTATAAGGTCATGGAGGAAAACACAGAAGGGAAGGTTTCCTGTAAGGGATAAACTTTTCCTTCCCACCAAAGGGCTTCAGAACTTAATGCCTGCCAAGGTACACAACCCCAAAGTATGATAACTTCCAACACTTACTACTGTGAGCAGGCAGCTGCACAATCCCACAGGCAAGGCTTACCCAGATACCAAAGCGACTGAAACAGTGTGATCACATCGCTCCATGTATACAAAGACACTTTTGGCTCTGAGCCCTTAATTAGCATAAAAAACAGTCATCCAGTGATTAGAAACCTCACAATGTGTTAAAACAAAAGTAAAAAATCAATACATCATTAAAAACAACAGACAAAACGTCTTGCTGACATAAATCTGTTGTTTTAGGTTAAAATGTTCCCCAAAAAGAATTCATGATACTTTGATGGTAACCGTCAAACCATTTATAGTTTATGAATAACTGTGTCCACTCTGAGGATAAGGCCCAAGATGGTTATTAATAGTATTTTACTTTTATTTATTTATTCAACATAATATACTGACTGATATTCAAAAACATCTCCAAATGGTTTTCAATAATAAAAGGGTACTAAACTTTTATTATTAGCAACTAGATTCACAATGAAATAAGCTGGTGGGCCTACTTCCCTTTCTAGTAGATAAATGTGATCATTAAATCCAGCATCTGAGACTCAGCCGCAGCCAACAATGGAATGAGGATGGAAAGAGCACAATGAGCGCACTTCTCTGGCCACAACTCATGCTGCACCTGCTTTGTGAATAAATGGAGGACTTTGGTTTCCAGAGCTGCCAATCGGGTACACTACAATCCACCCCCAACAGTCACACCTCTGGAGGCCAAGGGGATGAAGGAACAGACAGGGAGAGACAGAGATGGCCAGAGGCCCTCACCATATGGCAGGGGGGGGGGGGGGGAGAGAGAGAGAGAGAAGCACTGCTAAACCATGGAGGGAGGAAAAACCCAAAAGAGTGGGAAGCTGAAGAACCCCAAGGTACAGGAGTAGCCAGGGCCAACTCTAGGCTAATCCTGTGCAAAGAGAAATTGGTGCTCCTTCCCACCTCAGTGAAAGTTACCAGCTTTACTCATGCCACCATCTCCAGTCTTGCTCTTATCTTCTATTCTCCTTCCTCATTGATAACTTCCCTGTTCTCCTCACACCTTCTATCCATGCCCCTCGTCTTCCATCCTTCTCTCCCCCACACCTTCCATCCCTGCTCCTCAAATCTTCCATCCTCCGCCTCCTTGCCATTCCATTCCTGCTTCAGCTCAGTCCTGCCAATAGGGGAGCAGTGCTGGGGTCTCGGCACGTCTAAACACTGCTTTCTGCTACCGGTGTCTCTCTCTCTCCTGCGTGGTTCATCAGTGTAGCACATGGGCCAGAGAGACACCAGCAGCAGTGTTTGAAAGCACCAGGACCCCAGCACTGCTCTCGTCTGTGGGGGTGGCAGTACCAGGACTTCAGCCCCACGGGCCACAGGGAAAGGGGTGGCATTTGGCAGCAAATCTTCCTCACTTCATGGGGTGAAAGGGGTGGTGGGCGGATGAGGGACCATAGCTGTTCTTCAGCCCACCTGCTGCATTAGGAAGGAACACTGGTGCTCCCAGAGTTTGGGGCCCTATGCACGGGTTGGACACTCTAAAAGCCAGGCCTGGGAGAGGCACTCTCTAGAAGCTGGGGGCTGTGGGAAAGCGTGACAGGTTTAACTGGGCCCTTTTGGTACAGAGGATGACTGCCAGTAAAATAAAGCTTCAAGCAAACTATGTTTTCTATTTTCTGTTTGTTGTCAGGAGTTTTACCCCACATTGCCTGAATGGAAAGGAGGTAGTCCTAAGAAACAATAAGAGCCCAACTACAATCATACAATCATTTGGGAGGGGTTTATATCACAGACACGTTTTGAACTGGACAGCCAAGAGCCCAGTGGTATGGCTGAGGGCCAAAAGCACCCAAGGGACCATTCAGGCAGTGGTAAAAAAATTAATATGCAAAAAACATAATATTCCATAATATTTGTATAGTGTTATGAATTTCTGTGAGTTGCTTTGTTTTAAACTATTTTATTGCTTTATTGTGATCTGCTTAGCTTGACATATTATAGGCAGAATATAAATATTTTAAAAATAAATTAGGCTGTTTCCTTGCATCTTGCACCAAAGTGTAAATGTTTCTCCATGCCGTTCATCAAATAGCAGACAAACCCCATAAAGCAACAGTGTTGACCCTCTGTGATAAAAAGGCACAATAAGCTCTCTGTGGACCTTGCTCAGAGAAGTCTCACTGCTGCAGTCTTAAGAAAATATAACAACAAAAAATGAAGGGGAATTCATATCAAGGGATTGTTCCAAAGCAAAGCCCCACAAAAAAAGACAGTAAATAGAGCAGAAAGAAAGTGGGGATGGCAGAAGGGGAGTGTATTGATGGGGGGTATAGGGAAAAACAAGAGATTAGATATTTCCATAATCAAATCTGTGCAATGCTCAGTAGGTGAATAGAGATTTCAGATGGAAGATGTAGGTATAACGGAAACCAGTAAAGACTGAAATAATTACAGCACTGCTCTCTATTAAGAGCTTGTCTGAGTTATCACTTAAGTGATTACAAATGGTAAAGAATATTACAGCTAGAGTGGCTAAGGGCCTCAGGAGCCAGGATCATATTACTCCAGGCCTGTGTGAGTTACACTGGTTACCAGTTTCTTACCGAGTTAAATTCTAACTGCTAGTATTTACACAATACAGATCCAGATTATTTAACCTGGTTTTTGACTCCCTATGCTCCTGTGAGAAGGTTTAGGTCTGCAAAACAAAATCTTCTCAGGATTCTAGTTCCATCACAGGTTAGACTTGGTTACATGAAATACAGCTTTTATTTGTCTAGCACCTGTTTTATGGACCAAACTTCCTTTAGAAAGCTGCACTATTGAATATACCTCCAAAGTTAGCCAGATAGGTTTATCCGGCTAACTTTACTAGCCAGTGACTGAATATGGACCTCTTATAAAATATGTTGTGGAACTAGTATGGGAAATCTTCTACTTGGCTCAAAGAGTAATCTACTGCCTCCTGGACTTCAGACAGGATCAGACAATATCACTGCATTTCAAAGTATTTACCAGTTCATTAAAAAATATTAGAAACTATTTTTATGTTCAAAACATGATGGTGAAATAATGAAATCAAAGCTACGTATCGTCTGTTTACCCAGAACATTTTAACCAAAGTGCTTTCTGCTCACAATGCTTCCCCTATCACGATAGGAGCGTATGTTGGAAAGTGGCCAGTCGGCTCCATTTTTACTGTGACAGTGCAGGGCCCGAAGCCTATCGAGCACTCTGGGCCGCACTAGCCCACCAGGGTTAGAAAGGTGTGATTGGGGGACCAGGGGGTCTCAGTCTGGAAGAGGCAGGTTGGGAAGGGAGGGGACAGGCCTGTGCTGAGTGATTTTCTTGCCTTAGGGTCACTTCTAGAAGTGGCAGAGGGGTGGGATGGAGGAGCCTCACAAGATTCACCTCCTCTCCGCTCCAAACCGCAAGCCTGGAAGAATTTGAACTTACCTCCACCTTAGAGATAGAAAATGTGCTAAAGAGACTCAAACCTGCATCACACCCTCTGGATGCGATTCCATCCAACCTCCTCATAGCATGCGCAAAAGATGTCGCTAAGCCTATCGCTCAGATCAACGCCTCCTTATCTCAGGGCCTAGTCCTGGACCCCCTTAAACTCGCCATCTTAAAACCTTTATTAAAAAAACCTAATCTCTCCACTGACAACCCAGCTAACTTTCGCCCGATCGCCAATCTTCCGATTATCGCCAAAATCCTGGAAAGAATAGTTAATAAACAACTTTCCGAGTTCCTCGACAACAACAACATCCTCTCCCCGGCGCAACTTGGATTCCGTAAATCCCATAACACAGAATCCCTGCTATTATCACTGTCAGATAACATCCTCATGAACTTAGAAAATAAACAACCCAGTCTGGTCATCCTCCTCGACTTAACTGCTGCATTTGACACAGTGAACCATGAGATTCTCACAGAACGATTAACCGAGATCAGCATTAAAAACACAGCTCTAAGCTGGTTCAAATCCTTCCTCCAGAACAGGTACTATAAAGTCAAGATCAACAGCTCAGAGTCCACACCTTTCAATTCCTCACGAGGAGTCCCTCAAGGCTCATCTTTATCCCCAACTTTATTCAACATCTACCTGCTACCGCTATGTCAGCTCCTGTCCAATCTACAATTAACCCATTATGTATACGCAGATGACGTCCAAATCCTCATACCTATCACCGACTCACTGCACAAAACACTACTCTTTTGGAATTCCTGCCTTCTCTCCATCAATAACCTACTCTCAAACCTCAACCTGATACTAAACACCGACAAGACAGAATTTCTATTGATCTCACAAGATGGCAACTTTCCGATAAATAACTCAATCCTTGCTACGCTCCCAGCCTTATCACCCCGGGTCAGAAACCTAGGGGTAATCATGGATAATCAACTGAACTACAGAGGTTTTATCAACAACACTGTAAAAGAATGTTACTTCAAACTCCAAGTCTTAAAAAGGTTAAGACCCCTCCTCCATTTCTACGATTTTAGGTCTGTTTTACAATCAATCATTTTTTCAAAAATCGATTATTGTAACTCACTGCTACACGGACTTCCAGACAACTCATTAAAACCTCTTCAGATGCTACAAAACTCAACAGCAAGGATTCTAACAAAGTCCAGCAAAAGAGACCATATAACACCTATTCTAAAGAATCTCCACTGGCTCCCAATCAAATTCAGAATTCGCTATAAACTATTATCAATCATCCATAAAGTCATTCACAACATCACTCCACTGGACCTTAGGATTCCTCTACAATCTCATGTCTCCTCCCGTCCGCTGAGATTAGCACCTATCAAAACGACATTAAGTAAAAGAGCTCTTTCCACGGCTAGTCCCAAACTGTGGAACTCGCTCCCACCTGACCTCAGGCTGGAACAATGCCCAATCACGTTCAAAAAAAGACTCATTACATGGTTATTCTGTCAAGCCTTCTCTTAACAATACTCAGCTTCCACAGCTCCCTCGGACATCCCTTACCCAGAGCAACCCCTTAAGTACCCATTAACTTATGTTATATAGCTATAATTGCACCTTCCTTCTACCCCTCTTGCAGTCAACCTTCCTCATTCTAGTTGGCTTAGGCCACACTGGATCATTTCCCTCACCTTGTCACTCCTTGTTCTACCATGTTATTTTGTTTCCAAGTTATTTTCTTCCTTGTTCACTGTAAGACATATCTCATGTCATTTGTTTGATGGTTGAAATGTAAACAAAAGTGATTAGTAACTCTGTTACCTGAACCTCGGTATAAAAAAGCTTTAAATAAATAAATAAATAAGATCCCCATGGCTTTTTCACCATTTGGGGGAAGGGGGCTTTAAGCTCCTCAAGACTCTGCCCCGGAGCACTGGGATGTGTGTCAGCATCCCGATGCTTCTGGGGAAAGTTAGTTACGACTCCAGAGCTGTAGCTAACTTTCATGACAATAACACAGCTTGTGATTTTTCAGGCAAGCTGCATTAATTTATTACCATGAATTTGCAGGCATAGCAACTCATAAAAATGTGCAATATTTAAAATACCACACATTACTAATGTGTTAAGGTGTTTACCATGCAGTAAATGCCTAACATGACTTAGTACATATAGGACCTTCCCCCCCCCCCCCTTCCCCCGTAGTCACCGTCTCTTTAGGATCCTAAATTTAGTAACTCCACTCTATCCAATTTTCAAGAGAACCAATTTAGAACCCTAACTCCCAAAGTTAGGCACCTAAACCCTTCAAAAATCAGCTTCCAAGTAAATAGTGATGAACCAAAACTTGTACCATGCAATGGAAAGCCATTTATCTTAATGAAAGATTCAAGACTTACGAAGATAATTGATCCCATAATAGAAGATCTTGGAGGGACAACAGCAATCAATGCAGCCAATATATGCAATGCAATCAGAGATGAATTTAAAAAATAGGCACATTTGATTTCAGCTGGATCGTCTAACTCAATTTGACAAATCAATACTTGCAATAAACATCCTGTTCGCTGCTGAAGACCAAATTGTTCTGTGGATTTTATAATGAGGAAGATTAAAGGAGACATACTTGAGAACCTATAAAATTTGGATATGGACACGGTCACTAATTAAGCAGCTCATATAACTGTACTTTGTACCAACAGACAATGGATCAAATAATAGTTAAAAAAAAAAAAAGTGCCGCATATGATTGAATATGAAAAAGGAGATTATTTAAGTGACTCCAGCTCATCTACTGCAGAAGAGCAGGATAGAATGAAGGACAAGGAGAAAGATAATACATTGAAAGAATATTGAGCTACTCAACTTTTTCACAAAAATATGCAATATATGCAAGAAACTAAGAAACCAAACAATAAGGGTAGTTCTATTAGTTAAAACTGAAAACAATTCATTTTGGATTGCCCTACAAGATGACTCTTAACTTGTGACATATTGGAGCAGTTATTGGAATTGCAGGAGTTTTCTCAAGATTTAAAATAATAATAATAATAAATTGTATAGCACTACCAGGCATGTGCAGCACTTCAGAGACACACATAAGAGACAGTCCCTGCTCTTCGGAGCTTACAATTTAAACAAGACAGACAAAAAAAACAAATAAGAGGCTTTGAGTTAGCACAGTGAGGCCATGAATAGGAAGGACTATACCAGGTGGGTTAAATGTGGGATTAATTGAGGAGAAGCAATTTTAATTTAATAAAGCTGCAAAGAATGAGGGAATCATTACAAAAGAGTTTCTTTAATTGAATAATGGTGCAAAAGTGAAGCCTCTTAAGGGCTTATGCAAGAAAACAGCCACTGCTGCTAATCCTGCCATGAACTTCTTCCTCTTACTATATAAGCTTGTCCTAATCCTTTTTTAGGGTTTTAAACTGTCCAGTCTCATTAAAGGTACTCCTGGGATGCTTACAGGCAAGTGACGATCTCCGCCACACAGGGGATCCATTTCTTTAAATCTGTAAGTAGAGTATCCTTGGTGCATATGAAAATTCTGCCTAGCTGTAATTACACAGAAAAATGTCTGAATATATTAGACATATAACAGGCAAAAAAGGGGTTGAATTAGCACAGCATATACTACATTTTCATTGCGAAAAAACCAATTATAGACATAGTCCAAGATTAAGAATTTTTTTTAAATTGATTGCACAAGTCTTCACACCCCTTGACCCAATACCCCTTTTACCTCAGTAACAGCCATGAGTCATTAAGGATAAGTGTCTACAAACTTTACACAATGGGATGGTGCCGTTTTTGCCCATTCTTCTTGGCAGAAGAGCTCAAGCTCTTTCAAGTTTGTCTGGGGATTATCTGTGGCTTGCAGACTGCAATTTTCAAGTCTTGCCACAGGTTTTCTATTGGACTCAGGTCTGGTCTTTGACTGGACCTACTTGAGGGCTCTCTCTTTCTTTTTGCTGGCCTACTTCATTATTGCTTTTGCTTTATGCTTAGGATCATCGATCTGCTGAGAAATGAATCTTCTCCCCATTTCCAGATCTGTGGCCGACTGGAACAGGTTTTCCTCCATCCATCTTCACAAGCCTCCCTGTCCCCACTGCTGCCACCACCACGGTTTATGGAGGGGATGTTCTGTGCTTGCTTTACGCCATACCTATCACTCAGCATTGAGACAAAATTTTCCATTTTGGTCTCAGACCACAAAACCTTTTTTCCACATGCATGCAGTGTCCCCTTTGTGTTTCTTTGCATGCACTACGTGATACATCATATGGCTTTTTTTTTTTTAAGCAGTTGCTTCCTTCTTGCCATTGTCCCATACAGGCCATGTTTGTGGCGCAATCTTGAATTTGTCGAACATTTTCCCCAGTCTCAGCCAGAGGCCTCTATTTCTTTTAAAGTAATCTTAGCCTCACAGAGATTTTCCGCAGCAGTTTCCTGAACAGCTGGCTCCTGATTTTGGAGGGACAGTCTGATGCTGGCCGTGTCTTGGTGGTTCCAAACTGTTTCCACTTAACAATGATGGACCTGACAAAGTCCCAAAGGATATTCAAAGGCATTACCATTGTCTTATAGCCTTCTCCTAGTCTATGCCTTTGGACAATGTTATCTCAGAGTTCTTTCAGCATGTTTTGATCTTTTCTTCAAATGTTCAAATTCACTTCATGCAACTGAAACAGTTTGATTCTTCATTCAGGAGTAATAGAATCAGCGCAATTAATTTGATTAGATACAAATGGACACTAACTTATTATAGGCCTTGTCAAGACATTTTTGAACTGGAGCTAATTTGGATTTGCTATGACAAAGGGTTTGAAGACATGCAATCAAAGACTTTTTATTCTTAATTACTTTTGGAATATTTCTAGACAGTAATTCTTTCATGATGAAAATGTAGAGTATGCTGTGTAGATCAGTGAAACAATCTCCTTTAATGTAATTTGATTTGTATTTTTTAGACAGAATACTGGGGTTTAAGATGGGAAGATTATGTAGAATTCTTGCTACATTTTTTGTGATTTTAGCTTCATTCCCCAGGACTGTGCTTCTCTCCCTTCCCTGAACAATCACATTCACCTACAAACCATTAATATTTAAATTTCACAAGGCAACTCCTTAAGAGTTGCAATATAAATGCTGTTCAGCTATTTCAGATCCAAGCATGAGGAAAGTAAATGTGAGAGACACAGAACTCACCACTTTAGTTAAAAAATGTTTTCAGATGATTGAATTCTGAGTATATGTGAAAGATGTGTGAATGGACAGTAACTAGAAATGAAGCCTTAATGACTGGCGCTACTGCTCACGTTTCAAACTTTTGCTAATTCAACCCCTTTTTGTGTCTGATACATGTACCTAATATATTTTTTAGACAGCAGAGTGTGAAAAATGTACAAGGCTGTGAAGACATTTACAAGGCACTGTATACCTGGTTATCAATTCAAAAACTGACAACTGCTCTGCAGCCTACCAAAAAGGCAACTAAAACATAATCTGAAGTTTACTATAAGGGATTTCTGCAAGGCATGGTTGAAATAGCAGCTGGAATCTCCAGAACAGCAACATATTTTTCTAGCAGGTTAGTATACAGTATAAAAAAAAGCATGAAAAATACATTTTTGAAAGTGAAATGACTCTCACAGCTATACATCTAGAGACTAGATATCAATTGCTGTTGTCTGGCATGGACACAACTAGAGCCAAGTGTCATCTCATGTCAAAAGAGGAGAAGATAGGGATTGTCATTTATGGCAATGGAATGTATATAGAATCAATGAATTCTCATCGACACACTAGAACAGTGGTGGGCAAACTATGGCCTGCGGGCCAGATTTGGCCCTTAAAGGGTTTTAATCCGGCCTGCCTATCATTTGGGTACACTCCATTATGTGTGGCCTGTTGATGCTTTGACCTGTCTGCCCTGCCTCATCATCAAAGGTCAAGTTATAGACCTTGATGACGCTTAAGCAGGGAGGTGCAATGGCGGGGCTCCCACCCACCCCCCACCAGCGAGGAGAGACCCCATTTGTCGGCACTGGCGGGGAACCTGCTTGTGTGCGCGTGCCTGTGAAAGTGAGAGAGAGAGAGAGAGAGAGAGGGAGCCTGCTTGTGTACGCGCACCTGTGAAAGTGAGAGAGGGAGCCTGCTTGTGTGTGCACGCCTGTGAAAGTGAGAGAGAGCCTGCTTGTGTGCGTGCGCCTGTGAAAGTGAGCAAGTGGGAGCCTGCTTGTGTGCGCGCGCCTGTGAAAGTGAGAGAGAGAGAGAGGGAGCCTGCTTGTGTGCATGCGCCTGTGAAAGTGAGAGACGGAGCCTGCTTGTGTGTGCACGCCTGTGAAAGTGACAGAGAGAATGGAAGTCCGCTTGTATGTGATCGCCTGTGAAAGTGACAGAGAGAGAGTGGGAGCCTGCTTTTGTGTGTGTGCCTGTGAAAGTGAGAGAGAGCCTGCTTGTGTGCGTGCACCTGTGAAAGTGAGCGAGTGAGAGCCTGCTTGTGTGCGTGCGCCTGTGAAAGTGAGAGAGGGAGCCTGCTTGTGTGTGCATGCCTGTGAAAGTGAGGGAGAGAGTGGAAGCCTGCTTGTGTGTGATCGCCTGTGAAAGTGAGAGCGAGAGTGGGAGCCTGCTTGTGTGCGCGTGCCTGTGAAAGTGACAGAGAGAGTGGGAGCCTGCTTGTGTGTGTGCCTGTGAAAGAGTGTCTGCAATCTCAGGCTGACTGGAAATGAAAAGTTTCCAGATATGGAGGGGGGATTTTTTTTTTTTTAATCCTTATTAGTTTTAATAAGGTAGTATGTATGTAAACCATTGTGATGGCATGTCTGAACGACAGTATAGAAAATTCGATAAATAAATAAATAATTATTGGGTGTTTGATAGGTCTGCTGTTTTGAAATATTTGATTGATTTTTGGGAAAAGCTTAATGTTTTTTTTTTATCCTTTTTCTTCTTATTTATTAGGTGATGTTCTATTTCTCATCTGTTTTGAAATATTCTTTTCATATTTATGTTTTCCTCACTTCTATGCCCGATGTATATTTCTTGACTTTGTTTTATGAGGAATGGTGATATTTCTGTTTTTGATTATTGCACTGCATTTGAGTCTGCCTTTTAGTGGTTTCCAGTCTTTTGTCTGCACCTTACTCTTTATACTCACGGCCTGCATTTGTGGCTGAGGCTAGATGGTCTGTTAGCTGGGAAAATGTCTTGTACCTGATGAGGTGAAGGTTTTTCTGATTTTTGGTAGAGGCTGGAATCCATGAGGCTAAAAATGATGGGGCTTAAGCCTGCTGGATACTGAAATTCTGCAGCAAGTTTTGGAAATTTGATTGATATGTCGAGGTCCCGTCCTGCCCCACCTTCCGACCCTCATTGCAGTCAATAACTTGTAATGTGGCCCCAGCACCAAAAGGTTTGCCCACCCCTGCACTAGAAACAGAAAAAAAGATGACCTGAAATCATTCCTGAACTTAAAAGAAAAACTGAAGCAGCAAAAGATTGTCTGGCAATGAATCAAACAAGATTGCCATTTCAATCAATTTCCTGTTTCAAGTGCAAGCCATCAAATCTCCTCTCAATAATCCTTACATTTATGTTGCTTTCTGTTAACCCTTCACAATGCTTCATCTTCATATTTCTCTCTTTCTGGTTCTATTCTAGCGATGGCATTCACAGACCAGCTCTCTACGATGGAGGCAGTATTCAGACCAGTCTCTTCTACTGGAGCTTCCAAGTTTAGGATTTTACAAATCAAAACTTTGAAAACCAAAGTACAGTACATGGCTTTCCAAATGTGGTTGCTTTGCCTACTGAATTCTCTCTCTGCAACCTTGTATATAATTTCCTTGGTTCTCTGTCATTTTCAGGTTCATTTGCAGTTGGCTAGCTTTTGGGGATATTTGAACTGACTTCATTCATTTTTGATGGAGAAGGCAGTTTAGTGCTGTGCACTACAATCTGCCACCTTTCTTGACCAGTTTAATTGCTTGCTAATCACTGAAGCATTCAGCCCCTTCTCTTGGATGGATGCAGGCCATTTAACCAGTAAAGTTTTAGATCCCTCCAGGGAAAATTAATCTTTATTCCCTATCAGCTCTGCAACTATGAAGCTCCTGATATGGAATATCCTGTGCTTCCCCTACTATACATAAGTAGAATCTTTTCCTTATCTACCAAAATTACTCCTTCTCTACCCAAACTTTGCCAGGTCATTTGTTTGTCAATGGACAATGACATCATGGTCTTCCTACTATTCTCGTTCCATTACAATCTTAATGATGCATTCTGTATCACTCCAAGATGCTGTCCCAATAGGCCGCTTAACCACTTTGTCTCCCACCCTTCCTGTCTAAATCTCTTCCCAGGACAACAAAGTATGTTGTCTTCTGCTGTTATTCTTCTGGACTTTCACCTTGTACTCCCCTAAACTCAGTCTACTCTATAGATGCTACCTTGGGACATTCTCTCACCATCAAGGTGCTGAAGGTGTTGTGTAGAGGAACCACTTCGCTCTGCATATCTGAGCCCACCAAGATATGCATTTTTCATTCCCCATGTTGAAAACCTCCATTCCAAAGTTTTCAACATGGGGTATCAAGAAGTGGACCCAAGACTCCAAACCCAGAATTTTATAAATGAGTTAAAGCCAAATCCACAGCTGAGTATTTAATCCTGATTACTTGTTTACCCCCATCTCTTATCCTTTTGGAGATTATTGCAAGATCTTGTAAGAAAACAGAAACTGTTCAGTCTTTTATGTGCTTTCAAACTTTAATCCACAAGGAAAGAAAAGATGCCCATTATAAATGTAATAAATTCTGTCTAATTATAAGCAAAACATTTTACTTCACAAGATCATAGCTCACTAACATTTTCATCTTATTTGACATCATCAGTATCAAACTATCTGTTTTGTGTCACCACTTTGTGGGACGTGAAAAGCAATTATCCAAACCTCTGCTAAGTACTTCATTTTGGGAGATGGAGGAGGAAGAGCAGGCCTGGTCAATCTACCAGAAACTTCAAAGTGAGCAAAAATTCACAGAAGTTTAAAAAAAATAAACAATAACTTGTCTGCTAAGAATCCAAAGGGATAATCAGCTTTCCCTAGATAAATGTCTCAAATTTCAGAACCATAAGAAACCTCACAAAACAACACATTAAAAGAAAAGAGGACATCTAAGATATTTTCTTAGACATCTGCCAACACTTAATGAGATAAAATGTAAAAGAAACAAACTTTTACAGAATGAGGCTCCAAAGGGGTAGACTCAGGAAGAACATAAGAGAATATTTTTTTCATGGAAAGGGTGGTACAGGCAAAAAGAGTAGCAGAAAAGATGGAACACACACTTGTGGCCCTAGCTGCGAAGAAGTGAAGGGAAAGAGTTCAACTAGGGTTAATGGCATACCAAGAAATAAAATGGGCAGAAGGGCTTTTATCTGCTGTCAATTCTCTTTGCGTTTTTGTTTAGCAACTATTGACTCACTGCCTTCATTAATAGATTATTTGAAGCAAAAGCTACTGTAACATAAGATGTAAGGAAGGAAAATATACTAACAGGATAACTTTAAAACATGCGCATAGGGGCTCACACACTCACGTGCAAATATTTTATATTGTGCATGCACATCTATGCGCACAATTTAAAATACGTGTAATTTTAATGTACACATTGCATGCGATTGTTTGCGCACAATGTTGCACGTAAACCATGCACATTTCTGCAACGCGCAACTTCTGGGTCTTCCGGAGCAGACTTATTCTGCAATGCAGCCACCAGCCAGGCAGCCAAACTTTACCACCAGGACCACCACTCACTTAGCGCCCCCTGGTGGTGGAGCATGAAAAGGAGCTGTTCCCCCATCCCTGGACAGAGGAGGAACCTACTTGTCACAAGGCAAGTCTGGAAGGACCTGCAGTGAGACTTTAATCACCAGGCATCATACTCATCCGGGGGAGGTAGATAGCAAGTAGTGGGGTGGAGGCAGGTTAGGGTGTGCATGGGGAGGTCATTAGGGGGGCTCTAGGGAGATAGGGGGGAAAGGTTGTACAGAGGATCACTAGGGCTCTAGAGGTATGGGTAGGTTGGGATGTGTATGGGACTCGCTAGGGGTGCTTTGGGATGAGGGGGCAGGTTGGGGTATGTATGAGGAATCACTAAGAAGGCTGGGTTATGGGGGTGGAAGCAGGTTGGGGAGTGTATGGATGAGTCATTAGGTGAGTCTTTAGGAATGTGCGGGGGGGGGGGGGGGCAGGTTGGTGCATGTATTGGGGGTTCAGAGGGGGCCCCTAGGTAGCCTTCAAATAGACAAGTAGGGCAAGATCAATAGGTCTGATATAGTAATAGATGTACTTTCCATTCATATCATGATATATGTCCATGTGTTGGCAATGTTATAAGTCAAAAATGAAATCAAAGGGAAGGATGACTTAAACCAGTAGTAACAAGCACAATACAGGTGTAATTATGAACTACAACTTCCTCTGGGACAGGTCATTTATTTAATGGTGGCCCCAATAGCAGAGGAAACCTATGGCCTCCTTTTAGAAGGGAGAGATTTGGTCCTGTTGCACGCTTCCTGTTACTCCCCAAAGCTGGGTGTGCTCTATGGAAAGGGACTGCCCAGTTTTCTCCCTCATGAAAAGGGGGTACCCATGGCAGTTCATGGAGTGTCCCTGTTCTGTTGAACTTTTGGGCCTGGTAGCAGCACATCACTTCCAGGTATATTAAGGGAGTGCCAAGAACCACTTATTCCAGACATTAGTAGAAAACAGAACAAAGTTGCTCAAACTGGTTCTCGGGGCTCCCCCCAGCCAGTCAGGTTTTCAGGACATCCCTAATGAATATGCATGAGATATATTTGCATACAGAGGAGGTAGAACATGCACATAAATGTCATGTACATTCATTAGAGATATCCTGAAAACCTGACTGGCTGGGGGGCCCCCAAGGACCGATTTGAAGACCTCTGACATTGTTGCATAGCAGTATGGAGATGACAGGAGCAGATACAGTGCTATTTTTTTGTATAGATTGAGAACCTGAAGAAGGCAGCACGGGAGCTGTGCCAGAAGAAGAGGAGGTGGGCTGGACTTGCAGTGAGCCAGGCGGGGTGGGGCCGGAGGTAAGTTCATGATATTAATACCCCGAAGGTTTTCTCAAGGCCTTCTAGGGCATTCTAGGGTTTCCATCATTGGCTACATTATTGGCCTACCACTCAGCATCATCCTGGTTCTGCCTTGAGCTTAAGCAAACCCTCATGCATACATACTTGGACCTTGGCATTTTTCTGGGTCACAGATAGCACTGTCATGAAGCATTACTGTTGTATATCTGCTAAGGAGTTAGCAATCTGATGTAAATCTGTTAAGAAAGCTGGGCGTTAGATGGGAGGAGCAATCTGAATGAATGGCTCCTAAGAAGGAGGAGTCAGCTATCTTGTAGTGTCTCAGATTCTGTTATATTCCGCTACGCTGGGAATTAGCAATCTGTTAGGGTTCTCAGTGAGGAGTTAGCAATCTGTTATGAATCTGAGATAGTAGTGGTGAATCCCTGGGCCGGTGGCAGATGACCATGCCCCCGGGAGGATATCCCGAGAGGGACCACCGGCAAGGCTTGAGTATGGAGACAGACACACATTAGTTCTTTTATTAAACAGGTTTTGGAAACCACCAGAGGTGGCAGTAGTGAGCTGATATGCCCGGCAGGGCTGTAGTCCCTCAGGCACTGTAACCGCGATCCAGGATGGCTGAACTGTTGAGAAACTGTAGAAAGCGAGTAGGCAGAGTAGACAAGGTTCATGAACAGAACTAGATGACAAAACTCACATAAGGTCTCAAGGAAGCTCAGGAGCTGGAAAGGTTTAGGACTTCGAGGAGCGAGTACCTGGTTCCAGGGAAAACTGAGAGAGCAATGGTAACTCACAATTGTTTGTAGCAGTGATACTTTCCAGTTTGTAGAGAATCTTCAGAGTGTCCAGGAACATGGGCCCTCGAGGAGTGAGTACCGGTTCCTATCTGTAATCTGAAAGTAAAGAAGAGAGCGAGGCCCCCCGAGGAGCAGGTACCTCTGGTAAGTCCGAGGAGGCACAGTAGCTTGGAGGAAACGTAGCCGAATCCGTATCCGAACCCTCTCCTTGCTAACTCACAGCCCGATCCAGTAAAGTCCGTGGGAGAGCGGACTAACGCCCGCTCTCCCGGCGCGCGCACCGGCCCCTCGCCGGTGCGAGCAATCCAGTATTTAAATTAGGCGACGCGGTGCAAACGAGGAAAAGGAGGCGCTAGGGACACTAGCGCATCCCTAGCGCCTCCTTTTGGCCTGGAGCGGCGGCTGTCAGCGGGTTTGACAGCCGACGCTCAATTTTGCCGGCGTCGGTTCTCGAGCCCGCTGACAGCCACGGGCTCGGAAACCGGACGCCGGCAAAATTGAGCGTCCGGTTTTCGGCCTGACAGCCGCAGGCTGAATTCAAAATTTTTTTTTTTTTTTTTTTACTTTTTTTTACTTTTGGGGACCTCCGACTTAATATCGCTATGATATTAAGTCGGAGGGTGCACAGAAAAGCAGTTTTTACTGCTTTTCTGTGCACTTCCCTGGCGCCGGAAGAAATTAGCGCCGACCTTTGGGCGGCGCTAATTTCTTAGAGTAAAATGTGCGGCTTGGCTGCACATTTTACTTACTGGATCGCTCGGGAATACCTAATAGGGCCATCAACATGCATTTGCATGTTGAGGGCCCTATTAGGTGCCGCGGGTGGGCCGCGTGTTTTCCTCCCCTTACTGAATAAGGGGTAAGGGAAAACACGCGTCCAGAGCAGGGTGACAGTGCGCTCCGACGGAGCACACTTTACTGGATCGACCTGTCAGATAGTGCAAATAGAGACCTTTAAATATTGGAAGTGGATGATGTCATCTCAGGGGAACGCCCCTGAGGTTCGCACCCTTGCTGGTACTTCAATCAGAGCACGCGTGCACGCTCTAGGTCAACAGGCAAACATGGCGGATCTGCAACGTCGAGCCGGTCCGGGGACGCCGGAGGGAGACGGCATGGAGACACCACAGTAGCCAGCCGTGTATCAGACCCGGAGGGAGTCGCCACAGAAGTAAAGAGGGCGGAGTGAGGGCGTCGAGCAGCGACTGACGCAACAATTACTTACAAGGCCTAGCTGGAAACCGTTCATGGTGTTCGCACCCACTCCTAAATTTATTCTCACTAAATGTATATGATCCCTATCCTGTACAACTTTGTATTGCTCTAGGCCCTAGATGCCCTGCTATGTAGATCACAATTCAATGCTAAAAACTCTGACACAGAGTCCATATCACAAGAGAGCCAACATCAAATAAAATACAGCTGAAATCAAGCTTCCGTATGTCAAGAAATTCTATGGTTTTGTTATCATCTATATGACATGGCGATATGGGTGTCTCATAGCTAGGAGCATTTTCCTTTGCCTACACCTCTCCCAGAAAAGGGATGCCCTCCAACTGCCTGTATGACTGTGCACATCACATTCTGGTGCATCTGAGCACATGAACTGGCACACATTTGCAGTTCTCTTCAAAGGTGGGAACTGCTCATCGGAGGAGGAGGAGGAAGAGGGCTGTGAAGACCCAGCCCCTTCTGCAGCCCCTGCTGACGCCATTGCTGGGGAGGAGAAGGCCACTCTTCCCCCCACTCCTTCCTCTACCGGGGGAACCTGCAGTGGCAGTCCAGCCCCTTCAACCCCAACCAGTGGGTCCCTAGTAGGAAGAGGTTGATATCCCTTTCCCCATCCCGGTAGGGCCTCCTCATTCTGCTCCGGGATCTAGGGATGCTGCAATTTGAGACTGGACAGCCTTTGCTGGCCAAGGATGGCCCAAGATCCCCTTCCATCCCTCCCATCATCATCTGCTGCCCTGCCAGGGCTTCCTGAGCTTGTGTCTTAGCAGGCTTTTGGGGAGGATATACAGATGAGGAAGGAGAGAGGGATCCAAGCTGACCTCAGGAATCTGTTCAGAATGGTGGGGTGCCTCTGAGTCTAAAGAGCACCTCACGGCAGCTTGGCTCCCACCACACCGACCAGTCTCCTAAGTCTGTAGCACCTGGCCTCCCTAGATCCCTGGGCCTTTTTTTGTTTCTATGCAAGTTTGCACCCTAGAATGCCCCACCTCTATCCCTTATATTTTTTATTTATTGTAAATAGTTCTTTCAAAGTTTTTTTTGTTTTTTTTTGTTTTAAAGCTGGGCCAAAGCTGTCAGTCTATCTAGATATGAGGGAGATAATAAGATGAGATCAGTTAGTGAGTGGTGGCATTAATAAGTGCATTCCTACCTAGAAGCTTCCTGTTAGCGGTCATGAATTCCTGACTGCGAGAGGATGAAGGTATCATGAGTGGATCCTGGATACTGAGATATGATATCCAGGATGATGTCCTTGGCATCGCAGACCACCTGCATATTGAGGTGGCTGAACCCCTTACAGTTGAGGTAAGTGGCCTAGTCTCCCCCTGGGGCCCTTATACAATTGATAGCCCCCAAGACAAAGGGGAAACGTGCTATTTGATTGAAATCAGTCATTATCTGATATTGTTGCTGTCTTCTCCAAAGGAAGGCTATACATTGTAGCATTTTCCTGAGCAAGGCAGCTCTATACATATAGAAGTGGTAGGTTGGCTTATTCCAGCCATAACCCCAGATATGCCAGGGTGGTAGTGAACTTGACATATACTGGCAGGGCATAGCCCCTTCAAATGGTAGATTGCAGCTCCTGCTCAAACTGCTGGCATAGGTCAGTATGGTTTCCTTGTTGAATCTGAACCTGTGCATGACTTCCTCCTCTGAGAATTTCAATAACCTCATATTCCTCCGTTACTTCCTGTTTTCTCTCCCTCCTCAGCTGTTGTGCCATAGGGGTCCATTGGAGAAATTACTTACCTGATAATTTTGTTTTCCTTAGTGTAGACAGATGGACTCAAACAGTGGGTTTAGGCTCCCCTGCCAGCAGATGGAAACAGAGCAAGCTGACGTCCCAATATATATACCCTACAGTGACCCCAGCCTGCCAGTATTCTCTTCAAAAGCAAGTGTGGACAGACTAGAAAAAAATGTGATTAAAAACATGATTAAAACCAGATAACCAGAACTGTACTCAACCAACCATAAACACTGAACTCACACAAGATTCTAGGTACCCCAAGCTAGAGACTGGATGGACAATTACCAGTAAGCCCTTGGGACCCAGAGCCCCACAGGAGGACTACTGACACATTCACGTGGTAGCTGAGGGCATGAAGCTGAGTCCATCTGTCTACACTAAAGAAAATGAAATTATCAGGTAAATAATTTCTCCATTTCCTAGCGTGTAGACAGATGGACTCAGGACCAGTGGGATGTACCAAAGCTACTCCCCATCAGGGTGGGAGGCTGCCAGGGGTCCAGTCAACATCACACATGCAAAGGCTGCCTCCTTCCGGGCCTGCACATCCAGATGTTAAAACCTGGAAAAAGTGTGAAAGGAGGACCATGTCGCAGCTCGGCAGATATCAACAGGAGGCAATAGACTAACTTCCACCCATGACACTGCCTGAACCCTAGTGGAATGAGCCCTAAACTGAGTAGGCAATGGCTTTCCAGCATCCGCATATGCGGCTGTGACCACCACTTTAATCCAAAGAGCTATGGTAGCCTGCCATGGAGAACAAACAGGCGATCTATCTTTCAACAAGTCTCAGAGACCTCCAGATACAGCACAAGACACTTAACATTCAAGGAGCACAAAAGAAGAAACTCCTCCACATCCCTGATCTCATCCGGGGACGGCAAGGAGATGGACTGATTCAAATGAGAGTCCGAGACTACCTTGGGCAAGAAGGATGGAACCAGTACACAACTGTAATGCCCCCGGAGTCACCCGAAAGAACGGCTCCTGACAAGACAAGGCCTGCAGCTTAGAAATTTGACCCGCAGAACATGTAGCCACCAGGAACATAGTCTTCAAAGTCAACAACCGTAAGGAAAGGCCACGCAGTGGTCAGAAAGTAGGGCCCACCAAAAAGTCCAGCACCAAATTAAGATTCCACAATGGAACCAGTAACCTCAAGGGAGGCCTAAGGTGCTTCACTCCCTTCAAAAAAACAGGCCACATCAGGATGAGACAAGGAAACACCATGCAAAAAATCCAGAATGAGAGGGATCTTAACTGAACTAGGAAGAACACCCCGCTCTCCTCACACCAGGCCTCAAAAACTCTCCAAACCAGCACATAAGCCAAGGAAGTGGAGAACTTGCGAGCGCGGAGTAAAGTGGCAATCACCGCAGAGGAATAACCATGCTTTAAAAGGCGAGCCCTCTAAAGGGCCAAACCGTAAGACAGAATCGAGTTGGATCCTCATGAAGAACCGGTCCCTGCTGAAGCAAATCCATGTGTGGTGGAAGATGAAGGGGAGCCTCCACCAGGAGTCATCACAAATCCCCGTACCACAGATGCCTGTGCCAGTCCAGCGCCACCAGTAGTACTATCCCTCTGTGGCCTTCGATTTTGCAAATTATCCTGCTCAGCAAGGGCCACAGAGAAAAGGCATAAAGCAATCTGTCTTCCAGCCAGACCTGTACGAAAGCGTCTATTCCCAGGGACCACACTGAGCTCTCCTGTAACTGTAGAAGTGAGGAACTTTAACATTTCGAGAAGTCACCAGCAGGACTAGGAACAGAAGGCCCCAGAGATCCACAATCAGCTGAAATGCCTCGGCTGACAACACCCACTCTCTCCTGGGTCCAGACTCTCCTTGCTGAGAAAGTCCACTCTTATGTTGTCTTTTCCTGCAATATGAGAGGCTGAGATCATTTGCAGATGACCTTCCACCCATTCCATTAGCTGGTCTATTTCCTGCAAAACTTGATGGCTCTTGGTTCCTCCCTGGTGATTGATATAGGCATACGAACATAAGAACCTAATATATGTCATACTGGGACAGACCAAGGGTCCATCAAGCCCAGTATCCTGTTTCCAACAATGGCCAATCCAAGTCAAAAGTATCTGGTAAGTACTAGATAAATCCCAAGCTACTATTGCTTATTAAGTAAATCATATCAGTTTATGGATTTATCCTCTAGGAACTTATCCAAAGCTTTTTTAAACCAAGTTACACTAATTGCTGTAACCACATCCTCTGGCAATGAATTCCAGAGCTTAACTATGCACTGAGTGAAAAAGAATATTCTTTGATTTGTTTTAAATGAGCTTCTTATTAATTTCATGGAGTGCCCCCTGGTCCTTCTATTATCTGAGAGAGGCCACCATTGTTGCGCAGTCCAACATCACACAAACCGCTTGATTTTGCAACCTGTGGCTGAACTGCAAGCATGTCAGCTGTACAGCCCGGGCCTTCAGGCGATTGATGTTCCAGTGGGACTCTTGGCATTCCAGTGCCCCTGGGCCATTAACTCCAGACAGCGAGCCCCCCAACTATGGAGACTCGCATCTGTCGTATCAACCAGGCTGGAGAGGACAAGGGAACTCCCTTTCTCAAATGATCTTCCTGCAACCACCACTGAAGGCAGGAGCAGATTTCCATCGGCAAGTGGAGACAAACTACATAATCCTGAGATTGTAGGTTCCAACAAGATAGCAGAGAGCACTGAAGAGGACACATATGTACCCTTGCCCATAGCACCACTTCCAGGGTAGCTGCCATCAAGCCGAGTACCTGTAGGTAGGACCACACCGTTGGGCCTACGGTGTTCATCAACTGACGCATTTGAGACATCAATCTATGGATTCAAACTTCCGGTAGGAAAACTGTCCTGTCCCATGTCGAACTGGACCCCTAGATACTCCGACTGGGATAGTTGAAGATTGCTCTTGGTCAGGTTCAGCACCCAACCAAGATCCTGCAATAAGGAGATCACCTTGTGTGTTACCAGATGGCTCTCTTCCTGATATTTGGCTCAAATCAGCCAGTCGTCCAAATACGGGTGCACCAGGATTCCTTCTTTTCGTAAGGCCACTGCTACCACCACCATAATCTTGGAAAATGTTCTGAGAGTTGGGGCTAGACCAAAAGGCAGTGCCCGAAACTGATAATGGTGCCCCAACACAGCAAAGCATAGAAAGCGTTGGTGTTTCAATCTGATGGGAATATGAATGTAAGCCTCTGACAGATCCAAGGTCAGAAATTTCCCTGACTGCACCTGCCATTATTACCGAGCGTAAGGTTTCCATTAAAAAATGTGTCATCTTCAAGTGACAATTGACCCTCTTGAGATCCAAGATGGGATGAAAGGAGCCCTCCTTCTCGGGCACAAGAAAATGAAAGGAATATTACACCATACTTTCAGACATGGGCACCGGAACCACAGCCCTCAGTCTGAGAAGCCTTTGAAGCATGAACTCCACTGCCTATGTCTTCTGTGGGGAGTGGCAAGGGGACACCATAAATATGTCCCAAGGAATACTGCAAAATTCCAATGCATACCCGTCGAGTATCATCTCTAGGACCCACTGGTCCGACGTGATCTCGACCCACCTCCGATGAGAGAGAGAGACATCCCCTTATTTCCTGTTTCCCCTATTTCCTGTTCCAGGGACGAAAGGACCGAGACCTACCGAAGGGCCGAGTCCTCTGAAAAGTTACTCCTCTATAGGGACAAATATGCCTGGATCCTCTAGAATGACCTTTCATGACAAGGGAGTGCTGCATCTGTCTCTTATCTTCTGGCAAACAAGGAACCGGAGATTCGCCCCACTTACTAGCCAGTTTCTCCAGCTCGCTACCAAACAAGAATGAGATTAGCCTTGGAGGTCGCATTGGCCGACCAATTTCTCAACCAAAACTGGTGCCTGGCTGCCACAATTGAAGCCACCCCCTCTGGCCGAAGTGCAGACCAAATCACAACAGCCAAAAAAGGCAGCAACTGGTTCCATAACTGACGGGATTTAATCCAGGGTCATCAACCTCCTGTGAGAAAAGCAAACAAGAGTGAGCCACCAAGGAACAAAAAGAAGGAACACTGCCACAGCTTTGAACGCCTGCTTAAGGATAGTCTCAATCTTCCTATCATGACCATCTTTCAAATCCACTCCTCCTTCAATGGGAATAGTGTTCCGTTTGGAGACTGCACACACCACTGCATCTACCTTCGGAAAAAGTAAGCACTCCAAAATCCGCACCCCTTTGAAATTAGCCTCTGGGACACCCCACTCAAGATCAATCAATTCTTGAATGGCTTCCATCATAAGGAAAAAAACAAGAGACTTTAAGGAATCAAAATAGGATTTTTTTCTTCGGCTCAGAAATGGGATTTGCCCCAGAAACTCCAAGCATGGTCAAGATCTGGGAAATCAAGACTGGCAGTTCATCCCTGTGAAAGAACCGCAACATAGTTCTATATGGCTCCAATCTGGGGGGAGTTTCCCATCCTCGAGAGGCAGGATCGGCATCATCCATGCCATATGGATCTTCAGCCAGAGGAGCCACTGTCGCTTAAAAGGGGGGGGGGGGGGTACTCCAGTGCAGAACAGAAGGTCCAGGCAAGGTTTCCACCTGTGCCTCTGCTCTAGGAGTATGGGACAGAACAGAGGACTGTACCTGAAGAAAAGATTGCAACCCAAGGGAAAATTCTACCCAGGAAAAAGTAGAAGCATCCAGTCCGGGAGGTAGCTGAGGAGTACTCACTGCTGAGGAGTACCTGCTGAGGAACCATTTATGGGAGTTCCAAATTCAGGTGCCCCATCTGAGACATTTTACCCAGACCCACATCTGGCTGGGAAGAACCAGGCTTAGTGAAATCAGAGGAAGACAATTCACCCTGAACCTCCAAACAGCGCTGGCTCAATTCAGCGGGTACTCCTGGATGAGATGCCCGAATGTGACAAGCAATGCAAAGAGAAAGGCGCTAAGGCTTCTTAGGCACAGGTGCTATTATGGCCAACAATGTGCTGCCCAAAAATTATGCATCCAACATTAGCATGCATATACCTAGGTGCTCCACCTTGCGCCCAAAAGTTATGTGCACAGCTAGGCTCTCACCCAGGTAGCCAAAAGGAAAGCACAGAAAACACTTAAGTGCACAGTGCCACTTATGTGCTGATGTAAGCACATGATCATTAGGCGGTACTGAACATAGGCGCTCACAATTCAAGGCTTTACTGTGCGCCCAACAACTGGGCGCACAACTGGAAGCACAGCAAGATGCACATGCCGGACCTACAAGTCTGTAGAGGGCAGCCTCAGAAAGCGCAGGAAAAGCCGTTAAGGCCTACCATACTGTGCGCAGTGAAAAACCTTGGAATGGGGCCTAGCCAACAGAGGATGCTCAACCCGCCAGGCTGCCTATGTCACTTGACCTCCCATGAAGTGGGACAAACGCTGGAACGGTGCGCTGAGCTTGGAGACCGGATGTGAGGAAGCCCTGCGCAGTAAAACCTCCCACTAAATTCTGTATTTTTTTAAAACTTACCAGAGCTCAGCCTTACCTGGCTGAGCACACAGAAGGTCTCCAGCTGCGGGGGGGGAGAGTATATGCTGTCACCGCTGTGCTCGGCTTCCTGCACCCGCTGCCTTTCAGCTGCCCATGCCAGCAAAACCAGCTACTGGACCAAGGCACAACTCTGAGGGACCACAGAAATCACCTCAAGAATTCTCAATTGGGGGAGGAATCATTTGGTATCCCCGCGGGAGAGTGGGGCATTAATTTTCTATCCAAAACTTTCCTTCTTAAAATTGAAGCAATCATCCCCAGTGGGATATTTTTATTTTATTATTTTATATACCGACATTCGATTGTAAGCCAGAGGGCTTACAATCTAAATTTTTGTACCTGAGGCAATTGAGGGTAAAGTGACTTGCCCAAGGTCACAAGGAGCGACAGCAGGACTTGAACCCTGGTCTCCTGGTTCATAGTCCACTGCTCTAACCACTAGGTTATTCCTCCTCCACCATCTGCTGGAGACAGAAAAGACTGGCGGGCTGAGATCACTGCAGGGGTATATATACTGTGACATCAGCTTGCTCCATCGCCATCTGCTGATAGGAGTGCATAACCCACTTTTTCTGGATTCATCTGACTAGACGCTAAGAAATATGCATTACGCGTGATCGGGCCACACCCACGCATATATAGCATTCTTGAAGTGAGTAAACCTTTGAAAATTTGCCTTTTAGGCTTTTTCTTTTATGAATTGAAGAAATGTCATGAAATAATGCAAGAAAATAGCACCATCGGTGCTAAAAACCACATTGAAACATATAGATGTTAATTTTCAAAGAGACAGCAATGCTTGCAAGCTTCTGGGCTCTCTTCAAGAATTCCACAAGCTTCAGTGCTGCCCCCCTCCCCCCCTTTTTTTTTTACCCACATCCTTTGCAAGCGCAAAGGATGTGGGTTAAATCTGTTACAAGCAGGAGCTTTCTGGGTCCTCCTCCAGTGCTGCTTCTTTTCCCTCCTGAGGGCCGGGGCAATTTTGCAACCAGGCTTTCCTGTGGATACACCCATCCATTTACCTGCGTAAATCCCTTGGAAAATTACTCCAATAAAGGGAAAGGGTGGCTGAGTTTACCTTAGGAGCACCTGACTATTGAACTAGCCCCTCACCTGTATCTTCCATTAAGCCTGCAGATTCTCGCAAACCTAATGGTCACTAAAAAGTAATGTAAAGGTAGAGTGGCTATATAACTATGTCAAAAGGGGCTCACGGTGCTCAGGGAGATGTAGTCTTTTTCTTTAGGGAAAGCATGCATGCAAAGGAGTAAACGTAAGCTTGGTTCAAGAGGTCTCTTTTGACATGCATGTGTTTAGTCATTCAATGTAAATGATAAAAGTGTAACCTAGGTAAGGTATGACAAGTGAGACTTTGGAAAAATATTGCAATGATAGCAAAATAAACTGATAGGCGTTGAGTGGTAGCTTACAGACTAATTTATTAAAGCATGAGCTTTCGAGGACAGCGTCCATTCATCTGACAAAGTAGACTCTGTCCTTGAAATCTCATGCTTTAATAAATTAGTCAGAGGTGCCACTCGACTCCTGTCTTTTCTGCTACACCAGACTAACATGGCTATCCCTCTGAAGATTTTTCAATGAAAAAATAGGAAGGGAGCAATATTTATACAATATAGGGTCCCATTAAATGTGCACATAAATGAATATTGCAAATTGATATAATACATCAATGACAGCAAGTTTCCTTAAAATGCAAATACTCTTAAAACTGACTTTATTGACAATGCAAGAGTTTATTATTATTGCCAACATGCTAAATAAAGTGGCACCAAGTCTATCACTAGCTTCCAGGAGTACCTTTTTCATACAGTTCCTCCATGGCTCCCCAGGTTTCTGCTCGAACCTCACGACAACTTTTGCCGGGAATGCGTCCATCAGGCCAGTGTATCAAATAAAGATCTGGGGGAAAATAAAATAGTTTAAGCCATCACATTATTTATAGTCAAAGAATATATGCCAAAAATAAGTGATCTACATTCTCCATGCCTTTACCACAGCTATGCTTGCCATCGTATTCTGTTTTGTATTTTGTGTCAAGAGACAGAAAATTAGCATCAAATGACCTATGATTATGCTGCCCTGCACTCAGTCTTTACAAAAAAATGAATGAAAAGTTCAAGCATTTATGGAAAACTATGCTCAAGACTTCAAGCATCTTTAATCATCTGCTTTTAATCATCTGCCATGCTGTATGTTAAGGAATTCTTTATATTTACACATCTTTAAAACTTTGACCCTGCTTTGTACATTTGTTCTTCACTGTAAAAAATAAAAAATAAAAAAATCATTGTGGTTTCAGTACACTGCTAAAATTTAGCAAAGTTTTATTAAAAAAAAAAAAGAAAGAAGAAGAAGAGAGACAGACTCTTTGTGTATTATTTTTCAGCCTACATGAAACCATGGTTTCAGAACATAAAAGCACTATACTTGGTTTTCATATCTGGCAGCCTGGGTTAGGTCCCAAGTGAGTTTGATGGTTTCAAGCTAGTCCCACCCAGTGCACACCACAAAACTACTGCTCAAGTTGGCACAGTTGAGAGTCTCTAATCAGGTCAACCCTAGCACTGAAATTTTGTGAGTGATAAATGCCCTACACTGAAGTTTGTTGGCAGAGATGGATAAAAGAAGCTTGTACAAAACAAATCTGTCTCAGCCAAGAAGAAAGTATGAGAATTGTAGTTCCTTGGCCCATTGAGTTTTATTAAGGTTTTCGCAACCAGGAGTATCTGAGGATATGAAAACCTGTCCCCTAATTATTAGCATGATTTGGGAGAAGATATCCAATGCTAATTTCCTATCTGATCCTCTCCTGGAACAGAAGTTATGGGCCTTATTCAGAGGGGTTATAAACAGATCTATATCGAGTGCTGCCCACTCAAGAAAAATCTTGTTTCCACTTTCTAGTCCAGGGATCACTTGTGGGGGTGTAAGCTGGTCTGTCAGACCCACTGTCATTTCCTGCCAGAGAACCCAAATAGCTACACAAAGCAAGGTTCCACATTGACAGTCACCACCCAGGATGAAGATCTAGGTGTCATCGTGGATAATATGTTGAATCCTCTGCCTAGTGCGCATTGGTGGTGGCCAAGAAAGCCAACAGAATGCTAGGAATTATTAGCAAAGGAATGGAGAATAAAACAGAAAATATCATAATGCTTCTGTATTGTTCTATGGTGTGACTGCACCTTGAATACTATGAGGTAGATTGGGAGATGTGAGCCCAAATCGGGCTTGCGCACGCCAACGAATTTTAAAAGCCACCCAGATGCACGCACATTCCACTCAGTTTCAAAAAGGGGTGCGATGTGGGCATGGTCAGGGAGGGACAATGTCATTTTGAGTGTGGCCAAGAGATGTGCACATAAATACTTACGCACCCTGGCACGCACCCAGGTCCTTTGCTGCATAACTTTACTTCTGCTATGAAGGAGGTGTAACTGTAAAAAACCAAAAATCTCAGCCATTTTGGAGGAGTTTAAAGGGTCTGGGGTAACTAGGGGGAGTGCAGGTTTTTAAAATGGGGGGTTTGGAGGACCTAGCTCAACACTGGGCAAACTGGTGGACAAACTGGTGAAACTAATCATGGCATAGATGTGCACTGGGTTTAAAATACCCTGACTTATGAAACCCGATTTATGCACCTAGGCATGTGCACACTTAAAATTGTGCAGACGTGCACGTGGGCAATCTATTTTATAACATGCGCACAAGTTATAAAATGGCTGCGTATCTGGGCGCGCTGAAGTGCCGATTTGAAAGTTACCATCCCTGTGCAGTTCTGGTCATCGCATCTCAAATAAGATATACTGGAATTAGAAAAGGCACAGAGAAGGGTACCAAAATGATAAAGGGGATGAAATGATTCCTCTATAAGCAAAGGCTAAAGAGGTCAGAGCTCTTTATCTTAGAGAAAAGATGGCTGAGGGGAGATATGATAGAGGAATATAAAATAATGAGTGGTGTGGAATGGGTAATCGTGAATTGTTTGTTTACTCTTTAAAAAAGTATAAAGACTAGAGGACACTCAATGAAGTTACTAGATAATACATTTAAGCAAACAGGAGAAAAATGTTTTTTTTTACTCAATGCATAATTAAGTTCTGGATTGTGTTGCTGGAGGATATGGTAAAAGCTGTCAGTGTAGCTGGGTTTACAAAACGTTTGGACAAGTTCCTGGAAGAAAAGTCCATAAACCATTATTAAGGTGGACTTGGAGATAAGCAGCATGGAATCTATCTACCTTTGAGGATCCTGCCAGGTATTTTTGACTTACACTGGCCACTGTTGGAAACAGGATACTAGGCTTGATGGTCCTTTGGTCTGACCTAGTATGGCAAATCTTATGTTAAGATTCCACTGAGACATTAGAACCCACTGGGCTTATATCAAATGAAGATATGCCAAGTATGTGACATGAACAGCTGAGGCCATATGTCCCAACACCCTCAACATTTCCTAAACTTATATCTACTGAATGCATTTTGTAGAGTAAGCCCTGAATAGCGCCAGGGCTTTATAATTATCAGTCACCTATATGTGAGTTCAGTCCTTGTTGGTAGTTGGCTGAATGTAAATCCTCTTATCTTCATCCCCCCTGCCATTGAAGCAGAGAGCTATGCTGGATATGCATGGAAAGTGAAGTATTAGGCTTATTTGTTTGGGGAAGTAACCACTGCAACAAGCAAGCTACTCCCACGCTTATTCGTGAATGCAAATCCTTTTTCCCACATTTCCTCTTGCCGATGAAGCATAGAGCAATGTTGGAGTCGCATTAACCGTGTGTATGTTTATTGAATAAGGGTATTTATCACCAGGTAGTAGCCATCATTTCCGCAAGCCACCCCCATGCCTCTTCTCTTCATTCACATCCTCTAGACTTTATGGATCCACAGTGTTTATCCTACGCCCCTTTGAAATCCTTCACAGTTTTTGTCTTCACCACTTCCTCCGGAAGGGCGTTCCAGGCATCCACCACCCCTTCCGTGAAGAAATACTTCCTGACATTGGTTCTGAGTCTTCCTCCCTGGAGTTTTAAATCGTGAAGAAAACTGACATCACAAAACCAAAAATTCTTGACAGAAAAATATGCAACAAGCTGCTGCTGAGAAGCTTCAGTAGAGTGAAATAAAAATCTGGAATACTGCTATAGCTGTTGACAAAAGATTTTTTCAAAAATTAAAAACTGACAAAAAAAAAACTGTCTAGCGAAGTAGAAGGATGACCAAAGAGGCCCAATGCGAGTGAAGATGATCTGGCTGGCAAACCAAAAAGTCCTCCGGAAGTCCTGTGTATGTCTAGAAAAGCTTCCTAGGCTTTTCTAAGCTTTGTGAAAAATGCTCCGTGTTAGGGCTGGATGATCTCACTCACTTTTATTTATTTTTATTTTATTTAAGAGCTTTTATATACCGATAACCGTTTTGCACAACGTATCGGTTTACAAGAAATAGAGGTTAGATATCGTTGCATAAACGTTTACATTGAACAACTGGTAACATATTTGGTTAACAGAAGAATGATTACATGGTAGCATATATGGTTAACAGAGGAATAATGAAATAATACATAATTAATACGTAAAAATAAAGTGTTAAGAGAAGTTGTAAGTTGAACTAATTACAGTTGGAAGCATGTATAGGTAATAGAAAAATAATTAAATGTTGGTCAGTAAGTAATGATGAAGAGTCAAGAGACTCTTCATCATTATTTACTTCATCATTACTTGTGTGCCTGATATAGCCTGCTTGTCAATGGAGAAAAAAGAACTTGTAAAAAATATTTTTAAAAGTGGTCTTCCTCTCTCTATGTATGTGTGTGTGTGGTGGGGGAGGGGGCTGTGACCCCACTACTAACACCAATGGAAGAAGCAGGGCTCCATGAACTGCTTGCTGATTGGCTCCCAGCAGGGCAATTACAGGTGAAGGAACCAGAACAAGTCTCTAAAACATGCAAAAAAATACAGCTCAATTTGATTGTCAGCTTTTTTCTCTACAAGATGGAAAGTACAAAATAAAATGTAAAATCCAAAATAATGGGACTCTGCATCTGCTAACATTTATGGGGGAAGTTTTTCAAACTGCCCAAACTGGTGCACAGTGACGCGGAGGAGGTGAATGCTGGGGGAGGGGAGGGTTCAGAGAGAGGGTGAATGTTGGAGACTGGGATAGGAGCGAGAAGGTGAAAAGGGTAGTGAAAGCAGAACATGTGCATGTGGCAAGGTTTTTTCCTCCCTCAGATTTGGCAATCCTACTCTTTACAAAGGTAGAAATGCAGAGCAGGTGACTACAAGCCCGTTAACCTCACCTCCTCCATTTTCCATCTCCCTTGCTTTACTGTTTTTCATATAAATGCTACTTCTCCCCCCTTTTTTTGCCTACCCTGTTCCATCCTGAAAGAATTATAGTCCTCTAAGGCCATATCCCAGTGAGGGGCCTCACAGTTCTGTGACAGCAGCAATATGTAGATCTCCCTCTAGCATTACAGCTTGCAAATCTGGAATGTTATTTCCTACACTACAAAATACTTGTGCTCTTAGCCTTGCATGTATTCCCTCTATATATCCTCATACCTCTTCTCCCTCCCACCCCTTTATTTCTGTTCTTTATAGGTTGCCTTATCACGGATGTACATTTGTGTTTTTCACCACTAACTTTGTTACAGATGACAAATCAAATTAATAAGCAACTATCTACCACCTCCGTCCTTTAGTTTAAAATTCTATCAACATATGATAAGATCTGTTCAGTATCACAAAGGATCTGGGTTCCTCTTTAAGAGATGCAGGTCATCTCTACAGTATTATCTTGCACCTGTTGCCCCAGTCCCCAAAATATCCATTACTCTCTTCTTTAAACAGGCAGCAGGAAGGAAAAATGGCCAGCAATAATTATCTGCTATCATTTTATCTATATATATAGATACACAGACAGACAGACAGAGACAGAGTCTCGCACACAGATGGACGCACACAGATAGACACCCATCCCTGCGCCCTGTACCCGCCCCCCAATGTCTTAAAATGTCCCCGCCCTTCATCATTTATACCCCTTCAAGCATCCCTTCTTTACCCTTGTTCCACTTAGTTGCTCGTTTACAAGTTAACCATGTTACAGACCAGTTATGTTTATTACGTTTCATTGTAAGAAATAAGACCCCTCCCCTCCCCCGCTTATTTCAGTTCTGTTCTTCAGTAAACCGATGTGACATCACGGATCTAATGTTGGGATATAAAAATGTATAAATAAATAAATAAATAATTATTATATAAAAATTCAAGAAAACACTTTGGAATGAAAATAATTATCAAGAAAAGTACAACATGCAATAAAATAAGGAAAAAAGAACAAATCAATTAGGGGGTAATTTTCTAAAGGATTTATGTGCCAAACTCTAGTTTATGCACGTAAATTGTGCTTTCAAAATCATCCAGGAGGTTGTACAGAGAAAGGTAAGGTAGGCACTCTGGGGGTGGAGTTGGGAAGGGGAAAACCTTGCACGCATACCTTTGGTTTTTGAAAGCAGGCACATTTATGTACATGCAAAAAATGACATCTGCTCAGAAGCGTGTGTAACTTCTTAAGCAAACGGCAGCACGATCTGGGAATTTTCAAAGTGGATTCAAGCATTAAGTCCACTTTGAAAGTGTGGGCGAAAGTCTGCGGGTACTTTGTAGCCACACTAATTCTACACGGGTTGCTGAAATTACCCTCCTAATGTCCTACTCAGTCCACTTATTTCTGGGCGATTAAGCCATCAAAAGTAAAGGAAATATTTGCCAAGCACCGTAGCCTATCCCCAAACTCCCCTCCCCCCTTACTCACAAAATTAGTCCTGGTGGTCCAGTGGGAGCCCGGAGCACCCCCTGACTCAGGGCCCAGTGGCAGCCATTTTTCAAAATGGTGCCGCCCAGCTTTTGCCCTATCATGTGAAGTACTGTGGATTAGAGAATAAGCTCCTTAATTTGCAGATTCAGAGAATTTTCATAAAAGTAGTTTCATTGTACTGCATTTTCTCTATTTTCCCAAATCTACTGGTTAGAAACCTGAACCTGGGAGTCTGAAGCTTGAACATGAATTGATACCGCTTGTGTTTGAGTAGAAAGGGATGTTTCCATAACTGCCAAAGCATCCCAGATAGCTTCCAAGGTAAATGAAGCCTGGGAATGGCTGAAGCCTAACGCTTCTCTCGGGAGGAATTGCTAAATGTAACTGCTTCCATCTGGGCACTCACTCCCATCTGCTCAGCTGCTGAGCCAAGCACCACTGCTCCTAACCCAGAAACCAAGGTCAGAGAGGCCTCCGCTCTGCCAGCACCACTCTCCATACTCTGCAGAGATCCAGGGTGGTCTCTTGGTCTCACTGCATGCAAGCCTGTGTCTCTTCTAGGCAGCTGGACACAGGAAGCAACTTCAGCCCCAGCTGGGGTGAACCCAATACGCACAGACACTTTCGATGGTGGAGGCAGCTCACGTTCCCCGAGACTCAAAGATATTCATCCAGGGAGTCCACTGCTGAATCTGTACACACTGGGATGGATCTGGGCTTCTTCCCAACTCTCAGGCCGTGGTCATGATGCCAGGATACCAGCATGTGCACCTGGGCCTGCCTGCCTTCCTTTTCCCCATAAATAAGATAAGAAACAGTGACTGTCACAACGTGACAAGCTGAGCCCAGAGAACAGTCTCAGCATTAGTCTGCTAAACACTATTTTGATCTCTGCTATCATCTTCTATGGTTATCTCTTTACCTCATTTTATTTTTAAGCATATTACTGCTCGATATGGAATTTCTGGAAAACCTAACATAGCCAGGGGAATTCCAGCAGACCCTCTATATCTGGAATTCAGTCATGCAGGGCTTTATCAGGGCATTGTTCATATTGTGAATGACTGGAAAGTCAAACGGATACAGGATAATCCACTGAAATGGGACAGAAACTGGATATCAGTTTGACAACAGGCCATCACGGCAAGTAACCATCATTGCCTGAAAGCTGACAGTTGTGGAAAGTCCCAGGGTCACAGTTGCACAATCCGGCTTAAATTCCACAATGTTTCATGTCTAGAAGTGGAAATAATCAGTTTTGTGTTTAAGTATGCAGATGAAACTAAAACAGGCACAGAGATAAGAGCATTGGAAGCCAAAGGGGGGAAAAACTCATGACGTTCTGGTCAGACTTGGGGTTTGAATGCAATTACAGTAAATGGGATTTAAGGCAGCAAAAGTTATAACGGGTGGAAAACTCACAGCCGTGGGCTACATATGACCAGCTGAGCTCTCAAAAAACAACACAGAAGCCAATCCAACGCAGCAGGAATGTGACCAAAACAAAATTAGATCGGTGTCAAGAAATGCTTTAATTATAAATAGTATAAACCAATGCCCAACTCGGGCTGAGTTTCGCCCATACAATGTGGGCTGCTTCAGGAGCTAGGTGAGTAAAAGAACAACATGAAACAGAAGATGATCATTCAAATAATGTTAAAAACAGAAAATCCTCCACAGTAACTAGTGGTGCAGCTATAGACATCAGCTGTAACTTTACAGTACTGAAGAGCACGAACACACAGGTGGGCGTCTCAGCATTTACACAACCCAGGTAGACTCTAATGCTCTTTGACACACATAAGAACATAAGAAAATGCCATACTGGGTCAGACCAAGGGTCCATCAAGCCCAGCATCCTGTCTCCAACAGTGGCCAATCCAGGCCATAAGAACCTGGCAAGTACCCAAAAACTAAGTCTATTCCATGTTACCGTTGCTAATGGCAGTGGCTATTCTCTAAGTGAACTTAATAGCAGATAATGGACTTCTCCTCCAAGAACTTATCCAATCCTTTTTTAAACACAACTATACTAAATGCACTAACCACATCCTCTGGCAACAAATTCCAGAGTTTAATTGTGCGTTGAGTAAAAAAGAACTTCCTCCGATTAGTTTTAAATGTGCCACATGCTAACTTCATGGAGTGGCCCCTAGTCTTTCTACTATCCAAAAGAGTAAATAACTGATTCACATCTATCCGTTCTAGACCTCTCATGATTTTAAACACCTCTATCATATCTCCCCTCAGCCGTCTCTTCTCCAAGCTGAAAAGTCCTAACCTCTTTAGTCTTTCCTCATAGGGGAGTTGTTCCATTCCCCTTATCATTTTGGTAGCCCTTCTCTGTACCTTCTCCATCTCAATTATATTTTTTTGAGATGCGGCAACCAGAATTGTACACAGTATTCAAGGTGCGGTCTCACCATGCAGCAATACAGAGGCATTATGACATTTTCCGTTTTATTCACCATTTCCTTTCTAATAGTTCCCAACATTCTGTTTGCTTTTTTGACTGCTGCAGCGCACTGAACCGACGATTTCAATGTGTTATCCACTATGATGCTTAGATCTCTTTCTTGGGTTGTAGCACCTAATATGGAACCCAACATTGTATAATTATAGCATGGGTTATTTTTCCCTATATGCATCACCTTGCACTTATCCACATTAAATTTCACCTGCCATTTTGATGCCCAATTTTCCAGTCTCACAAGGTCTTCCTGCAATTTATCACAATCTGCTTGTGTTTTAACTACTCTGAACAATTTTGTGTCATCTGCAAATTTGATTATCTCACTCGTCATATTTTTTTCCAGATCATTTATAAATATATTGAAAAGTAAGGGTCCCAATACACACACACACACACACACACACACACACACACATATCCCAGGCAGGCTCCTTTTTTTCACTAGCAGCCCCATCGGTGCCTCCTCAATGAATATACAGGAGCCTGTTCAGCTGCTTCTCCTCCTCCTGTGCCAGCCCAGTGGTATTCAAGACTCACAGAGCTAACACTTCCTCTATGCTAATCTCATACATTGCAAGATCAGCATAAAAGAATATTGGCCCTGCAATTTTTTATTTATTTATTTTTTAATATTGTGGGGCCAGCAGGAGGAAGAGCAGCAGAACAGACTCCCTCCTGGAAGGATTGTGCACAGGCCTCTTCTTTTGTTTTTTGCTGCCAGTGAGATGAGGGTCCATCGGCAGCCTCACACGCCTCTGCTTTTTTCCACCACCGGTGGGATCAGGTCCATTGGTGACCTTATGGGCCTCTTCTTTTCTTTGCTGCCAGTGGGATGGGGTCCACTGGTGGTCCTCTTTCTTTTTCGGTCCCCTTCCTCACTTTCATCGCTACCACTCCAGCTGTGCCACCCTGTGCAACTGCATGGTTTGCACAGCTGCTAGCACCTGGCCTGATGGGGACCAAACCTTCAATTAATGATTTATTCATTACTGACCTCAATGTCAAAAGTGGTCTCTTCCATTGCTTATATTAAACGGGCAGGAATCTAACCAACAATAGGTCACATTCACTGTCACTGCAAACAGGCCTTCCACTTCTCTCTCTACCCTCGCAGCAGGCTGGGCATGAGGAAAAGAGAACAGAGGATGGAACCAGTAAGAGGAGCTAATGGGGATCACTAATCATTAAGAGGTCCATATTCAAAAGCCATTTAGATGGATAACCCAAAAGTTACCTGTTTAAATGGCAAATCTGGGTGTTGGACAACACAAGCAGTCTGTAACTTTTCAGAGGACAGACAAACCCCAGCCTCTGGTCTTCTCACAGAAAACTTTATTCTTCACAAGCAAATGGTTCAACATGAACAGGTTACTTTCAGCAACATAAAACCTGATGCCCCTTTTTGTGTATACAGCAGTGGTGATTTTCTGCCAGGTGACCTTTTGAACTTGCTTCCTTTTTCCCCACTGGAAAAAGTAGAAGGTCTAGTACCTTTCTTATTTAGAAAACTACCATAGTGACTGGTCAGAAAGGGCCTGCTCTCTACTTTAATCTTATCTTCAAGGTATTTTGCTGCTGAACTTTGTGTTAAAAAAAAACACCTGCATGAAGAGAAAGTAAGGTTCATGGCCCTGAAAAGCTGGACACCATGTTTTGTACACGGTTCCTTTCTGCTTTGTAGAGTATAATCTCATGACTGAGGCTATTAAACTGGGAGAGAAGGTATAAAAACTGTACTCTTAATTCTTCTCATTTGAGCTGGTTGTTCAGAGTCCTTAGAGGAGAGGGAACAGGGAGAATATTAATAGTCATTATCTCAATTCCAGTTTGTTTTCAGAGACACCAATATTTCTTTCTAAAAAGGTATCACTTTTTTTTTACTGAAGCCTTTGAATGAATGATTTTAATTGCCTTTTATATTACTTTATTTATGCTTATGTATTAAAATGTATTGCCATTTGTTTGTTAAATGTTTTTATGGATGTCATGCTGTAATCTGCACTGAATTATACTTTAGGAAGCTGCGGAATATAAGCCTGAATAAATACTGTAGCTTGAGAAAGGAAATGTATATGGTTATTTACCCAAGGAATCGCAACTGGGAAGACTGGATGGACCTTTCTGTTCTTTTTCTGCCATCATTTACTATGTTACTATTTAAACAAAAAAACTCATTGATTAGAGCAACTCAGTTGAAAAAAAAAGTAAAGATAATGCTCTGACTACAAATGCCTTCTGTCTTCACTGAGGTACAAGTGTTCAGTATCTCTCAGTATCCTGATGGCCAAGACCCTTATAGACCTCAACAAAAATAAGAGGCCACTATTCAGTACTCCATTTAGTGGAGAAGTTATCCGGCTAAAGTTAGCCGGATAACTTGTATCGTATATTCAGCGAGATATACATCCCGCTGAATATACTTGCTTAGTTATCCAGTTGCATGTAATCAGCTAACTTTAAAACCTAACCGGCTATGTTTGAATATAGCCAGTTAGGTTTTAAAGTTAGCTAGCCTTGTGTGGTCAGATAACTTGCTATTTATCTAGATACCTTCAAATGATATCCAGGTATAAGTAGTGTTGTTACTTATTTGGATATCTTTGAAGATACCTGGATACCTAGCACTGTCAGTATTGTGAGTACGATGGTTAGTTGATTTCTCTGGTTTATGTTGACATTAATGTCCTGTCCAAATGTAGATTGTATTTAATTTTTAAGCATTTTTGTTGATAATTGTTTTAATTGTTTTTATATTGTTTTGTTTTATTGTATTTATTACACTGTTGCAACCCGCCTACATTTTTTAAATAAATATGTGCAGGCTCACAGGCTCAATGCTGACTTCTGCTATTAATGCTGCAGACATCTGAAGAGCACTATCATCTGAGGCACTTGTGAACCTAGCTGAAGGGTTTTGACACTCCACTTTGGGTCACAACCCATAGTTTGGGATGCCCTGATCAAGGGCCTTTCCCTCACACATGCTGCAAACCTTTCTACTTAATACCATAGATTTCCTCATGTAATCCTTCCTGGGAGCCAGAAGAATGCAAAATACATACTTGGGCAGATTTAGGTGTTGCAGGGCTACCCTTTCAACATTTAGGCTGCGAGAGCCAAGGACCCGATGCTGGGATGATGCAACAGCTATGGATCTTGAGTGATGAGAGTTGGAATATCTCTCAACCTGCCTGGACATCTTCCACAGAAGGGGAAATTTCCGCTATTTCAACTATGAGGATCATAGTTCCCTGGTTCCTTCCAAGTTTCAGCAAGGTCTTTGCCAGAAAGGAATTGGAAGATACATAAACAGAAAACCCTATCTCAGGGGTGGCCAACTCCAGTCCTCAAGAGCCAGAAACAGGCTTGGTTTTCAGGATATCCATGTGAGAAATCTGCTTACACTGCTGCCATTGTATGCAAATCTATTTCATGCATATTTATTGTGGATATCCTGAAAATCAGGCCTGTTTGTGGCTCTTGAGGACTGAAGATGGCTAACCTGCCCTATCTCCAATCTAACATAAAGGCATCTGAGGCCATGTATCCTTCTTCTGGAGCAGAAGTTCAAAACCTCTCTGTTCAAAGATGACACAAACAGATCTACCATAGGTGTGCTCCATGCATGGAATATCTGATTTGCTACATCCCGAAAAACCTACCTACGACGACTCTGAAAGGGAAAACAACTGCAAGGCACTGCAAGAAGCAGCTCTTATGTATTTAAGAAACAAACTTATAATGCAGCAGCACCGAAAACAATGAACTTTGGGCTCCACGGAAAAGATAAGACTGAAGGGCCCCGTGTGGGATATGGTAACATGAATCTGGTTGCATATGCTCAGTGTGGCATGTCCTAAGCTTCTAGAAGCTTTGAAGTACAACTTCCATGCCAGGCTCCATCTGAGATCGTCACTCGCATATGAGGGCTGCTATCCTGCTCATCCTTGGAGAAATAAGGTTTACACTGAATGCATTATTTGGATAGGCATATGGCTGCCTCTTAATCAAGAGGCAGCACTGATCGATGAACTCACAGAGCTTCCCTTGAATGCCATCAGACTGTTCAAGGAATGACAGAATGTGGACCTGTTCTAATCATGCCGGCAATACCTCGTTCATGAAGCAGTAGTGAGCATATCCGTGCAGTAGCACCATGCAGCAGGCAGGGCTTAACATAGAAACTTTGGCAAAGAATTAGCCATGGCAGGATGCTAATGCAATAACAGTGTCAAGTGAACAGTAGGCTAGAGGTTGAGCGCAGATCAGAAAAATCTTTGGAATCAGGGGTTCAAGCAGAAGCCACAAGGCAAGACACCAGGAACAAGAAGGTCTGGAGGCCACAAGGCAAGGCAAGGGGCAAGAAGGCACAAAGACCACAAGGCAAGGCAAGGCAAGGAGCAAGAAGGCACAAAGGCCACAAGGCATAGAGTAAAGAGATAGGTCAGAGAGTCAAGGGTGACTCCAAGATGTGACAAGGCTGGGTTACATAAAGGCTGGAGCTTGGGTGTGGTACAGGCAGTGAGGAAGAGCTTGGCAAGGCTGGAGGCCAAGCCTGCTGAGGACTCCTGGTGGAGTGGAGGCTGCAAGACAGGCTGATTCAGGAAGCCATTAAGGAGATGGCTTGGATAGTTCTGGGAAGAGCTCACTGGAGGCCTCTGCAGGTGGTGAGTCATCATAGTAGTCCGAATCAGGGTAGGAGGTGGCTGTGCAGCAGACAAAATTATAACACAAATATCAATTTGCAGCACAATGCTGCAATGCCAGTTCAAGTTATAATCTTTACTCGTGCATAATTTTGTTTTTACGTATTTACCAATTTTATAGAATAGAGACCTAAAGACTTGGCTGAAGTGAATGCAAGAGCAGTACAAGGTAAAGAAAAATGGCAAAGGAAAAGACAAGATACCACTGAACTGAAAAAGACAAAGCCATTGTTTGGTAATGTCTTCAAGGGGGGCAACTTTCAAACTGTCTGCCATGGGATAAAGTCCGTGGATATTTTTAACCCAAGGATGCTGCGTCAATTTTTAAAGCTAAAGTACATGGGTTCATTTGCATTGAAATTTGCCACATTTGGACCTGCTTTTTAGTAAGGGGAGAATTTTTTTGGAAAGGAGCATGCATAGTTTAAAATGTAATTACACAGGTACTTTTCCTCCCTGATCTAAACTTGCCACTAGAGAACGCCTCCTCTCAGTATGGAACAACTCCCATAACTTTCAGTCACACTGGCAGAGGGCAATTTTCAGACAACCTATTTAATTTCATTTGTCCATTTACATCTCGCCTTGCCATCATATTGCCTAAGGCAGGTAAATCACTAATTGCAAGTGTGAATGACTTTGAAAATTACCTTCTAAAATTCTTCTAATAAAATGAGGCCTGCAGAAGACTGGCAAAAGGTATCCTCATGGTTTTCCCAAATCTGCCTGCTGCACAGATTTTACTAACTCATAACTGAATATTTTTTTTAACTACAGTTTGGAAAGAGAATATAGGTATCTGCAGTAATGCTCTGTATACACTACAAGCAGTGCTGCTTTATTATATTCAGTCAAACAAAACAAGAACAGGAAAGAAATTATTGACTGAAACATGCGTCATTCATGACCACAACTTTTTAATGTCTACAACTACTGGCTGTCACAGTCTCATGTCTCATCAGGTGCTTTTATCTTCCCATAAAGGAATGCAGCTGGCAGTTTTAGTTTTTTCAAATAAAAAATGTTTTTAGGCGATAATAACAATCATGATCCAGTAACATAGAAATAGCTCAGTACAGAAGCACTTACGTATCATGATGAAGTCCCAAAACTATCACTCCTAAGTAGGTTTTGCTCTAATTTTTCTCTTTATTATTTTTCCATCTCAATATTGAAATTTTCCTATGATCTGTTTACTACCAGTTCCCCTTAAAATATTTTTAGATAGACAAGACAGCATCCACTGTGTTCAAGGTGTAACATCCACAGCTGCAAAAAAAAAAAAAAAATAGGCTGGATTAAGCCCATCTTCAGTTTAAAAAACAGTGCTGGACATGGGCATGCAAGATAGGTAGTGCTTAAGCAAACAAATGTTTACTGGTGATTAGGCCTTGTGGGAAGTAAGCAGACTTTTATTTTTATTTATTTATTTATTTAAAATTTATCCTATAAGGCGGCTTACACATAAGGATTCACATCTGATCTACACTGCTGAGGTCTTGCCTTGGTCTTTATTGAGGAGTACCTTGGGGCGATACCTACGCCTGAAAAATTCTTTGAGGGTAATGATAAAGTACTGAATCAAATTATGGTGAACCAAGAAGATGTAATAGAACAAACTAAAGAGTAACAAATCACCAGGTCTAGATGGCACACACCTTAGATTTCTGAAAGAGCTCTACAATGAATTGCACATTTCTAATAATCTCCAACTTCTCATTCAAATCAGCTATAGTACCTGAGGATTGGATGAGAGCCAATGTAACACCCATCTTTAAAAATGGTTCTAAGGACGACCTGGGAAACAACAGAACAGTGAGCTGGATGTTGGTGCCAGACAAATTGGTAAAAAGTATTCTGAAAAACAAAATTATTAGCCATTTGGATAGATAGAGACTAATGGGATAGAGCCAACATGGATTTAGTAAAGGGAATCTTGCCTTACAAATCTGTTAAGATTTGTTTTTGAAGAGGTTAACAAACATGTTGACAAGGGTGAATTGGTTGACATAGTGTATCTGGATTTTCAGAAGGCATTTAAGAAAGTCCCTCATGAGGGACTTTCTTAAAACATGGCTCTTCAGACAAGCCTTTCCTGAATCTCAACATTACTCAGACACGGGTCAAAAGACATAACATGTCACAAGGTAACCTCAGGGCACCCATCTCTTCCATACCATACTCTTTAAGGAGACACTCGATCCTTAAGGATCTTTAAGGAGACTTGATCACCCATTACTTCCGTATTATATCCTGCCAATCTTGATTCAACGCCTCACATCCTTCCTTTCTACATACTCCTCCTTCCCTCCACCACTCAGCCATATTCTCATTGCTACCTTATGCTCCCGCTACACCTTATCCACTATGCAGCTGCATAATGACACTTCATTAAACGTATTTTGACATTACGCACACAGCTGCCCCAGTTGTTGTTACTCTATATATTATGTTATTCACTGATGAAGCATTTCACTATTTGTTATTGTTGAATTGTTGACCTGTTCTATGTTTATTGCTCAATGTTTTATGTTCGATGTAACGCCATAGCCGCGACTGTTCTGTTCAATTGTAAACCGATATGATTTGATATCTTTGTTCAAGAATGTCGGTATAGAAAAATTCTAAATAAATAAATAAATAAATAAATAAATGAGAGAGTCATCAGGAAATTAAAAAGTCACGGAAGAGGAAGCAATGTCCTATTGTGAACTGGTAACTGAGAAACAGAGTAGGACTGAATGGTCATTTCTCTCGATGGAGAAAGGTAATTAGTGGAGTGCCCCAGGGATCTATACTGGAACCAGTGCTTTTTAATATATTTATAAATGATCTGGAACAAGGAATGGTGAACAAATTCACAGGAAACAAAATTATTCAAGACTTAAATCATGAGCTGATTGTGATAAATTACAAGAGAACCTTGTGAGACTAGGGGATTGCATATCCAAATGGCAGATGAAATATAATGTGGACAAGTGCAAACTGGTGCATACAGAGAATATGGCAAAGCTGCTTACCTGTAACAGGTGTTCTCCAAGAACAGCAGACTTTCAGTCTTCACACACATGGGTGATGATATCCTACGGAGCCCCGCAAGGAAAACTTATGTCATAGTTTCTAGAACTTTGACTGTGCCCCAATGAGCATGCTCAACACGCATTCTACCACACATTCACAAGGGGTCCTCCTTCAATCTTATAATATAGAATTCAAGGCTAGAATAAAAAAAAGGGGAACTCTGCGGGGAGGTGGGTGGGTTTCATGAGGACTAACATCCTTGGGGAATCCCTAGCTACAGACTAAACCCGCCCCCCCCAAAAAAAAAAATTGTAGGAAACAGTGCCAATGTGCACAACAATATTTTGGCTGGCAACAAGCCTTCATTTTGTATGTTTTTATACTTAACCTATGAGGGCAACCTGAAACAAAAAGAATGGGCTCTAAGAGGGAAGAGAGTTTGGTTCTATACCTCAAACAAATTCCAAGAGACAGAGTGGCCAAACCTACTGTCAAATCAGCCAACCCTATCCAAATAGTAGTCAGATGTCAATGCGTGGAAAAATACTCCACATCGTAGCTTTGCAGATCTCCTCCATGAGGACTGATTGCAGGTGAGCCAATGGCGCTGACATGGCCCACCAGATTCAGCCCTGCTTTGGCATAATGGAAGGGGATGCAATCTGCTAGCCAATCAGAAATAGTCTGGCAATGGCAATCCCCAGCTTGTTTAAGTCAAAAGAAACAAAAAATTGGGTGGACTTCCTATGGGTTCATTCTGCTCTAGGTAGAAGGCCAAGGCTCTCTTGTAGTCCAAACTGTGCAGTGCTTGTTCACTTTGGTGTGCATGTGTTAGCTGAATGGAGATTTCATTTAGGTGAGTGAGCCAATTTGTTTGTTTTTCATATATTATTTTGTGTATTATGGATAGTATTTTGTAATCTATCCTGTATTTTATTGGGAGCCAGTGTAATGAAATGAGAGTTGGAGTAATGTGATTGTATTTTTTCATTCCTGTGAGTATTCTTGTGGCTGTGTTTTGCAGGATTTGGAGCAGTCGGATGGTGGTGAGAGGTAAGTTGAATAGCAAGGAGTTGCAGTAGTCTAGGTTGGAGAAGATGAGTAGCTGAAGGACTGATCTGAAGTTGTTGGGGGAGAGGAAAGGCTTTAGATGATGTAGGCTTAGGAGTTTGTGATATCAGTCTTTGATTTTTGAGGAGATGTGATTCTTGAAGGATAGTTCCTTGTCAAATCCGGGAGTCTTTTGGATGAGATCGTCCACTTTCCTTTTAATGGGAGCCATAGGCCTAGATTCATTAAAATGCTATAAATATAACAGAAATAGCTCCTGTGAAAAAAAAATGGGTGTGGTTAGGCTAATTTCTTGTGTACTGCATCACATAGGCATTTTTTGTGAAGCGTATTGCATCAGCATGTTGCATTAGCACATTGCACATCATTTTACATGCCATGCGCTGATTTATGCGTGGTGCATTATTTTTAAGATTTATTTATACTGGCTTCCTGCAGCTGCCTCTTTGAAGGTATGTTAGGTGTTTGGAGAGAGGAGAACAGGTGAGTTGGTGGTAGTTGGTTGGAGGTATTTAGCGACTTCTGAGTGACATATTCTGTGGCTTGTTTCTCATATGTTTCCCCTTCCCCTTTGTCTTGATCTGTGTGTGTAAACATTTATTTTTTTTAGTTTGTCCTGTTTGTCTGTCTAGTCTTTGTGTTTGGGTGACGCATGTTGGTGAGGTGGAAGAAGAGTGGTGAAGCATGGTGGTGAGGTGGAGGAGTGGAGAGGAGATGGTGGTGAGGCAGAGGAGTGGAGAGGAGATGGTGGTGAGGCAGAGGAGTGGTGAGAAATGGTGGTGTTGAGAAGTGGAGAGAATGGAGCTTGAGAAGTGGAGAGAATGGAGCATGAGAGGTGTGGAGAGAGGAGAGGCGTCATGAGAGGAGAGGGAAGAGGGAGGAGGAGAGCAGGCGTGCTAGGCGGACGAGTAGAGTAGGGACAGGGACAGAAATAAAGATAAGCAGGAGAGAAGGGATAGGAAGAGGATAGGCAGGTGAGTATGGAGGGAGGACAACAGCAGACTAGGGATAGACAGAGGGCTCTCTGACAAAAACTTGAAGGAAAAGGTGTATGAAAGTCCGTACGCCTCTGTGTAAGGCTAAACCCCCCCCCCCCCCCCACACACTCTTTATCCACAAGCAGCACGGATAAGACAGGGAGTGCCCAATCGTCCTCCTTGGAGCAGTTGACAGGGTTTCTCCCTTCCTGCCACTGGGGTAAACTTTCTTTCAGGGCCTGCCTCCTGGTAGGCCTTTGTCCACAAGGAATGAAACAGTTTTTCCTCCTCGTTTAGGTTATAGTAGTGCTCAGCACACAGGTTTGCAAAGCAACACACACAAAACCTTATGGTTAATCACAGTCCTTTTTCCAAGGAATCAAACAGGTTTTTTTTTCTTTTGGATTATAGCACTGCTCAGCACACAGGTTTGCAGAGCAACAAACACAAAAAAACTAAGCTGAGCAGGTTTAAACACCTCCCACCTGTGGTAGGGCTGGACTATCCCCAAATGAATTCTTTGACTGGGGTCAGCTCTCCCACAACCTCCCGCAGATACCTTTTCCTTTTCAAAGGGGGCTGTACCTGAATGCAGTTTCTTTTCTTTTCCACTTTATAAATCCCTTGGCTCACTCAGTTTCCATAGCCTCGTCACTAACTTCCTCTTCTGAAGGGTGGCTTGTTCCTTCCTCCTCCTGGCTCTCTCCTGCTGGAATGAACTCCATCTCCTCCTCTTCTTTTTCCAGTGCCCCTGGTAGCTCCTCCCCTCCCTGGATGGGCCCTTCTGGCTCTCGTCCTGATTCCTCCTGGTGGGACTGGCCCCTTCCTTGCCACTGGACGTTCCAAGGTGACCTTCTTGGCTGAGGAGGACCTATCCAATTAGTTGGTTCCTCCCCCACAGACACCCCCCCCTCCCCTTTGCCTCCACCCAGCATTCCTTTAAGTTATTTCTTAAACTAGTGCTGCCTGATACAACCCAGGGTTGACAGCTTCTCCTCTTTTCTTCAGGCAGTCTGCTAGGCTGGTGTTGAAGCCTTACTCCTTCACACAGCCATCATGCCAAACATATGAGACCGCTAGGACAAGTTGGCCTATACAATCAGCACATTGGCAGGCTCCTGACGTCATTGGCTGACAACACCTTCCATAGCCTTTATGTTATACACAGAGCTGATGATTGGGAGTCTCTCACAGCACACCTGCCTTGCTGACCACAAACTGAAAAACTGACAAACAGCACATGAGAGACAGCCTATAGGACAGCAACTCTGCCATCTTGGACACAAGTCATGGCAGTCATGTGAACCAGCAAGGGCTTTCAACCATAACACACCAGAAAGGTAGTGATTTACCTTGGAAACTGACCTTTCTGCAAGCTGTTCACCCCAGGAGTGCTTTAAGGGTGGCCACAGATAGCATAAGGAGTGTTACTGATACTAGCTATCGCAACAAACCACTCTGCATATTTTCTATCTGCATATATACAGCAGCACCAAATGACTAGCCTTGAGCTGCACCAGCCAAGGGCCTTGCAGGACCATGACATCCCCATATTTGGCAAAGGCTACTTGTGACATGTCAGGCAAGGCAAATAGCTCCTAACACACCTTTACATCTCAATGACGTGAACCTTTTCTTGGGTGCCATCTGGGTGCAATTAATCATTAGAAAGTAGACAGTCCTCTTGACATTTCAGAGCTCACTTTCAAATACATATGAAGGCATGACACCATCTGATTCCCAATTCTGCCTTCACACAGTCTGACCAGCATCCTTGTCTAGCCTCCTCAAGAAGCTAACATAACCAAAATGACAGCCCAACAGCAAAGGCTCTCAACATCTGTACATGATAGCTGACATTTTGCCTAGGTAGGTGTAGCAGGGTGCAACTGTATATGGGTTAATACAACCCCAAAGGGGTATGCTAGCTTGCAATAACCTGTGAGCATTGTTGGAATGCCACAATCTTTGACAGCACTTTACTAAACCCTGTAACTGAAGGCCTGCTAGGTAAGCACTCTGAAGTCAGCACCGACTGTGAAACAGCTGAGGCAGTGCTGCCAGCAGTGCCTTTGCAGGCCCATGTGACACAAAGCATCCCAAGTACAGGTGCATAACTTCACATGCACACGGTTGTCAGCTATGGAATGAGGCTGTAAAGCAGATTTGTTTACCTGTAACAAGTGTTCACCAAGGACAGCAGGATGTTAATTCTCACACATGGGTATCATCATCAGATGGAGCCAGATGCAGAAAACTTATGTCTAAGCACACTGAGCATGCCCAACATGCCCCATACCACGCGTCCATGCAGAGTCCCTTCTCCAGTCTTGTAACATAGAATTATAATTAAATAAAAATAGGAGAAACCCAACTACAAGGGGTGGCAGCGGGTTTCATGAGGACTGCTGTCTTCAGAGAACATCTGCTACAGGTAAGCAACTCTGCTTTCTCTGAAGACAAGCAGGGTGAATACCTAGCTACAGGCTGCCCCCCTCCCCAAAACAAAAAGGGGACCGACAGACATCTAACCAGGTGCCAAAAGGCACAGCAACACTGGTGCTGTTGGTAACAGAGGGGGAGGCAGCCTGAACCTAAACAATGGGCCCTAGGCGGAAGAGTTGGGTTCTACACCTCAAACAGGTTCTGAAGGACAGAGTGGCCTAACCCAGTGGTTCTCAACCTTTTTTTGGCCGGGGACACACCTGACAGATGGTTCTCACATGCGTGACACACTGAACATGTGACCATCACGGGGCACAATGTAAACATGCACTCTGCATCCACAGGAATCCCCTCACCCCCAGCAATGAGTGCAGAGCAGATCTAGGGCATTACCCTGTACAACTCGCCATACAAAAAAGGTATTCTGGTTCTGGTGACATCCCAGTAAAAGCAAAACAAACTCCTTTTACTACCAGGTAAAATAGCCTTCCTTATGAAAAGACAGTAATTTACCACTAATGCATATCCTATTGAGAAAACACAACAAATAAGACTGATACAAATGCCTACATGCTAGTTAAATACCTCACCTCGGTCACACACCCTTCACCAAGTACAGAAAAAACACAAATTATAAATATGGAAACAGAAACTGGAATGGAAAACCAAAAAAGCCACTCTGCATGCAGTGCGAACCTGGAGAAATGGAAAGAGAAATATAGCACATAACAGTCTCTCAGGATTTGCAATAATGCACACAAACAAACCCGCACAAAGTTACACCTGTATTATGGAACACACTAAAACAGATGTACCTGCAAATGTCGGTTAAAAAAACCCTTTAAATAAATAAATAAATAAATAAATAAATAAATAAATAAACAAACAAACAAACACACACACACATACACAAACAAATAAATAAATAAATAAAGTAACAATCCTATCTAAGAAATACAACTATTAAACCAGGCCTAAACACTAATACATTTCCTATTGGGAAAACAGAATAAGCCAAACTGCTATAGAGCCCCACACAGAAATAATTGTAAAGCTACACTAAAAATGTTACAAAACAGCTGCTGAACAGAATAAAGCCAACAATTAAAAACTCATAAAAATTATTAAAACATGTTCAAATATCAATAAAATATTTCAAAACAGCAGACATCGCATAATACCCAATAATTAAAATGGCAGTCAATCAAGAAAAATAAATTTAAAAAGCAACCTTTACTTACCCTCTCCAGCAATTCTCCTACTCCTTTCCCTTCCAGGCCAATAGCACTCACCAGAAGCAGCAAGGGCTGCTGAAGCTCTGTCCTCACAGTCCTCTTCCTTAGCACCCACAACCAGTCACTCACACAAACACATCCAATTAGACCCCACGACCAGTCTCGGTCTCTCTCACACAAGTCATCTTCCTGACCAGTCTCTCTCTCAATCACACTCATGGTCTCATATACAAGTCTCTCTCTCAATCACACTCATGGTCTCATATACAAGTTCTCGATCACACACAAATGCTCTCGCACCCATTCACAACAGCTCTTACCCAGGCTTCCACTCTCACACACACACACACACACACACACACACAAGCTCTCACCCATGCATCCATTCATACCCACAGACACAAGCTCTCACCCAGGCACTCATGCACACACAGACACACCAGCTCTCACCCAGGCACTCATTCACACCCACAGAACACAAGCTCTCACCCAGGCACTCATGCACACACAGACACACCAGCTCTCAACTCATTCACACTCACAGACACAAGCTCTCACCCAGGCACTCATTCACACCCACAGAACACAAGCTCTCACCCAGGCACTCATGCACACACAGACACACCAGCTCTCAACTCATTCACACCCACAGACACAAGCTCTCACCACCAGCTCTCACCCAGGCACTCACTGCACACACAGTCACACCAGCTCTCACCCAGGCACTCATGCACACACAGACACACCAGCTCTCAGCCAAGCACTCATTCACATACAGACACACCAGCTCTTAGCCAGGCACTCATTCACACCCACACACACCAGCTCTCAGCCAGGCACTCATTCACACCCACACACACCAGCTTTCACCCAGGCACTCATTCACACCCACACACACCAGCTCTCACTCAGGCACCCATTCATACCAGCTCTCACTCAGGCACTCATTCACACCCACACACACACCAGCTCTCAGCCAGGCACTCATTCACACCCACACACACACCAGCTCTCACCCAGGCACTCATTCACACCCACACACACCAGCTCTCACTCAGGCACCCATTCATACCAGCTCTCACTCAGGCACTCATTCACACCCACACACACCCGCTCTCACCCAGGCACTCATTCATACCCACAAACACCAGCTCTCTCCCAGGCACTCATTCACACACAGACACACCCGCTCTCACCAAAAACTTATTATTTCTTCACTGCAGGGATGGGCTCCAGTTCCAACTCGGGTTTCCTCTTTGCCACCATGGGGATGGGCTCCCGTGGTAGCCTCGGTCGGGGTTGGGTTTTCTCTTCGCCGCCACGGGCTGTGGCGGCCTTGTTTCGTCGGAGTTCGAAACGCCTATTTCTCTCATCCCACCCCTGGGCTAGGCGTTGCCTGCCTCACCGGCCAAAGGCTTCCTCCCTTCTTCCTACTCCCACTGGTAGGTAGAAGGGAGGAGGTTTCTGATTGGCCTGCGCGGGGGTAGGCAGAATGAAGGAGGCTTCTCATTGGGCAATGGGGGTAGGAAGAAAGGAGGCTTCCAACTGGCCTGCGGGGGCCAGAAAAAGTGAAAAGGGAAGTGCAACGGGTAGTGGGACACCAGGAGTCGCGACACACCTGCCAGTGTTTGGCGACACTGGCAGGTGTGCGATAAAGGTAGGGGGGGAATTAGTTAGGGCCGGGGTGTGGGTTAGTTAGGGGAACGGAGGCAGGCTGCGCTCGCCGACCTCGGATTTTAAAGGATATGCGTGGCTACCCACGTATCTATTAAAATCCGACGTACTTTTGTTTGTGCCTGGTGCGCGAACAAAAGTACGCGCAGGCGTACTTTTATAAAATCTACCTCATAGTATGTTAATCCCAGACCGGAAAGAAGTTGAAATAATGGAAGCAAGAAAATATTAAAGAGAGTGGCTGAGAGAGCAGAGCCTTGCGGCACTCCTGTATCAAGAGTTATTATTTCGGATTTAAAGGAGTTTATGTCTACCTGAAAGGTTCTATTGCTAAGATAGGATGTGAATCAATGAAGAGTGGAACCAGTGAGACCGATTTCAGATAGTCTACGAATAAGAGTATTGTGATTGACCATGTCGAAAACTACGGAAAGATCAAATAATATAAGGAGAAATCTATGTCCATTGTCAAAACCTCTCATAATAGTGTCTGTTAGACAGAGGAGCAAAGTCTCTGTGCTGAAATGTTTTCTAAAACCATGTTGTGTTGGATAAATAATATCATGGGTTTCCAAATGTTCTGAAAGTTGTTTTAGCACTACCTTCTCAGATAGTGTCTGTTTGGCAACAGCCCACCCAACCTATTCTTGTCAAAACAAATAAAAAGTTGGGTGAACTCTCTATGGGCTTCTGTCCGCTCCAGATAGAAGACTAAGGCTCACTTGCAGTCCAAACTGTGCAGTGCTCGTTCGCCTTGATGCGAATGAGGCTTAGGAAAGAATATTGGCAGGATAATTGACTGGTTAAGATTTATTTATTTATACCGGCATTTATGTCAATAATTATTGCGTCGGTTTACAACATAAATCAAATGATGGTTACTACATATGCGTATAAAAGGAGGATAACTTTTAAAATAAGTTCATTTAAAATATAAAATCTGTCTCAGCATATACTAAAATACAAAAACTATGGATCAAAGTACATCTTAAAATACAAATAAAATTATAGATCAAAGCACATCTTAAAAATACAAAATGTAATGTTAAAAGGAGTATCACTAAAAGTTATAACAAAAAGGAACCAATCCTTATTGTTAAAGGCTTGGTTAAAAAGCCAGGTTTTGACTCCTTTTTTAAAAACTCTGATATCCGCTTCCATCCTCAGCTGTAGTGGTAAGGAGTTTCAAAGGTTGGGACTGGCAATAGATAAAGCTCTTTCTCGTACAGTGTTCATATGAACAGATTTTATTGTTGGAATTGGTAATAGCCCAGTGTTCGCAGATCTGGTTATTCGTGCTGCGACATGAAAATGTAGCGCTGCATTTAACCAAATGACCTATACAGACAGAATGTGCTTACTTTCTTCCGCTCAGAAGGAACCTGGAGTTTAGTCAAGGCTCGCAATCCATTTACTTTAAGACTTGGGAGGCCAGAGCCACTCATTTGGGACACCTGTTGACGAAAGAAGGGAAGCTTTTTTCTTTTTCAGAGTTTATGACTACATACGGGTTTGGGTTTACACATACCTATCCTTACTTACAGATAAGCCATTACATAAAGGCGATCTCAGAGGCTGCTAAAAGCCCTCTAGCATTCCATGCTTTAGATCGGGTGTTTCGGTTTGAGGCAGCAAAAGCCCCTTCATTTTCAAGGTATTATAAACAACTGTGTTGTAAGATAGATGTCAATATATGTGCTATCTTAGAAACGAGGTGGAATAGAAATGGAGACTTTGTGGTTACTCAGGCCATTTTACGAGCGAGCTTTCGGCAGATAGCCAGGATCTCGAGCAACATGAACTATCGAGAACTCTAGTACAAATTTCTTAGCAGGGCCTACATATCCCAACAGGCAGCATTTCAGGCACGCATAGCGGCCTCAGCGAAATGTATTAAATGTGGCCATGCTGTGGGGACCCTCTCACACACATTCTGGACGTGTGCCCCAATACAACTCTTTTGGCGTAAGGTGGCAGATTACATGGCTGACCTGTTGAATATTGCCTTTCCAGTCACCCCATTGTGGATGCTATTTGGCTGTATATCCCCGATTAGAATTCGTGATCCTGGCTCCCGTATGCTCCTTCGAAAGGCCTGTCTGATGGGGACGAAAATGATCTTGTCGGTATGGCGGGAACCTGAAGCACCATCTTACTGGGCCTGAGAAACAGTTGGCACATCATGACGACAATGGAGGGATTGGCGGCGCGGCACTCTCCGCGACATAGACAATAATTTCTCAAGGTGTGGCAGCCTTATGTCCAATCTCTTACACCGAGGGCTCGCAGTCTTGTGCTCAATGATTAATTGGAAGACACCTGATACCAGATATCAATACCCAGCTGATGTTCCTGAAAGGGGTGGGGGGGGGGGGGGGGGGAAGTGAGGGGATACTCTGTTTGACTATTACCTCTGATGAACGATAAGCCGTGGAAGGGCCAAGTGTCCTGCCCTCCACGGCGAGTGTATTACTGTTACTTTGAAAATCAATAAAAAATCGTTTTACCATAACCAAATGACCTTCTCGTTGTACAAGGATATTAATGTAAGAGCTCTGTATTGTGACCTGAATCCCATGGGGAGCCAATAAAACTCTTTCAGTACAGGGGTGATATGCTCAAATTTCTTTGTATTAGTTAATATCCTTGAAGCAGAATTCTGCAAGAGCTGCAGCGGTCACATAGTGCTAACAGGAAGGCCCAGTAAGAGGGTGTTGCAATAGTCTAATTTAGTAAAAATCAATGCTTGTAAGATTTTCCTAAAATCGTTGGGGTATAAAAGGTGTTTTACTCTCTTTAAAATATTTAGCTTAAAAAATCCATCTTTAACTGTTTTATTTATCCATTTCTTCAGGCTAATTTCACATCTAATATTATTCCCAGATCTCGAACATCCAGCATAATGGGATAACCTTTTGCAGCTTCCAATATTTCAATATTCCAAGGACTTAATTTTGGGCAGATGTACAAGATTTCCGTTTTTTTGTCATTAAGAGCTAAATTCATTTCAGATAAAACTTTAATAGCTACTAAATAAATATCCCAAATTTTTAAAGTAGAGCCAGTAGAATTTTCGATGAGGATTAAAATCTGCACATCATTAGCATAGATAAAATATGCAATATTAAGACCAGATAAAAGTTTACAGAGAGGGAACATATAATATTAAAAAGCGTAGCAGAGAGTGAAGATCCTTGGGGGACACCATATGGAAGATTAAAACTATCTGATTCGGAATTATTATTAATCTTAATTTTAAATAATCTATTTTCTAAATAAGAATCAAACCAGGCTAATATAATTTCTTGTAGACCAATTTCATTCAGCCTATCTAGCAAGGTAGCATGGTTTACTGTATCGAATGCTGAAGAAATAAAATAGGTCTAGCCATTATCTGTTCCTCTTAAAATGGTATCATGCATTGCCCCTAATAAGGTTTCGGTACTATAAAATCTTCTGAAGCCGTGTTGCGATGGAAAAAGCAGGTTATTTATTTCTAGATGTTCTGAGAGTTGATTATTCACAACTTTTTCAAGAATTTTAGCTAAGCATGGTAAATTAGATATAGGCCTAAGACTAGAAAAATCAGCAGGATCTAAATTGGGTTTCTTTAACACTGGTTTCACTATTGCACACTTAAGTTGGTTTGGGACTAAACCTTCCGTTAAAGAAAGATTAACAATATCAGCAACAGGTTTTGAAATAATGCTAGGAATTGTTTTTAATAATTTAGTAGGGTCTGCATCAATTGGATGCAGGATTTAGTATTTTGAGGATTTTTTTCAATTTCAGTTGAAGATACTGTATTGAATGTTTTCCATTCAGTTTCAGAATTAGAAGGCAATACTATTTGACTAGGTCTATTTACAGCAAAATTATTAACTAACTTGAGGGTTTTGTCCTTAAAAAAGATGGCCATATCATTGCATTTTTCGGTATTCAAATCTTGAAACATAAGATCACCGACTGGCCTTGTCAGATCAGTCTAGATGTATTCCACACATTAAGAAAGGTGGAAAGAAGGCAAAATGATTACCGGCATGGTTAAAAGGGGAGGTGAAAGAAGCTATTTTAGCCAAAAGATCTTCATTCAAAAATTGGAAGAAGGATCCAACAGAAGAAAATAGGATAAAGCATAAACGTTGGCAAGTTAAATGTAAGACATGGATAAGAGAGGCTAAGAAAGAATTTGAAAAGAAGTTGGCTGTAGAGGCAAAAACTCACAGTAAAAACTTTTTTAAATATATCCGAAGCAGAAAGCCTGTGAGGGAGTCAGTTGGACCGTTAGATGATCGAGGGGATAAAGGGGCACTTAGAGAAGATAAGGCCATCGCGGAAAGATTAAATGATTTCTTTGCTTCGGTGTTTATTGAAGAGGATGTTGGGGAGGTACCCGTAATGGAGAAGGTTTTCATGGGTAATGGTTCAGATGGACTGAATCAAATCACGGTGAACCTAGAAGATGTGGTAAGCCTGATTGACAAACTGAAGAGTAGTAAATCACCTAGACCGGATGGTATACACCCCAGAGTTCTGAAGGAACTAAAAAATGAAATTTCAAACCTATTAGTAAAAATTTGTAACCTATCATTAAAATCATCCATTGTACCTGAAGACTGGAGGATAGCAAATGTAACCCCAATATTTAAAAAGGGCTCCAGGGGCGATCCGGGAAACTACAGACCAGTTAGCCTGTCTTCAGTGCCAGGAAAAATAATGGAAAGTGTTCTAAACATCAAAATCACAGAACATATAGAAAGACATGGTTTAATGGAACAAAGTCAGCATGGCTTTACCAGGGCAAGTCTTGCCTCACAAATCTGCTTCACTTTTTTGAAGGAGTTAATAAACATGTGGATAAAGGTGAACCGGTAGATGTAGTATACTTGGATTTTCAGAAGGTGTTTGACAAAGTTCCTCATGAGAGGCTTCTAGGAAAAGTAAAAAGTCATGGGATAGGTGGCGATGTCCTTTCGTGGATTGCAAACTGGCTAAAAGACAGGAAACAGAGAGTAGGATTAAATGGACAATATTCTCAGTGGAAGGGAGTGGGCAGTGGAGTGCCTCAGGGATCTGTATTGGGACCCTTACTTTTTAATATATTTATAAATGATCTGGAAAGAAATACGACGAGTGAGATAATCAAATTTGCAGATGACACAAAATTGTTCAGAGTAGTTAAATCATAAGCAGATTGTGATAAATTGCTGGAAGACCTTGTGAGACTGGAAAATTGGGCATCCAAATGGCAGATGAAATTTAATGTGGATAAGTGCAAGGTGATACATATAGGGAAAAATAACCCATGCTATAATTACACAATGTTGGGTTTCATATTAGATGCTACAACCCAAGAAAGAGATCTAGGCGTCCTAGTGGATAACACATTGAAATCGTCGGTTCAGTGTGCTGCGGCAGTCAAAAAAGCAAACAGAATGTTGGGAATTATTAGAAAGGGAATGGTGAATAAAACGGAAAATGTCATAATGCCTCTGTATCGCTCCATGGTGAGACCGCACCTTGAATACTGTGTACAATTCTGGTCGCCGCATCTCAAAAAAGATATAATTGCGATGGAGAAGGTACAGAGAAGGGCTACCAAATTGATAAGGGGAATGGAACAGCTCCCCTATGAGGAAAGACTAAAGAGGTTAGGACTTTTCAGCTTGGAGAAGAGACGGTTGAGGGGGGATATGATAGAGATGTTTAAAATTATGAGAGGTCTAGAATGGGTAGATGTGAATCGGTGATTTACTCTTTCAGAAAGTAGAAAGACTAGGGGGCACTCCATGAAGTTAGCATAGGGCACATTTAAAACTAATCGGAGAAAGTTCTTTTTTACTCAACGCACAATTAAACTCTGGAATTTGTTGCCAGAGGATGTGGTTAGTGCAGTTAGTATAACTGTGTTTAAAAAAGGATTGGATAAGTTCTTGGAGGAGAAGTCCATTACCTGCTATTAAGTTCACTTAGAGAATAGCCACTGCCATTAGCAATGGTAACATGGAATAGACTTAGTTTTGGGGTACTTGCCAGGTTCTTATGGCCTGGATTGGCCACTGTTGGAAATAGGATGCTGGGTTTGATGGACCCAGTATGGCATTTTCTTATGTTCTTATGAGAGCTGAGAGGCTTGAAGGTGTTGTACTCACACAGCGGTTCCACGTAGGAGATGGCACTAGGGCTGGAACGGAGGCAGGCCCTCGAGGAGCGAGTACCTGGTTCCAGGGAGTAGCTCTGAGGTGAAGATGGTAGTACTCACTGGTGTTGAAGATAGCGAATCCTTCCAGGCAGAAGAGAAGGTAGGAGCAGGCAGTGAGTCAGGGATCATGGGCCCTCGAGGAGCGAGTACTGGTTTCCTGATAGCGACCTGAAAAGCAAGTGAGGCCCCCAAGGAGCGGATACCCCGTTAGCGTTAAGAGTCCAATGGAAAATTGGAGAGGCAGAGTAGCTGGGTACGGAGAGCGAATCCCATCTGTAAGATACCCCCTTGCTAACTCAAAGGCTAGCAAACATCGTAGGCTTTAAATATCCGGGCAGCGTGACGTCATCACAGGGGGACGCCCCTGAGGTTCGCGCCAAGTAGGAATTAAGAGGGCCGCACATCGCGTGCGCCCTAAGGTACCAGCGGAGCATGGCGGGAGGCAGCGCCCAAGCCGGTCCGGGGACGCCAGAGAGGACGGCAGGCAGACGCCGCGACAGCCAGGCATCCATCCACAGCAAGAGGAGGTGCAAAGAAAGAAAGGTAGGCGGAGTGAAGCCATCGGGAAGGGACGGTTGCAACAGGCACAATGGCCCCACTGGGACTCTTACTGTTTTGTCATGGACAGGAGGGGAACCACTGGTGGCGAAAGAATCTGAGACAATTTTCCAGCTGCTCCTGGCTAGGCTTGGAGAAGTTTGCTGCTGCTGAGTGCCAAAATAGCTGCTGAGTCAGACTGGAGGGTTAAAATCCATACAATTTCCAGACATTTTAGCCTTCTGTCTGGCTTCGGGACACTGCTTTAAAATTCTGTACGGTCCAAAGAAAATCCAGACAGCTGGCAATCCTAATGGTATCATGGCATGCTTGGACATGCCTAGTGAGGTAAATCAACGTTCTAGAAACTCTGACATACGTTTTTTCCATGGTGGGCTCCATCAGATCACAACACCCACGTGTGAGGAATGACATCCTGCTTGTCCTTGGAGAACAATATAAATTATAGGTAAACTTGTGGACAGTACTTTAAATACTTTAAAATCCTTGGCTCAGTGCATGGGGCGGTCAAAAAAGCAAATAGAATGTTGGGTATTTCTAGAAAAGAAATAGAAAATAAAACAGAGGATATCATAATGACTTTGTATCAATCCATGGTGCGATTGTACCTCAAGTCCTGTGTGCAGTTCTAGTCAAGCCATCATGAAAAAGGCATAGTGGAACTAGAAAATATACAGAGAAGGGCAATCAAAATAATAAAAAGGATGGAACAGCTCGCCTATGAGGAAAGGCTAAGTAGGTTATGATACTTCAGCCTGAAGAAGAGACGACTGAAAGAAGATATGAAAGAGGTCTGTAAAATCTTGAATGGAGTGGAAAAGATGAACAGGGAACACGCCATAATGCTAATAGGTAGCACACTTACAGCAAATTGGAGAAAATGTGTTTTCATTCAATGCACAATTAAACTGTGGTATTTGTTGCCAGAGGATGTGGTGAAAGTACAGCTGGGTTTAAAAACAATTTGGGTAAGTTCCTGGAGGAAACATCCATAAACAATTATTAGCCATTTAAACTTGAGTGTTACATCCTGGCTGGTCGCGGGGAGGCCTGCAACCAGCAGCACTCATTCCCAATGCCATTGGCTCCAGAAACGCCGTCAGGATGCCACCATGCCTCCTCGATCGCGCTGAGCCTTCCCATAAGTGCGTGCGCACATACCGCTGCCCCTTCTATAGGCTCTATGGTGGGAAGGTCCTTGGAGGCATTGCCTGATGATGTTGGAGATGCTGATTATTTAAATCCCAGCTGCACTCCTGGTCCTTTCCTCAGCAACAGGTCCTCTGCCTAGTCTGCAGTAGGCATTACTCTCATGTTTTCTTTTCTCTCTTCCTAGCCATGTCTGTCTCATTCGTGCCCTGCCTAGCCTTGTCTCTGACTGGTCCCTGTCTTGTCTACACTTTGTCTATTCCTCCGTCTTGCCTGGTCCACCCCATCCTGCAATGTTCTCTGGAGTCCTGTTTCTCTTGCCTGCCACCTGATACTGCTACGGACCTGACCATTCTCTTGTCTGCTGCCTGGTACTGACCTCTGCTATGGACCTCAACCACTCTCTACTTACTGTTTGCCCTGATCCTCAGCCTGGATCCAGTTACTGTCTGCTTGCTGCCAGCCCTGACCTTAACCTGCCTCTGGATTCTCTCTATCCAAGCACTGTTAAGGGGACTCTCACCTAAGTCCTTTTGGTACCCAGAACCCAAAGGCTCAACCCACAGGGAACTGGGCTGGTACAGGTGAAGCTCTTGTCCGGTCCCACTAGAGCATGTCTGCCAGCTGTCAGCATGGGCCAAGTAGGTTCACCTACTAGGCTGCGTCAACCATGCCACAGCCTAAGGGCTCACAGCCGTGACATTGAGAAAGCCACTATTTATCACTGGTTATGAGCAAAAAAGGACTGGATCTATTCTTTGGAATCCTGCTGGGTATTTGTGACCTGGATTGGACACTGTCAGACAGGATGCTGGGCTTGATGGATCTTTGATCTGACCCAGTATGGCATTTCTTATGTTTCATGTCTGGAAAGTGCTGTACCCTTCTCCTGTAGTCTGGTCCAGTAGTAGTGTAGTTTGCTATAATATGGTCAAGGGTTTGGACAAGTTCCTGAAGGAGAAGTCCATAAACTGCTATTAGTCAAGTTGACTTAAGGAATAGCCACTGCTATTAATTGCATCAGTAGCATGGGATCTATTTAGTGTTTGGGTACTTGCCAGGTACTTATAGCCTGGATTGGCCACTGTTGGAAACAGGATGCTGGGCTTGATGGACCCTCGTTCTGACCCAGTATGGAAACTTCTTATGTTCTTAATATCAACAGAACAAACTGTAAAAACACTTTTCAAGCACAGACTATTGTATGTCTACTATTTCTGTAGTCAATATACCTGTGAAATGCACCCGAAAACAACCTTTCAAAATCTGAACATTGCTGTCTATGGGAAAAGACCAGATCTGAAAATGACTTATCTGAAAGGCATTGCAAAAACGGTATTTAATAATTTGGTTGCAGTTAAACAAAATTTTTAGGCCTTCCCATTTTAGTTCAGATTTGAATTTAATTTCTGAAGAGAAATAGGGGTTTAAAATGTTTGAAAATGTTTCCTATTTTGCCACTGCCATTATTATGGATCTATCACAAAGAAGCTGCAGTGCTGAGGCTTGTCAAAGCTGACGAGAAACACCAGGCATTTAATTCCTAAAACAATCTAAGCATGTCACACTCCCGCTAAGAGAAAATAGATTTCATTATCATTATACTATTCAATATGATCAAAAACTGATTTTGCTAGAGAGCCAGTACTTGTGTACTGAAGACGACATCATCATCATCATCATGGCATGCCCTCTTCCATTTGAAGGTGTGCAGCGCCATGGAGCACCAGTTCTCCTCTTCCTTTCACCCAGGTTTCAGATCATGACCAGTTTTTCATGTCATAGACCTAAACTGCTTTCTGCTTCCTTTGCCCTCAACCATGCCCACCCATTCTAAAAATTAACTAGTTTACAAATAGTTAATCATCAGTCTTGAGATTAATTCCAGAATCCATTTGTCCCACTTGGCATTTAAATATAAAATTAGCCATGACCATAGAAAAATAACTGTAGTTTCTAACGTGCATGCACTACTTTCATTGTTTGCACATCTGTCTCTTGCATATGCATTGTAGATAGCCTGAATACCTGACCGACTAGGAGGCCGATGCAATAAATATGCGCAGAAAGCGGGCGCTGAACAGTCAGCGCCTGCTTTCTTAACGTGCCCCAGGGGGGCGCCAAGCAATATTTAAATTAGGGGATTGCATTAGTAAGGAGGCGCTAGGGTTGCTTGTGCGCCCCTAGCGCCTCCTTGCTAACGAGAACCTGATCGGCGTTGGCGGTCTGCCGGTTAGGAAAACAGACGCCGAGTTTATCGCTGGTTTCCCTAAACACCGCACAGCCAGGGGGTTCAGGAAACGGACGCTTGTCATTCGAGCATCTGTTTCCTGCACCCGACTGCCAGTGGGGTTTTTTTTTCTATTTTTCTTTAACTTTATTTAATTTTGTTTTTCCTCCTACTTAATATCATAAGAACATAAGAAATTGTCATGCTGGGTCAGACCAAGGGTCCATCAAGCCCAGCATCCTGTTTCCAGCAGTGGCCAATCCAGGCCATAAGAACCTGGCAAGTTCACAAACGCAACGATATTAAGTAGGAGGCAGTACAAAAAAAGCATTTTTTTCTGCTTTTTTTTTGGTTTAAGGAGCGCTCAGCAATTAATGCCTGCTCCAGGCAGGCGTTAATTGCTGAGTGCTAAATGTGCGCCCTAGACACATTTTTTTTTTGCATCTGGAGTGAATCCTAATAGCCTCAATCACATGCATTTGCATGTGATTAGCGCTATTAGACTCTCCACATAGGAAGCGCATTGAATAGGCGCTAATCCCCTTGTTGCATTAGGGGATTCATTTGCACCTATTCAACCCGTGTCCGACTGCAGGTTATACAGTGCGCTCGGCTGAGTGCACTGTATTGCATCGGCCCCTAGGTGTGCCTCGAGAACTGGTATGAAAAGCACTGTTCTACTGCAAGATATATAAATGTATTTACACACACACATGTATTTATAAATATATGCAAACGTGTGTGGCAATGTCTATTTAGAGACAGACAGATAAGATAAATGATACTGAAGAGACTGGATAACTTGCACAAAGTCACAGTGACAGAACAGGCACTACAACTCATGCATTCCAGAAATTCTGATTTACATTTCTGATCTAGTCACTAAACCAATAGCATCTTCCATAAAACACATACGTTGTGAGATGCACACATTCCACCACAAGTAAATAAATAAAACTAGAAGGATGAAGATCTCAGAATCACAAGTCACAACAGGAGACTGCATGAGGAACTCCTGAGTTTAAATGGACCCACACCACACTGCAGGAGAGTGCAAGGAGAATCCTTCAGTACAAACACAGCTGGGAGAACAGTAATGAATCTGAAAGTAATTTCTGAGGAAGCCTTCATGAACTGTGCATCAGAAATGGAACACAATCCATGCCAAGGATGTGTGGGTGGGGTTATAGCTGCTAACTTTGCTGTTCAGTGATTCAACTACCGAAAGAAGGGACCAACAGCATGTTCGCTATGGTGACATTCCCTATTTCACCAAATTCACAATTTGCCAAATACTAAGAACCTCCAAGACAAGGAAGACTAGGCAATGGGCTTGTAATACCATCACCGAAAGTTGCTTCCGCTTCAGCCCAAACAGCCTTTTCCACACATTTCCACATGCACAGCTGCTTTCTATGCTTCCCAAGAAATTGGAGCAGCTTAGGTAGGATGACTTCTGTCAACCCTGGGAATTTTAAGTCCTGTAAAATGCAGCATCCTAAGCCTTTCAAGCTTCCTTGCTTTGCTACCTTACACTTATAAGGACAACAAGGCTAGATGTCTTGCTGAAATAATTCTGTTTTACAAAATTCACATTTCAGTTAATATAACCTTTCCAGAATAAACGTGCTTTCTAAAAATAATTTCAGCAACAGAACAAACATTGCAAAAGTGATGATAGATAAATGCTGTATTCTATTCTAGTTTAGATTTATACACTGCCCCTTTCTAAAATGGGAGACCCAAAGGAGTTTACATGAAAAGAACAATAGAGACTAGAGAACTGGACCAAGGAAGATCAGTAGATGTGATTTACTTGGATTTCAGCAATGCTTTTGATACAGTCCCGCATAGTAGGCTCATGATTAAAATGACAAGCTTGGGAGTAGGAGCCAATGTGGTGACGTGGACTACAAATTGGTTGACTGACAGGAGACAGTGTGTAATGGTAAATGGAACCTACTATCAAGAGAGAGTAGTGATAAGTGTAGTGCCACAGGGAGCGGTTTTAGGACAGGTTGTTCTTTGGGAGTGACATTGCGGAAGGGATAGAAGGTAACGTTTGTATGTTTGCTGATACTAAGATCTGCAACAGAGTAGACAAACCGGAAGGAGTAGAGAGAATGAAAAGTGATTTACGAAAGCTTGAAGAGTGGTCGAAGACTTGTCAGCTGGGATTCAATGCCAAGAAGTGCAGAGTCATGCATCTGAGGTGCAATATTCTAAAAGAGCTGTATGTGATTGGGGGTGAAAGACTAATTTGCACGGACTGGGAGAGGGACCTTGGGGTGATAGTGTCTAGCGATCTGAAGGCAGTGAAGCAATGTGACAAGGCAATAGCTAAAGCCAGAAGAATGCTGGACTGCACAGAGAGAGGAATAACAAGTAAGAAAAAGGAGGTCATAATCCCCTTGTATGGGTCCTTGGTGAGGCCTCACCTGCAGTACTGTGTTCAGTTCTGGAGTCCGTATCTGAAAAAGGATAGAGACAGGATGGAGGTGGGGTCCAGAGAAGGGTGACCAAAATGGTGTGGGGTCTGTATCAGAAGACTTCTGAGGAGAGGCTGAATGATCTGCATATATATATACCCTGGAAGAGAGGAGATGCAGGGGGGATATGATATTGATCTTCAGACACCTGAATGGTTTTAATGATGACATGTTCCTTGAATCTTTTCCGGAGAAAAGCAAACAATAGAAGTAGGGATCACAATATAAACTTCAGGGGGGATAACTTAGAACCAACATCAAGAACTATTTCTTCACGGAGAGAGTGTGGTGGATGCCTGGAATGCTCTTCTGGAGGAGGTGGTGAAGACAAAAGCAGTAAACAAATTCAAAAAGGCATGGGATAAACACTGTGAATCCCTAAAGGCTAGACTTGGAAATTAAGAAAAGGGGTGGAAGGGGGCTAACCAGCATAGAGCAGCTGGCATGGGGATTACTACCCTTAACCAATTAGCCTTCGTGATTTTAACTCAACTGCAGCATCACTCTCTGCTTCGATTGGGGGTGGTGGGGGAGAAAAGGGGAACTGCATTCAGTTTACAACCAATACTTTATGGTCCGGGGTACTGATACGCAGACATGATGGAAAAAGCACAGGACCGCTTCTATGGCCAAGTTCAAAAACAAAGCACATTCAAGTAGCAGTACTGGATGAATTATCAGAAAGGTTGCTCACTCTGTAAAAATGTTGCTAGCAGTAACTTTGTGGGTTTAACAGTTGCTCGGTTTTGATTTTTAATATTACTACCCTTAACATAAGGCTTGAGGGTAACCTGCAAGGAGGCACAGTCACTTCCATAAGCAGCTTGCAGGAAAGACTGGATAGATCATTTGGGCTTTTTCTGCCGTCATTACTAAAACCAATCACATGCACAGCGGGCTCCAAAGGGAGTGACAATCTGTGGACAGTCACTGGAAGGGGGTTATAAATGGAGGGGGTTATAAATGGAGGAAACCGCCAGGCGCCTGGCAATACAGCCATGCAGAAGCCTCAGCCCATGGAAGCCCAAAGGGATGGAAGAAAAAAAAAATACAGCGCTCCTAATGGCAGAAAATTTCAGGCAATACAAGCAGCTGTTTTAATTCTAAACTCTACTCACTTTTTCCTCTGCTTTCTGTTTTACTTGTTCCTGTTCTGTCAGTAAAGAGCATAAAATTGCTCTTACTACTTGCTTGCTCCTGCTCACACTTTAAATCATTGTTAGACTGGCACAGCCCCTTTTGCTTGTCAGATGTGAAGGATAGAAAGAGGCACTTAAAATTCTCAAAACTGTGAGAATTGGAGAAAAATTCCCCTTATGACTGGTTGTAAAGAGGTCAGATGAAATGCACAGCCGCCATTTGTGTTTCCTGAAAATCAAAACTGTAGGCTTTCACAGTGTAAAAGATAAGACCTTGGAATGCTCTGGCTCTAGAAATTTTAAGAGAGGGACTCGCAGCTCACTCCAAAAAAAAAAAAAAAAAAAAAGAAGTAATTCCCCCCCACTCCCAAAACTTTGCAAATTTGGAGGAGGAAGCCTGAAACATTAACAAGTTTTCAGGTTCTGTAGTTTATGTATTCATCTGCAGAAAAGTTAAAAAAAAATAAATCACAAAACTGTAAAGTTTCAACAAGGAAAGCTCTGAGAACAGCTATTGAAAAGCAGCTTATAAACTGAAATAAACTAGGATTAGTAAAAAAGAAAAGAAAAACTAGGACTAGCAGAAAAAGGACTAAGTTTTTCACTGTTTGCTCCGAATGTTATTCAGTTTCTGAGCAGTTTCAGAGGGCGCTTCTGAGTGAGAAGCTGCTTTGCCAATTCCCTGCAGAGTTGCCTTGGAGAATCACACACATCAGCCGGCAAGAACACATCCAGAGTGCGCTTGGGGAACAGTTTTACAAGCTGTCAGTGTGACTAGAATCAAAGATGCATGCCTTTTACTTAAAATGCCTCACACTTTGAGAAGTGGGACAAAGAAAGAAAAAAGGATCTAGGAATTAGCTGAAAAGAGGAAGCACTGAACAGCACTAAAAGCAATCAAAACAACTTTATGCAGATAACTTTAATAAACGCAGTAAAGGGGAAACGCAGTAACTCCTCCTAGCACTGGCACGGCTCCTTTTGCTTTTCAGATGTGAAAGACCACAAGAGACCCAGCCCTGCAGGTTTTAAATATTTTTAAATAAATATATAAAAATAAATAAACTCCCCTGCACTTAACTACCATATGTAGGTATCATTTCTTTTAAATATCTACTAAACATGATCATCATGCCTAGCTTTTACCAGTGCAAAAGGTTTGTAATTTTTTGCAGTTAAAATTTACCAGTGTCGCACCGAAAACTTATTCATGTCATGTACACCTAAAATAAAAATCACAGTGAACTATTGATATAATAAAATAAAAATACAAGCAAATCATACCTAGGTACTCAACCCCAAGCCGCTGGCACGATTCCAGACATGCCTGTTTTGTGTTCTCATAGCCATAGTCACGACACCAGAGTTTCGTTGTCAGCCACAGATCCTGTCGTTTGACCCCGCTTTCCATGATGGCCCTCTGTAACTGTGACTCGTTGCCATATCGTTTAGCTGTGTCAATATGACGGATGCCACACTTCTGGAGAGCAAACACAACTGCTTCATGGGAATAGCCGCCATCATGGGATGTACCTAGATAGAACGGAACATACATGGCAGATCTTATTTTCTTTGTGGGGTCAGCAGAATTATAGGCAACTTTCTGCAACACAGGCAGGATTATTTGTTGTCCTTTAAAAAACACACATTTCATAATAAAGTGGTGACAGTGGTCATTCTGTAATACACCTTGGACATAAAACTGAAGTCTTCTCCCTGTCACAACAAATCCTCTTTATATCGAGTTTTTTGGCAAACAGTCCATTGGTTATAAACAGTGACTCCTACAAGAACATGGACACAGATGAGAGAACTTATGAATGTTCTTGAATGGTGATTCAAGAATATATATGACTTATTAAAAAAAAAAAAAGAGTGATTATTATAGTAGTAAAAGGTAACACTCAGATAACTGGCACTACTGCTCGTAAGTATCAAACTTATCCTAATTCAACCATTTTTCTGCAGCTATTAGCTAGGTTTTTTGCTTCAGTAAGGGAAACTCCGTGTATCAATTATTGACTGCTGATTGTGGCCTAATGAACCACCAGTCATTAAAATAATATACAAAATGAGTAATAGGGTAAAATGTCAAATCTGGAAAACACTATTTTAAAAAGGGAAACTTAAAAAAACACCTGAATAAGAAATGAACATAATGTATATGAAATATTTTAGTGACTCCTTGTATAATAAAAGGGCTACAAACCAATACATTTTATAGTTACAGTATAAAGTAGATTTTCTAATTAAATAATTTCATTTATACTAAAAGGAAACAAGATTTATATTTTTCACACCCAATACATTTATTGTGGTATGAATCATAATTAATTGGCTGGTTGGTTACTTGTCTGAAAGGTATGCAAATTGGGTTTCCAAAATGCATAGTTTGCCAAGCACCATGGGGCATGTAGTTCAAAGGGTTATTTGAATCACTGGAAATGTAGAATTATATTTCCCATAAGGCCTCAATGTGCTACTCCCAGATTCCCCTAGGTCTTGAAATTGCTCTGCCCCCTTCAGAGTGGCACCATCTCCAGCCTCTGCTGCCCCACTTAAGGCTGCTGAAGTTACGCCTCCGCAACACCGAGAACTTTATTTGCAGATTTCCCAGGCGTACAAGCACTTTGTGGCCTTGGTGGGTTAGAACTGCACTGCTCCTAATCTGAGTCACCCCACCCCCAGAGCTCCTGAATTCTCTGACACTGATGGGTGGCTCCGCCCTCTTCAGTGTGATGTCATCTCCAGCCTCTGCTGCCCTACTTGGGCCTCTGCCTAGCATCTAGACAGATGGATTCAGGTCCAGTCGGATGTACCCAAGTTACTCCCAAATAGGGTGAGACGCTGCCCGTGGCCCAATCAAGACCGCACATGCAAAGGCTTTGTCCTCCCAGGCCTGCAAATCCAGATGATAATAACTGGAAAACATGTGTAAAGGGGACCACGTCTCAGCTCGGCAAATGTCGACAAGAGACAACAATCTAACCTCTGCCCATGACAGTGCCTGAGCCCTAGTGGAATGAGCCCTAACCTGAGTAGGCAACGGCTTTTCAGCAGCCAAATATGTGGCTTTGACTACCTCCTTAATCCAGCTAGCTATTGTAGCCCACGAAGCCAGCTGGCCGTATTTACCTCCACCATGAAAGACAAACAGGTAATCTGTCTTTCGGAAATGTTTAGAAAGCTTCAGACCCCTCACGACATGTCTCTTGACATCTAAAGGAAGCAACAGGTGATATTCTTCCCCTATCCAGGGATGGCAGGGAAATGGACTGATTCAAGTGAAAATCCAAGACCATTTTAGGCAAAAAAGAAAGAACAGTACGCAAGTGGATCGGCCCTAGAGTCACCCAAAGGAATGGCTCCCAGCAAGACAAGGCCTGCAGCTCAGAAATTCAATGCACACCACCAAACACACAGTTTTCAAGGTCAGTAACTGCAATGAAAGGCTACAATGGTCGAAACATAGGGCCTGGCAAGAAATCAAACACCAGATTAAGACTCCACAAGGGTACCAGTAACCACAAGGGATGACAAAGATGTTTCACTCCAATCGAGAAATGGGCCACATTCAGGTGAGCCAATAAGGATTCAGCATTCACCTGGCCTGTGAATCAGGCAAGAGCTGCTACCTGTACCTTCAAGGAATTAGGGCCAACCCTTTATTTAACCCACCCTGTAAAAATTCCAAAATGAGCAGGATCTTAATTGAATGAGGAAGCACTCTTCAAACTTCACACCAAGCATCAAACACTCGCCAAACCCACACATATGTTAAGGAAGTGGAGAATTTTCATGCGCGTAAAAAGGTAGCAATCATCGCAGTAGAATATCCTTGCTTCAGCAAGCGAGGTCTCAAGGGCCAAACTGTAAGACAAAACCAAGTTGGATCTTCGTAAACAACAGGTCTCTGCTGCAACAAATTCCAGAAGGTGGGGGGGGGGGGGGGTCTACCAGGAGCCTTCGCAGATCTGCATACCATGGTCTCCTGGGCCAACCCAGTGCCACCAAAAGCACCATCCCCCTGAGATCTTCGACCCTCCAAACTAGTCTGCGCATCATGGGCCACAGTGGAAAGGCATACAGCAGCTTGTCCTCTGGCTAGATCTGCATGAGAGCATCGATACCTGAGGACTTCAGATCTTCCCTGTGACGAATCAAAGAACCTTCGCATTGCAAGAAGTCGCCAGCAGGTCTAGAAATGGAAGGCCCCAGCCATCCACTGTCAGTTGAAATGCCTCGCCCAACAATACCCATTCTCCTGGGTCCAGATTCTCCCTGCTAAGAAAGTCTGCTTTTACATTGTCTTTTCCTGCAATGTGCAAGGCCGAGATCTCCTGAAGATGCACTTCCGCCCATTCCATAAGTTGGTCTATCCCCTGCAACACTTGCTGGCTCTTGGTTCTTCCTAGCCAATTGATGTAAGCCACAGTCATTGCGTTGTCTGACATTATCCGGACCACTCGGACCTGCAGCCTGCCGCTGAACTGCAAGCATGCCATCTGGACCGCCCTGGCTTCCAGCCAACTGATGTTCCAAAGAGACTCTTCTGTATCCCAGCGCCCTTACTTCCTGATAGCTCCCCAACCCTGAAGGCTCGCATCTGTTGTGATACCAATCAGTCCAGCGATGTCAGGGAGATTCTCTCTCTCAAATGATCCACTTGCAACCATCATGAGGTGAGAGCAGACTTCCATCAGCAGGTGAATCCAAATTGAATAGTCCTTTGACTGCAGGTTCCAACAAGACAGCAGGGAGCGCTGAAGAGGACGCATAAGTGGTCTTGCCCATGACACCACTTCCAGGGTTGCTGCCATCAGAGTACCTACAGATAGGACCATACTGTCTGGTGTTCATCAGGAGATGCACCTATATCACCAACTTCTGAATACAAGCTTCTGGCAGGAAAACTTTGCCCTGCTTCATGTCGAACTGAATACCCAGATACTCTGACGACTGAAATGACTGAAGACTGCTCTTGGCTAGGTTCACCACCCAACTGAGCTTCTGCAACAGGGAGATCATCTTGTGGGTCACTAGGCTGCTTTCTTCCGAATTAACCAGTCATCCAAATATGAGTGTACCAGGATCCCAACCTTTCTCAACTCTGCCGCCGCCACCACCACCATAACCTTGGAAAAAGTGCTAGGAGCCGTAGCCAGACCATAAGGCAGCACCTGAAACTAACGGCAATCCACCTGCAAATGATGGTTGACCCCTTTGAGATCCAGGATGGGACAAAAGGAGCCTTCCTTCTTGGGCACAACGAAATAGATGGAATATCGACCCGTATTATCTTGAGACATGGGTACTGGAACCACAGCCATCAGACTGAGGACCCTTGACAGTGTACAGTTCACTACCTGCTTCTTCTGCAGGGAGTGGCAGGGAGACACCATAAACATGTCCCGATGAACTCTTTAAAAGTCCAGCGCATATCCCTATCATATCATCTCCAGGACCCACTGATCCAATGTGATTTCGACCCACCTCTGATAAAAGACAAAGAAATGTCTCCCTATCTCCTGTTCCTAGTGATAGGTCAGCAAACCTTCATTGGGAGGCTTAGGAGGTACCACTACCCAAGCCCGCAGCCTGCCTGGACTGTGTGGGACGAAAGGACTGAGACCTACCAAAAGGCTGAGTCTTCTGAAAGGTTGCGCCTCTGTAGGGACAAAACTACTTGGAACCCCAGAGACAACCCCTCATATCACAGGGGCGCGACGACTGCTTCTTATCCTCCAGTAACCGAGGAACCAGGGATTCACCCCATTTACCAGCCAGTTTCTTCAACTTGCTCCCAAACAAGAGTGAACCTTTAAAGGGCAATTTCATAAGATTAGCTTTGGAGGTTGCATTGGCCAACCAATTTCTCAGTCACAACTGATGCCTGGCCGCTATTACCGAAGCCATTCTTCTGGCCAAAGTGCGGACCAAATCGCAGCCCACATCTGCTAAAAAGGCAGCAGCAGGTTCCATAACTGCCCAGGAATTCATCCCAGAGTCATCAATCTCCTGAGGAGCAAACAAAACCGAGCCACCACGGAACAACAAGAAGCTATCTGCATGTTCATTGCCATTACTTCAAATGCTTGCTTAAGGGTTGCCTCAATCCTCCTATAATGCACATCTTTCAAGGACGCTCCTCCTTCCACGGGGATAGTCATCTGTTTAGAGACGCCACAGACAAGTGCATCCACTTTCAGAAAACACAGATGCTCTCTCAGCACTGGATCTAGAGGGTACAACCCTTCCAACGTTTGTCCCTCCCTTTGAAATTTGCCTATGGGGAGTCCCATTCAAGATCAATCAATTCTTGAATGGCCTCCATAACGGGGGAAAAAACCAAGATGCTTTATGCAAAGAAACCAAAATGGGATTTTTCTTTGGTTCAGACATGGAATCTGTCCCAGGAACTCCCAGCATCTTCAACATCTGAGAAATCAGAACCAGCAGTTCATCTCTATGAAAGAACCGCAACATAGTCCTGGAGGAATGTCCTCATCCTCCAGACAATCAGGATCTGCTTCTTTATCAGTGCCATCCGGATTCATATCAGGAGTACCTGCAGTCAAATGAGGTGTACTCCTGTGCAGTAATGGAAGAGGGAGAGGCCAGCCTGAGAATCTGACCTGACAGGATTAAATGGGGATGAAGACTGCACCTGAAGAAATGATTGCAATCCTTGAAAAAATTCCACCCAAGAAAAAGGCAGAAGGATCCATGCCAAAACCAGAAGGCACTTATGTGGTATCCACTGAGCTGCCATCTCCTGCTGAGGAACCAGTCAAGGGAGTTCCAATGTCAGGCCTCCTGACATGTCCTTAACCAGGCCCTCATCAAGCTGGGAAGAACCTAGCTTAGTAAAATCACAGGAAGATAATTCTCCCTGAGCTTCTACGCAGCGCTGGCACAAGTTAGAGGGCACTCCAGGCTGAGATGCCCGAATATGACAGGCAGCACAGAGGGAAAGGTGCTTAGGTTTCTTAACCACACATGCCATTAGTCGGTCAGTATGCTTAACAGGCGACTGAAGATACATGTCCAGCCGAATTCTCGCTAAAAAATTTAGGTGCACAAAATTTAGGGGTCCCAAGGCTATGCGCTGCAAAACTTAAGCGCACCGTCACCATGCTAATCCTGGGTGCACAACCAATATGTTCCAGAATGTGCGGACAGGCAGTGCACCCAGAAGAAACTGGGCACACAAATTCAGACACACAGCCGGATGCACTTGCACACACCGACAGTCCTGCAGAGTGCAGCCGAACACGCAGAAAAAAGGCGTGCAAAAATACCGCTGTAGCCTACCACATGGCACACAGCAAGAAGCCTAATTGAGAGGCATAGCCCACCCTGGGATGCTCAACCCACTAGTCTGCCCAGACCCCTTAACCTCCACAGGAGCAGGAACAAACGTCGGAATGGCGCACCAAGCATGGAGACTGGAGGAAATCCTACAACAACCCCTCTACTCTTTTTTTTTTTTTTTTTTTTTAACTTATCTGAGCTCAGCCCTTCCTGGCTGAGTACAGAGATGGTCTCCAGCTGTGAGGGGAGAGGACATATACCGTCATCGCTGTGCTCGGCTTCCTATATCCACTGCCTTTCAGCTGTTTAACTCAGCTAAGTCCACGCTGGTGGAAGAACCAACTACTAGACCAAGGCACTCATCTGAGAGACCACAGAAATCACCTCAGGAATTCTCAACTGGGAGAGGGACCATTAGTTATCACCGCAGGAGAGCAGGGCAACTCAAAGCTCCTATTAATTCTCCTCTAAATTTTGAAGCAATCCCCAGGAGGGAAATGCATGTCAACCATCTCTTAGAAACTGAGAATACTGGCAGGCTGTCACGGCAGGACTATATACTGTCACGACAGCTTGCTCTGTCTCCATCTGCTGGTAGAGGTGCATAACCCACTAGACCTGAATCCATATATCGACATGCTAGGAAATTGTTTTTTTATTAAAAGATTAACAGGGTCATTTATTAATTTGCTATAAGGTGTTTCTGCGTGTGTTAATCCCCTTTAACGCCTGCGAAAGCACCATAGCGCATGGTGCGATGGTAATCAGAAAAAAGGGAGGAGTTTGGGGCGTGATTTGTGACCAAGTGGGCAGGGTTATCAATTTTGTGAAGCCGTATCTCTCAGTTTTAAATGCGTATTTTAACTACACCTTTTTCATTAGCGTTAAGCTGTGCGATAGGGCTTTATCGCAGATGCCATTTTTAGCTCCTGGGTCCTTCTACAACCACGGTGGGGGGAAGACAGAGAGAGAGACACACTAGCCATAATGCCCTCATCCTAGGTAGGTATTTATATCTCTATAGGAGGCCCACCTAGTAACTCTCTCTTGTGCTCGCATATACTAACTGCTTAAAATATAATACACATTTGTACATGAAGGTACAGATTGAAAAAAAAAAAAGAGCAGGCTGAACAGCTACAGATCCTGACAAACTACACGCTAGCAAAACACCTTGGTCTCACATGCAAAACACAAACACACCCTCACCAAATACAGAACTGATCACAAATTAAAAATAGAAACTTGGAGACAAACGCTGAACAAGAAACCCAAAAAGCCAGACTATTTCTGCAGTCTAACAGCAAAGAAATATAAACAGTTGCATTTTCCCTGTACTATAAAAAACAGAGATATTGAGATGCACATTTCCCAAAATGACACACAAAAATCAAATTCTCACGTTCCATCTAGAAAAACAGAAGCAATAGTAGTCTCAGTCTCCTACTTCCTCCAGTACCCAGCAGTCTTCATTCTCAGCCCCCTCTCCCCTCCCAGTACCCAAGTCTTGCTTTCCAAGCCCCTCCCCTTTCAGCCAGACTATATTCAGTGCAATAATGTAAAAACAGGATCATTCCTTATAAAATAAAATCAAGAAATATAAATCAATCATAATAGTAAATCATACTAATAAACATATTTCAAAACAAATGAACAGAAAACCTAATAAATAAAAAGGATTAAAAAATAGACTTTAAACATTTCCCAAAAATCAATTAAATATTTAAAAATAGCAGTCAAATCAAATAACACCCAATAATTAAAATTAATAAGGATAAAAAATTTCCACCACTTCATACCTGGGAACTTTTGATTTCCAGTAACGCTGAGATTGTCATGGACTAGTGGAGAGCACACACAAACGTTCTCCGCATATATATATATATATATATATATATATATATATATATACACAATTGCCTGGGGCTGTAGGTGCAATAGTATATTTCTCTATAAATTTCTTTAATAAAAATAAAACTTTGTTTTTTATAACTATTTTTGCAATCATTTTTGTAGCGCTGCTTTACCTCAGGTATTTGTATAATTATAGATATAGGTACAGATATATATACGTGAGTTACATTTTTTTCTGTTTAATTATTTGTTATTAATTGTAATTATTATTATTAATTGTTATTTTGAGACTCACTGTTTAATCATTATATATAAAGTTTTGGAGACTCACTGTTTACTGTTTTATGTAAAAAGCCTTGTTCGGGCAGGTAAGCCCCGGGCGATTTGCCGTTCTATGTAAACCGGATTGATTTGTATCTCATACAGGAATTTTGGTATATAAAAACTAAAAATAAATATATACAAATGAAACTTAAATACATACAATCAAGAAAAATGTGTTGACAAAATTCCACCAAGTACACGTATACACAAATCACTTCATGAAATATGGACACATACCACATTCATACTATAGCAACCATACAACAGGTATACATCCATTTAACAAATCAGCTATCATAGTGTATATAAAGTAGAATTACGTTTCTTTACAAAGGTTACTCATTATGAAATCACAAAACCAATGTTGAAATTCAGACTTGAAGAACCCTGACAGGTTCTCCTGTCCTCCATTACAGGAGGACCTTACAAGACTGGAAGATTGGGCATCCAAATGGCAGATGAAATTTAATGTGGACAAGTGCAAGGTGTTGCATATAGGGAAAAATAACCCTTGCTGTAGTTACACGACGTTAGGTTCTATATTAGGAGCTACCACCCAGGAAAAAGATCTAGGCATCATAGTGGATAATACTTTAAAATTGTCGGCTCAGTGTGCTGCAGCAGTCAAAAAAGCAAACAGAATGTTAGGAATTATTAGGAAAGGAATGGTTAATAAAACGGAAAATGTCATAATGCCTCTATATCGCTCCATGGTGAGACCACACCTTGAATACTGTGTACAATTCTGGTCGCCACATCTCAAAAAAGATATAGTTGCAATGGAGAAGGTACAGAGAAGGGCAACCAAAATGATAAAGGGGATGGAACAGCTCCCCTATGAGGAAAGGCTGAAGGGGTTAGGGCTGTTCAGCTTGGAGAAGAGATGGCTGAGGGGTCTTTAAAATCATGAGAGGTCTTGAACGAGTAGAACTCTGTAATTTACACTTTCGAATAATACAAGTACTAGGGGGGCATTCCATGAAGTTAGCAAGTAGCACATTTAAGACTAATCGGAGAAAATTCGTTTTCACTCAAATCACAATAAAGCTCTGGAATTTGTTGCCAGAGGATGTGGTTAGTGCAGTTAGTGTAGCTGGGTTCAAAAAAGGTTTGGATAAGTTCTTGGAGAAGTCCATTAACGGCTATTAATCAAGTTTACTTGGGGAATAGCCACTGCTATTAATTGCATCAGTAGCATGAACATAAGAACATAAGAAAATGCCATACTGGGTCAGATCAAGGGTCCATCAAGCCTAGCATCCTGTTTCCAACGGAGGCCAATCCAGGCCATAAGAACCTGGCAAGTACCCAAAAACTAAGTCTATTCCATGTTACCATTGCTAATGGCAGTGGCTATTCTCTAAGTGAACTTAATAGCAGGTAATGGACTTCTCCTCCAAGAACTTATCCAATCCTTTTTTAAACACAGCTATACTAACTGCACTAACCACATCCTCTGGCAACAAATTCCAGAGTTTAATTGTGCATTGAGTAAAAAAGAACTTTCTCCGATTAGTTTTAAATGTACCCCATGCTAACTTCATGGAGTGCCCCCTAGTCTTTCTACTATCCGAAAGAGTAAATAACCGATTCACATCTACCCATTCTAGACCTCTCATAATTTTAAACATCTCTATCATATCCCCCTCAGTCGTCTCTTCTCCAAGCTGATAAGTCCTAACCCTCTTTAGTCTTTCCTCATAGGGGAGCTGTTCCATTCCCCTTATCATTTTGGTAGCCCTTCTCTGTACCTTCTCCATCGCAATTATATCTTTTTTGAGATGCGGCGACCAGAATTGTACACAGTATTCAAGGTGCGGTCTCACCATGGAGCGATACAGAGGCATTATGACATTTTCCGTTTTATTCACCATTCCCTTTCTAATAATTCCCAACATTCTGTTTGCTTTTTTGACTGCCGCAGCACACTGGACTGACGATTTCAATGTGTTATCCACTATGACACCTAGATCTCTTTCTTGGGTTGTAGCACCTAATATGGAACCCAACATTGTGTAATTATAGCATGGTTTATTTTTCCCTACATGCATCACCTTGCACTTATCCACATTAAATTTCATCTGCCATTTGGGTGCCCAATTTTCCAGTCTCACAAGGTCTTCCTGCAATTTATCACAATCTGCTTGTGATTTAACTACTCTGAACAATTTTGTGTCATCTGCAAATTTGATTATCTCACTCGTCATATTTCTTAGTGGGATCTTCTTAGTGTTTGGATAATTGCCAGGTTCTTGTGGCCTCGTTTGGCCTCCGTTGGAAACAGGATGCTGGGCTTGATGGAACCTTGGTTTGACCCAGCATGGCAATTTCTTATGTTCTTAACTTGTAAACCAATCGTTGACCTCCAGGATCTGTCCCAAACATTTTAAACAAACATCTATTTTACCAATCACTAAGAAAAAAAACGAAGACATCACAAATCTCAACAACCTACATCCAATAGCCTCATAAACTACACTAGCAAAGCTAATGGAAACGGTGGTCTTGCATCGACTCACAAACTACTTAAATGACAATGATCTCCATTCCAATCAACATGGTTTTCGCAAAGGCCATAGCACCGAAACCTATCTTCCTTTGATACCACAATTAGAGGTTTCAATTCTAATACTGATTACTTCTTAGTATTATTAGACATCTCAGCTGCCTTCAATACATTGGACCATCAAAGCCTCCTCTCACGACTTCAATCTATTGGTTTAACAGATACGGTCTTAAACTGGTTTCATTCCTTCCTAACTAATCGTTCTTATCAAATAAATATTGGACCCCATTCCTCTGACTGGTACACAATGTCCTTGGGTGTACCACAAGGATCCTCCCTTTCTGCTACTATTTTTTAACATTTATCTGATACCTCTTTGCTATCTACTGAACAGTCTTGGTATTCAAGACGCAGACAATATTCAGTTCTTTATACCCTACTCCTCATCTTGGTCCATAACACTTTCCACTGTCTGCTTATATATTAAAACTACTAACACCTGGTTGTCCCATAACAGTCTCAAACTTAACACATCAAAAATTGAAATTCTCCACCTCTCCACAATTCCGCATTCTGCCTGCAGCCCAACACATCTCAATATAGATGGTATATCGATTCCTATAGTGTTCAAAGCACACAACCTTGGGGTTATACTAGACTCCAGAAATCAATGTCTCATTACATCTCCACAATAGTGAAAATTTTCTTTTTCAAACTTCACATGCTAAAACATCTTCGTCCTCTACTTTTCTCAGATGATTTTCGCACTGTACTACAATCTAATATTTTACTGGACTTGATTACTGTAATGTGCTCTTACTTGGTCTACACGACAATGCCCTTTGTCCCCTACAGCTAATTCAGAACTCCGCTGCCCGCATCTTGACCAGTACCTCTTGAAAAAGAACATATTTTTCCTATCTTATACTCTTTACATTGGTTCCCAATTCAATATAGAATACAAAATTCTCTCAATTATACACAATTTGATATTTAACGATTCATCTACATGGTTATGCACTCAACTTCACATCTATCTACCTAGCAGAAACCTACGATCTCTGCATAAAAACCTATTGCAGGTACAGACAGTTCGATTAGCCAGGCTTGATATCACCAGACGGCGTTCCTTTTCAGTCACTGGCCCTTCAATTTCGAATTCCATCCCTGATGACCTAATGCAGATATCTTCTCATAAGGAATTAAAAAAAAAAACAAAACTTAAAACATTCCTATTCTCAATAGCCTTTAAATCATTCGCTGCTACTTAATATTGTCATCTAAGAATCCCCTTAGCACTTATATAGAACTAACCCATATCCATATTGATAACTCTCGGGTCTCCTGGCACGATGTCTGTATAAGTTTATGTTACTATTATTTCGCTGCCTATAAGTCTTATGTTTTTCTTTTTACGTTATGTCATTTTTAATTATGTTATTTTAACCCGTAAACCATTTTTACTGACGAACGTTGTAAAAGTGGTATAAAAACTTTTAAATAAATAAATAGATAAATATAGTATATTAGAACTAGGCTTTCGACAAAAAATACATGGGTACCTAGATTAGAATATCCAACAATAAACCCTATATAAAGGTAAGTAATGCCACCACTATCTTAGTTGATATGAAAAATACTTATTGCAAGCTTTATTACAAACTATCAAAGCATCAAAAAATCTCAAAAGATAAAATGACACAAGAACACAAACATATTGATTACATACCCTAATCAATCATTGCTCACACACACCACTTCTAAAATCTCTTCAGTGTTATGCATTCATAGCATGAGTACTGCCAAAGTGTATACAAATTGCTTTCAATGAAACAATTTCAATAAGGCTGGACTTCAAAAAGTTACTTTGTAAAAAAATAAAAAACCACATAAAAGGCACCAGCATTCAAAAAGATACAACTAAACCACAGTCCACAAGCAAAGGATACTTTGTAAATATTATACAGAAGTGCTGTATAGAGTCCCATTGTGTTATTTCTTATAATTCCACAGATGTTTCTGTGACTTATATTGACTCTGCCCCAATGTTTTTCCAATATCCTGTGAAATCTGTCCAAATTTTCTATGTCCTGTATTCACTCAATACCTACAAAGGCCTCAGTTTTGCCATGCAGGCTTCTTCAGGAGAATAAATGGTTCACAACTATTCCTGCGATGGTTCCCTGGACTGTATTTAGTGAAGAGAAATCGATCCCTTATGTTGCTGATTCTTTGTGCATCGATTTTTCAATTCAGTATCTCAAATTTCACCAGTCATTAATTAGCCGCTTGCATGAATTCAGCATAACCATGTATAAACTTCTAGTGTCTTCTCAGCACATTGAACTTTGTCTTATCACCAGAGCTACACTCATAGCAAACTTGAATCCATTTAAACACACACACACATATTTTATATATATATATATATATATATAGATAGATAGATAGATAGATAGATAGATAAATATAAAAATTACACACACATATAGAGAGACTGAATGATATATGTGAGAGGGAAGGGAAGGGCGATTGAGGGAGAAGAGTGTAGAAGAGATTCTCGCATCATACGGTATATATCTATCTATATATCTATATATTGCACTCTTTCTCCCTCACTCCCCCTTCACCTCCCTCACTCAGCCCCTTCTCTCTTAGACACTCAACCCCCTTCCCCTGGTCACCATCTTCCCTCCCCCCCCCCTCCCCCCCAGTGGTCACTCAAATGCCCTTCCCTGTCATTCACCCCTTCCTTCACTCTTATCTCCCTTTCCTCTCAGACACTCATCACGCAGTCTCCTTTCCATCTGTCACTTTCATCTCCTCCCCTTCCCTCTCAGTCACAACGCCATGTGACTCACCTCTTCCCCTAGATGGTCTTCCTTCCTGCCAGCAAGGTAGGAGAATCCTGCTGGCAGGACACCACGCGGCAGCAAGTGCTGCTAAGCTGGGTTCTCTAATCGCTGGCTAGGGAGTGGGAACCCCACCAGCGCGTCACAACCCAGCACCGCCATGCGGAGACTCTGAACACTAGGGGGTGGGAATCTTGACAGCGTGGCACAACACGACACCTATTACCTGTGCCTGGGGAAAAAAAAAAAAGTAAAAGCCCTGATTGCATGCCACCTGACACTTTTCAGCTATCTTACTGACCTGCCCCTTAATCCATACCTGCTCAACTCCCAACTGAATGGGCCTGAGCCCAAAGTGGGTGGGCCATGGCCCACTGATGCCCACCCATAGCCAAGCCACTGAAATGATGTGCAATTATTTGTGGCATTAGGAGCAAGAGCTATACAACAGTGGATGGCTAAGAACAGATTGGTACTTAACCCAGCTAAAAGGGAAATGTTAGTGAGGTAGTTCTCCACTGGAAGATCTGAAGTTATCAGTGATGAAACAGGATGTAGCAATACCACTGGTAAACAGGGTAAAGAATTCAGGAGTGGTTTTGCAGTAGCTTGAGAGCATTTTCTTCCACTTGCAAGCTATTCATCAAATGCACCCTTTTATGGATCAAGTTTGAGCCTTTATATTTTCTTGATTAGATTATTTACTGCTGGGGGAATTCTGGGGAAAAAAAATTAAAATTCTGCACATAAACTAAAAATTCTGTAAAATTCTGCATACTTTATATTGGTCAAAATAACATAATATACATGATAGTCTAAGTAATTAATTTAAAATGTAATACAGAAAAAAGCTATTAAAGATGGAGAATTTTAAATATTTTGAGTGGAATTTCCTTAGTTTACTGTAAGAGTAGTCTCCCTACTCACCTGGTCACTTTGCCCTCTCAGGCCCCAACTCCTCCATTTGCCAGTATCTCTCCCCTCCCCCTTTAGGCTCATCCCCTTTCACTCTATCTCCACTCCCAGTTTGACCCCTCTCTCAGTACTGCCCCTCACACAGGCTCTGTCACTCTCTCTCAAACACACACACACACACAGGCTCCCTCTAGTGCACATACACATTCCCTCATATCGGCTCCTCTCTCTCTCACACACACGCATCCCCTTATACAGGGTCCCTCTCTCTCTCTCTTGCATACATCCACACAGGCTCCCTTTCTCTCTCACGCATACACCCTCACACAGGCTATCGATGACTCTCTCTCACACTCCCCTTCACACAGGCTCTCTCACACATACACAATCCTTTCATACAGGCTCCCTCTCTCACAGACAAGCACCCTCACATACACACAATCCCTTTTTCACACACACCAGCTCACAATCTCTCACACATATATACACTCCTTCACAATCTTCTCACATAGGCTCCCTCTCTCTGGCACCCACATACCCTCACATATGCGCTCTCTCTCATCCGACCCCCCCAGGCTCACAGTCTTACACACACACACACCCCTACCTCGACACACACTCACTCTCACCGGGGCCTTCATCTTCGCCACTAGCAGGACGAGCTCCGCTCACGGCATATGGAGCCTTCATCTTTGCCCGAGCAGGATGGGCTCCACTCGCGGCATGCAGGAGTCTTCACTGCTAGCAGGATGGGCTCCGCTTGCGGCACGCCGGAGCCTTCATCTTGGCCCGAGCAGGACGGGCTCCACTCGCAGCATGCTGGAGCCTTCATCTTCGCCCGAGCAGGATGGGCTCCACTCGCGGCACGCCGGAGCCTTCATCTTCGCCCGAGCAGGACGGGCTCCACTCGTGGCATGCCGGAGCCTTCATCTTTGCCAGAGCGAGATGGGCTCTGCTTGTGGCATGCCAGGTCCTTCATCTTCGTTGCGAGTGGGACGGGCTCCACTCGTGGCACACCGAGGCCTCCTCCAACTCTGCCTAGTTCTGCACAGAAAATGGCAATTCTGCACAGAGGAAATTGGCGCAAATTCTGCGCTCTGCAGTAGCGCAGAATTCCCCCAGGACTAAGTATTAGTAGTACTAGACTAGATTATAGCAATCCAGTCTTTGGCTTACCACTAAAAATCTTGAGACTTCAGTTGATCCTAAATGCGGTAACTAGGGTGGTATCTAGGAATAAATATAGAGATCATATTATTCTGTGTTGAGGTCTCTCCATTGTCTACCAGTGGAATACTGAATGAAGTTTAAAATACTAACACAGAGTAATTTTGGGACAAGCTCCTAAATATCTCTAGGACTGTCTAAAGCTGCATGCTCCTGGAACAACTTTAAGATCAGCTACCGAGACACATCTAATGGTTTCTTCAGTCAAAAAAGCAAGAGATTATGTAAGAAGAGAAATAGAGCATTTTCTTCTGTGGCATCTCTTTTGTAGAACAGAATGCCTAAGGACTTGCATTCCAATTGAGATTATGGTGTTTTTAAACAGGGTCTTAAGACCTGTGTTTTTTTTATCCAGACTGTTAAAGTTGGAGATTAAAAATATGGGGATAGATGGGTCATAAAGTATTATTAACTATGTTTGGCCTGTTATTGCTTCTATGGTGAGGGATGGGATAGGCGGTTTATTTTGAAGGGTATTTGGGATGGGATTGGGAGGTTTGGGTGGGGTGGAAGGGACTGGGTGCTGAGCTGGGTATATGTGGTTTTATGTTTGTAATATCTATAAGAGTTGGTGTGCAAGTATGTTGATTTTGATTTTATTAAATTGTACTACATTCTTGATTCTTCACTGGTAAAGCATGTAATCTTTTTTTTTTTTTCTGCCTGGTGGGTTGGAACAACTCATTTTGGTAGTTTCCATTTTTAGTGGTATTAAGTATGTTTCCTGGGATATTTTTGCAGTTTGGGCTAGCTTTAAGATCTGGCACTGTTTATTTTACACTATATTTTAATTTATTTGTAGTTTGTGGTTTTATGGCAGGAAACTCCATAGAGGTTATTTTGGGTAGAGGGAAAAGTAACTGATTTTTGGAGACAAAATTATTTTAAAATATGTCACTTAAATATATCTTCATATAGATATAGATTCATGTAACGCTGTATGAATACCAATTACTGTTGTAACTTGACCTAGGATACCTACATTTGTATAAATTAAGGAACATTTTAGTTTGGTATTTTCCATAGTTAAAAGTCACTGATACCATCTAATACTGAACCTTTGAAATTGCAGGGATCACTGATTAATGCTTGATCAGCTAAAAATATATTGTCACATTGTATGACCTAATTGTGGATAATTTAGATTTAACTGGGATCTGAGTCTTGGATCAGGAAATTTATAATGCTAATTGTAATATGTACATCTGACCTTTTTGAATTTGATTCTAGACTGAATAAAAAGGGTAGTAGTGTGCTATTGGTTTTAAGGAAGACTGTCAGAGAATCTCTTTATGTCAAATTCAGGGGCTAGGCATGCTTTTAGTTAAGATCGATGCCCCAATTATTCTAACTATCCTCTTAGTTTATCGAACCCCAAGGAGGGATTGATCTTAAATTGATGATCTACTGATGTTCATTGCTGAACTGTCCCTTGAATTCCCAGATCTACTTATTATGGCAGACTCTAATGTTTATGTCAACCAATTAGTCCAGGAGATGGTGGGGCTTTTCGTAAATGGGATGGAATCTATGGGATATATTTTATCAGTTAATTCTACAATCCATGTTAAGAGTCAAATCCAGATTTTATTTTCTTTCATTGGCATAAATGCAATTTTACCTTTGAAGGGGTTTTTGTTTCTCATGTACTAGGATCTGATCATTTGCTTATTAATTTGCTTGATTTTGGGGTCCTGCTAGGGTAACATTAGGTCAAGATTATTCTCACAGTTACTGTGCTGTTTCCATCTGTGCCTGAATTTATTGATCTGCTGAATATGGTTCCATATATTTATCTGAATACTGATGCTTCAGAAACAGCAAATTTGGAGGACAAGTTATTAGCAAAAGTGGATAGATCTGCACTTCTTAAAACCAAGGTGTTTTAAGATAGGAAGCATCTTGTCATTCAGAGGAACTGAAATCTATGAAAAAGGAAATAAGGAAAGTATAATATTTTTGAACAGCTAAAATTAGATCTTATAAAGAGCTCCATTCAAATTATGTCTGAGCACTTTTGAGAATGCTAAAAAATTAATAGCAATTAGAAGACTTGACCAATCAGCTAACAGTCAAGGGAATTGTTTTCATTGTTAGGTCACATGACCTCCCACTATAAACCCCATTATAAATTGAAACTTTCTTTAGCTTTATGCAATAGGTTTACACAATATTTTCAGATAAAGGTGTCTAATATTAGACAAGAATTAATCGAAGATTCTTGGGAAGAGGGTGAACCTTTACCAGAACAGGTTGAAGGGGTTGCTTAAGTTGAGGAATGACTAAGAAAAATCAAAGAGAGTAAAACACATCTCAATACTATTGAAATACAAAAACAAAAAATGAGGTGCAAATAATGTGTTCAAATCCAATAAAATCCAAAATCCTGAATAATCTGATAAATACACCTATCTTTGAAATTTAAAGGAGGCTGGCATCAGCAGTAGGTGCTAAATTTTTAATCCACTGTTTCCTGCCTGCAATGGGCTTCAAACAGTAGCAGTGTATAGCACAGGTCTTCAAGTCATCTGCCAAACTCCTTATAAATCAATATTTTTATTAACTAATGCAAAACACTTATCTAAGTGTTCAAAATACCCAAAATATTATATCTCTGGCAAATGCTCCCGTTCCGCTGACCCAACTTGGTCCACGTTTCAGCAGTTCAAATGTCTTCATCAGGGGTAGGTCAAGCACATCTCTCACAGAGTATAGAGTCTCCCAAACTAACGGGGTCATTTTTCAAAACGCGATGGGCCACTATCGCGCGCAATAACGCATCACGACAATAAAATTGAAACGAGGGAAAGGGGAGGGGTTTGGGCAGGGTTAAGAAAAAGATTTTTTAACACATTATCGCCGGCAATAGTGCTAGAAATAAGTACACTTTTTATGGTGGCACTATGGGGGCAATGGTGTGCGCCGCAACTACGGCGGGTGAAAACGCACCACCGCGATGCGGCTGAGTGCACACTATCACCCCCCACCCCTTTTCTAGCCAAGGCTCTTCATTCCTCTATATTTATAGCAGAATGATAAATCCTACGATAAGGCTGCAAAACTGGTGACAAGCCATAGTTTGGGAGATGCTGTATTCTGTGGGAGATGCAGGAGAGCAGTTGGCTCCACGAATCAAGTGCTAAATATATTAAGTTCAGTGAGTTTGCATTGAATTTTTAGAAGTTTTTCATAAAAAAATTATGTGCTCTGAAATTAGAGATTGTTTGTACTAGATTTTGAGTGTTGAAAACAGAAATTCATGTATTTTTTTGCTCTTTAGAATTTGCCCTGAAGCAGCTACAAGGCAAAACACTGGCCAATGTCGTGATCATTATATTTTATTCAGGAGCACAACAAAGATGTTTTAGTTTATAAAAAAAAAAAGAAAAAGAAAAAAAGATTAAAAAAATATTTTTGATATAATAAAATGTGGGTTGGTTTTGGAGGTTTTTTGACCAATGTTTACATTGCCAGATAGCATATTTATGCATTTATGAGAACAGTGCATGCCAGGCTCTGAGGCCTTTTTCTTCATTTAAATAACATTCAGCAATATAGAGAATTTTTATCTTCAAATTGTGGGGTGGAAGCATTGTTTATTGGTCTAAAAATTGGCATCTGTCACCAGTCTGGGCTCGAAAAGAGCTGTAGCTACTGCAGGTGGCCCAGGCCCAAAGAGAACTGCTGCAGCCCAGGTTGCCCTAAGCCCATTCAGAAAAGGATACGCTGGTGGCAGAGACAGACAGACTAATCATTGTGCCCCTCCCCTCCCCCCGGTGAGGTTTCAGTGCCCTATTGGTTGGCACTACAAGCAATTGCCCTGTTGGCCTGCTCTTTAATCTGGCCCTGGCCGGGGAAGAAGGAAGGATGCCAAATGAGGTTAGAGGGAGCAATAGGGAGAAGAGATGCCAAAGGGAGAAAGAAGAAAGGCCAGCAAATAAATCCACAACTCCTCAAATCAGACAAAGCCTCCCCAAAAAATATAAAATAAAAAGCAAAAAAAAATAAAACTGAAAAAAAAACGAGCCCATATATGCATGTATAGGGATGCATGCACTCATGCTCATGTAATTTAGATAATGCATGCAAATGCGTGCACACTATATAAAATACATGAACATATCATTGGGTAGATTTAAGTGTATCTAAAAGGTGCATGATATACTTTCAACATAGCCAGATAAGCAGTGTTTTAACACTTATCCGGCTATATTACTTAGCCAGATAAGTAGCAGTTTTTTAGACTTATCCAGTTAAGTGGCAGCAAAAGATGCCACTTATCCGGAAAAGTCAAAATTTATCTGAATTTCCTGATATTGTGTATTCTACTCAACGAATTTGTTGATGCACCCCCAGATGTTACAGTTTGAGGTAAATTTTAGTTGAATTATCCATGTGTCCTTCATTATCAAGCAATTCGATGTGTTATTTTTGATCCCTCACAGCTTACTGCTTGCCTTTATACTAAGAGTGATCTGAGTGGTGGTCCTAATGTTAGGTTATGTCTCCCTCTTGAAATGTATCTGTGTAAGAGTCTATATTAATGCATTGGTAAGGTTTAAGTCATGCTTTTTTTTTCCTTTTTCTTTTTAATTCCTTGGCAATTTATATGTTTGGCTACCCCATAAATTGTGGCCTGGTTATAAACAACAAGAATCTTATTTCTTCTTGCGTTTCCTTTATTTCTATGCTAATGGTTGTTGTTTTCACTTGTGTTCTGTATAGTATAATGTTGAAATATATAAAAATAAAGTAGAAAAATCTATCCGGATAAGTGGCGCAAATCTCCTACATGCGAGTACTTGTGCTCCTAATTTTAATCATTTGCGCATGGAAATTTAACTCACGTATTTTCCTTAGCCCTTGGCATTTACGAAGGAAATTACCAGTTTGCCCACTCCATCTCAGGTCATTAAGACCTCCCCTCCCCCCAGTTTACCCAGACCCCTCACCGAGTCAGTATTTGGCAATGAGGATTTTTTTCCCACTTACACCAGATAATTAGCAAATTTGTCACTTTCAAAGGTTATAAAACAGCAACTTATACGCTCCACGCAAGAATGCCCCGTCCTGTCCCTTATTTATACAAGCAAACTTACTCGCACATCATTACTTGCACGTGTAGGTTGCAGGTTTAATAAATAGCATTTGCACGAATGTGTGCTATTTGTGCAGGCATCTGCTAATCTGTATGTGCACAACTCTGAAAATTCACCTTAAAATGAGCCAAAAAGCAAAATAAAAGACCAAGCAAAACAAAAGAGTGCACAAAACAAGCTGACAAGGAAAATATGTTTTTACCCTGACTCCTAAAAGTTTTGGCTTGCACCCAAGTTTTTAAAATATTTTTCCACCTCTGGCAACATTAGTACTTTAGTGGGGTCCAAGATGGCGGAGAGGTAAGACGTGTGTGAGCGTCTCTCTCCAAGTTTACTTATCCTTGTTTTGTTGCCGCATTCAGGCCGCAAGAAGAGAGCGAGGGAGCGGCTAGCTCTAGAGCCCCCCTCGACTCAAGCAGTTATAGGACCTATGGACGATCACATACGCCGGGGAGTTGATACTCCAGGCATGAGCTCTCTGGCTGCAAACCGGAGGGAAGAAGAGTCCGTGAGCAGCCCTGAGCTATCGTTACTATTCTCGCCGAAGGATAGACGACCATCCGAGAACCCTGCGCAGAGACATGCCGAACAACTGCGAGAGGAACCAGAGGTACAAGAAATGGGTGCCTCAGGGGAAGCCTCTCTAGAGCCCAAGTTGCCAGAGGGAAGTTTCTCTGCGATACTACATCCGGGTCGGGAGATGGGAGAAACACTAGAAGTGAACCAACAAGTGCTGAGAAGGGAGACGCCAGAATCGACTCAACAAGAATCGAGTGGGGAGTTACTGAAGGTTTGGTTCAATTTTGCGAGTTGGTAAGACCACAAACTTTCACTTTGCAAACTATATGGGAAGCAATAAAGGAGACTAATAACAATATTCAGTGCCAAATATTATCTACTGCAAAAACTGTGGAAAATTTAGAAATAAAGATGGTGTCTGTTGAAAATGAGCTCTCTGAAAAAACGAAAAAGATACAAAATGTAGATGTTAGTGGAAAGCTTGAATAATCTACAAAGTGACTTAATTAAAGAGAACCAGATCCTTCACCAGAAAGTGGAGAATCTGGATAATCAGATGCGAGCTAGAAATCTGAGCTGCATTAATTTCCCAAAGTTGTCGTATATGGCTGCTAAGGATTTATGGAGAAAGTATATGATGGAAATTTTAAAAATTACTGAAGAAACTCTTCCCATTATTTCTAAAGTTTTCTATATTCCACCAAGGAAGAATACTGAGAGTGATTTAGACAATTTCCAGATACTTGTACCTAGAGAAACACCAAATATGGATATTTCAGAAATCCTTGAACAATCGGAAGAGAATACAGCTTTGCCATCTATGCTAATAGTAGTATTTTTGCTTCAATCAGACAGAGAATGGGTTTTCAAAAAATATTTCTCCCATCGTACTGAAAGTTTTTTAGGTCTTAAAGTTCAGATATTTCCTGACCTTTCGAGGTCGACTCAGAAAAGGCGTCAACAATTTTTGGTGCTAAAGCCACAAGTATTGGAATTGGGAGGATTATTTTTATTGAAATTTCCCTGCAAATGTTTGATTAAGTTTCATGGTAACTCTTTTATGTTTTTTCAACCCTCTCAATTAATATCTTTTATTACTAGTACAAAGAATGCTGTGGCATTCTCCTCTCCAGTAACTTGATATGCAAGCTTCTAAAGTGTAATCATAGGTCTATATAGAATAAACAACTCACCCTATTATTAGATTATTTGATTAAAAATTTTCTTAAGGTTGTGTGAATTTTGGACCCAAATTGAGGGCTAAATAATATACTTTGCAGTTTGAATAATATCAAGGATAGTAAATTGATTTTCTTATTATTGGCTGAGCAGTTATTGTTAAATTGAATATGTTTAACTAAGTTAAAATTTGAATTCTGTGAAGTGTATGTATTTCTTTTTCAAGAAACTCTTGAAATAATTTGTAAAACTGATAAATAAAAAAAAAAATTAGTACTTTAGTAAAACAAAAACCCTTGTTTGCTCACATTCCAGTCTCTGAGCTGTGCTCACACATCTCTGGTTTATACAACTATAAAGAGGAACTTCATGGGCCATGCTGCATTTAAAAGATATGCTATGCACTTCATTCTAAAGTTTCTAGCACCAAAGCTTGGGCAGAAGTTGGAATTACATTTCTGGCCATTTCTCTGCCATTACCATGGTCCCTTTTCTCCTGCCAGCAGGAAGACGAGATTGCGTGAATGAGCTAAGGTCCATCATTCTCTACTAGGAGCCTGTGAAAACAATCCACACTCAAAGACAGGCAAAGCAAAAACTGCTCATTCAAAATGTGATTACCAAATTTGCATAATTTTTTTTTTTTTTTACTTGGTACTTTTTTTGCATAACAGTTTAAAACATTTTCACATATTAATGATATTTTCCTTCGGGAACATTAACCAGATTTGTGTGTTAGTCTTCATCAGGTGTTCAGATAGTGGACTTGAATTAAAGAATGAGACCTGCTGCCCTGAACACAGGCACAAATAGAGCTGGGGACCATCGATAGCTAAGTAGATAAAACAGTGACTGACTTCTGCAGTCCTTAGTCCCAAGCTTCAATGCCCCTACATGGAGGCTGAAAATCTTGTCAAAAGTTTATGCTGCCAAGAGAATTAAAGCATATTGAGTTTCTTCACGTTGGTACCTTCCTTTTCTTTAAATCATTCAAAATAAAGGCACATAAACATAACACGGTGGAAAAAAAAAAAAAAAAAGAGTCCAGCAATTTGTTCACTTACAGTAATAAATGCGCTGGGGAGTCTGAAATGAGCAGATAGATTACTGTGATTGTAAACTTAAAGTATGCATGTAATAGCTATAGGTCTCTTTTTAGGCTTAAGTTGTATAATGGATGCTGCACTATGTGGCAGGATTTATGCAGACAAAGCATAAGGAGTGCATTTGTTTCATAATGCAGTTACCAGAGAAAGAACAGAACGAACTACTTTAATACAATTCAATAAATGCATGAAAATTTCCGGTTAAGTATGTTTACAGCCACAATTTCAACTGAGTGTTACATAAAGGAAGGCTGACTTATACAACTATTGCAGGCAAATCTGACCATCATTTTTCATAGCATCTTGGCTTATCTTACATAACTGGTGTCAATTAAAGTGGGGTATAACCATTGTTTCTCTTTGTCACTGGGCAAACAATTCCTAGCACAGACTGAATAAGGTTCATTCAGGGGTCTCGCAAACATGCAAAGAAAGGCCCTTTTCAATGCAATCAAATTCCAACCAGAATATTGCGGACACATAGACCTTTACTTTATTAACCCATTTAGGCAAAAGGAGGCAAGAGAGCTCCACTTTTGTAGCTTTTCCTTGTTCTTTAAGTTATTCCTCCTCATCCAGCAACGGAATGTGCTATTGAATGCTCTCAAGGACCCCATGGAGAATGGGTTAGGCACCCTGCCAGGGCTGTGGTGATCAAACCATATTCGAGCAAAAGGGACTTCACTGGAGAGAAAACAAAAGTATACTTTACAGCCCACTCTGGCATCTGAAATCCAGAGCAGTTTGAATCTCTTTATTACAAACCCCTATAGAAATAACTTCAGATGTAAAGCAAGGGGCTGGCTAAATATTCTGTCTTCTTACTCCTTAGGATATGTTCAAAAGGAAGAACCAGAGTCTGCTCTATATGAATAACAAACTTCAAAGCAAGAACACATTTATATAAATATTTCAGTTCTCCAAGAATGTTATTTATAGATACATATATATAAATATGTTGGAGGACTAATAAAAACTGGCACTGTCAGAAATTTATTTATTTATTTAACATATTTATATATACCGTTTTACCAGTAAGGATACTGACCAAAGCGGTTTACAATAATGATTACAAAATAATCAACAAGTAAAATTAAATATATATACTGCGTAGGGTAAGAATGGTCCGACCCCAGTCTACAAAAGGCAGAAAAACACAGATGTCTGTCTGCAATAATCCAAGGGGTTTGCTTTAACATAAAATTATTTGGCTCCATGCCATAAAAGCTATTGGGAATTCTTTGTCTTTTGTCTACAGGAATATGGAGAAGCCTGCCCTAGTTTCTCCTAACATCAAGGTATTTACTGTGTCTGAAGTTGGAGTATTGTGTTCAGTTCTGGGACCGTATCTCAAAAGGGACAGAGACAGGATGGAGGCGATCCAGAGAAGGACAACAAAAATGGTGGGAGGGGTCTCCATCAAATGACTTATGAGGAGAGGTTGAAGGATCTCAATTTGTATACCCTGGAGGAGAGGAGGTGCAGGGGAGATATTATAGAGACGTTCAGATACCTGAAAGGTTTTAATGATGTACAATAAACAACAAATTTTCCACTGGAAAGAAATCAGTAGAACTAGGGGTCACAAATTGAAACTCCAGGGAAGTGACTCAGAACCAATGCCAGGAAATATTTATTCACAGAGAGGGTGATGAATGCCTTTCTGGAGGAGGTGATGAAGACAAAAACAGTGAAAGATTTCAGGGGCATGGGATAAACACTGTGGATTAGAGATGTGAATCGGAACTGAAATCCGAACCGATTCTGGTTCCGATTCACATCTATAGAGATGTGAATCGGAACTGAAATCCGAACCGATTCTGGTTCCGATTCACATCTCTACTGTGGATCCCTAAAAGTTAGAGGATGAGAATGAAGAAAAGAGTGCATGGGGTGCCTTGCTGGTGTGGCGGTTACTACCCTTTACCAATAAGCCTTCATACTTTTGATGCAACTCCATCATTGCTCTCGGTTTCAATGGCAAGAGGTAACGGGGAACTGGACTCAAACAGCAACCAACAAGGACCCTGACTTTGACAGTTTGGGAAACTAAGGATGGGGGTGACCTGTATGACGCAGCAGGTGCTATCATAAGCTTGCTGGGCAGACAATGTTAGACAGAAGAGAGTCTTCAGAGATTAGGAACATAGGCCCTCGTGGAGCGAGTACCGGTTTCTATCTGTAATAGAACTCACAGTGTTCACGTCTGTGATCGCTTCCAGGCAGTAAGGAGTCTTCTGAGCATTCAGGGACGTAGGCCCTCGAGGAGCGAGTACCGGATCCCGTCTTAACAATCTGAAATCAAGAAGAAAGAGCGGGGCCCCGGGAAGCGGGTTCCCCTGGGAAGTACAAGAAGGCAGAGTACCTTGGATGAATCGTAACCAAGAAGAGTATGATTCGAGTCCTTGCTAACTCAATTCGTAGTTGCAAGCAAAGGCCTTTTAAGTTGGAAGTGAATGACATCACTACGGGGGAACGCCCCCGAGGTTCGCCCCCTTGCCGGTACAAACTCTGGAGCAGGCGCAGCGTCAGGCCAACCCGGAGACGCCGTGGCAGCAAGCCGTCCCTCAGACCCGGAGGGAGTCGCCACACAAGTAGAGAGGGTGGAGCGAGGGTGAAGAGCAGGCATGAATGCAACACTCGAGGTGAGGTTTAGCTATTAGTGTAGGGGTTTAGGGGCCACTTTGGCATCACACAAAGATGAGATTTGTGCAATGTTCTCTCAACCTAGCTTGATGGACTCTCTACCTTGGAAACATCAAGCTAGGTTGAGAGAACTCTGCACAAATCTCATCTTTGTGTGAGTTTCCTCACGCCAAAGGTCATCAAATCTTCACAAGAGAGCACTGTTATGTTCATATGACTCACTTTGAATGTCAAAGTGGCCCCTAAACCCCTACACTAATACCTAAACCTCACCTCAAGTGACTAGGTAGGCCTCATATAGGGGTATACAAACCTACCTGGTGTGAGGGCATTATGGCTAGATTCAGCCTCTCTCTCTCTCCCCCCCACCGATAGCTAGGCTGGCTCTCCAGATCCTTAAAACGGCATTTGCGAAAACATTGCAAAGCATGATAAAGCCCTATCGCACGGCTTTACGCAAATGAAAAAGGTGTAGTTAAAATGCGCGTTAAAGCCGTACAATAGGGCTTCGCAAATCATGAAGCCAGCCCACTTGGCCACAAAACCCGCCCCAAACTCCTCCCTTTTTTCTAATTTGCATCGCACTATGCATTATGGCGTTTTTGCATGCGTTAAAGGCGTTTTTTGCATGCGAAAACGCCTTAACGCATGCGAAAACGCCATATAACAGTTTGATAAATGACCCCCTTAGATTGTAAGCCCTCTGCGGACAGGGAAATACCTACAGTATCTGAATGTAATCCACTTTGAAGTGCTGAAAAAAAGTGTGAAAAAGCGGAATATAAAGATAAAACTAAACAGAAATTAAATTCTAAAGATAACCAGTGCAACAATCCTAGAACTGATGCAATCCTGTCCTAGTTCTATGAATTTGTCAAAAGCCGGGCTGCTGTGTTTTGAGCTATTTGTAATTTATACAACCTATTCTTAGGCAACCCCACATAAAGAGAATTAAGGTAATCTAATCGAAATTGTACCAATGCCTAGATTACTGAAGCCAAAGCTGCTTTGTCCGCCTAAGCTGAGGGCGATTACTTGTAGGCAAACACTTAGGAGACAGCTAAAGGCATTTTTATTTACACAAGCCTTTCAGCTTCAGGCCTAATGTCATCAAGTTATTCTTTGGTCCTACTTTAATTTAGTACATTCCGCAGGCATATTTGTCCGATTTGTACTGCTGGATAATAAGGAGGTAGTTTCAAATGGTTTTACGTGCATAAATGGGATTTTGAAAACTGCTACTTTTAACCTGGCAGTTCCTTTGAAAATTCACTCCTATATGTATTGTTTATGTATATTTTGCTTGTACCCTGCCTTGGACCATGGCTAGAGTGGGAATAAGTTCTTTTAAAGAAATAGTCCTACAACAATGAAAAAAAAAACAGTTTTTTGCCAGAGTTTGAACTGAGGTTCCAAAGACAACAACAAATCCATAATACACCTAAAATTGTAATGCTACCTTTAAAACAAACTTGCACCCCCATCTAGAGTTATCTTTCTTATTGGCACGACAGATGATTTTATCCTATATACATAGAGAGCCTCCATTTTAACAAGGTTCAGTTGTAACTTATGCATCTTCGTCCAATGTAAGTTAAACAATTATTTGATCTCTGAATTACATCTAATGGATCAGTATCTACCTCTACACACAACTGGGTATCACCAGCAAACATGTGCGTTACTGAAATATGATGTAAAAACTGAAAACGTGACCTAGTAGGTCTTTGTCTCAACTGATTTCTCTGTGAGGGCATTTTGTTAACACGTAAGGCCCAATCTGAGGCCATTTTGTTGGTTTTTTGTCCCCTGGAAAATGATGAAGATGTATTGGCTGTACCTATAGAGACGACTGGTGGTGCTTTTTTATGTTTTCCTCTCCTATTGGTTATGGGGGATTTTAGTTTTTACATGGGAGTCTCCAGACTTCAAACTGACCATATCTTTTCTTGATTTTAGGTCTTCTTTAGGTTGGAGACCGGATATAGTCATCTCGTAGATAGATGCTGTTTACTTTCCAGATGTGAACTGATTAAACTGGAGGGGGTGGGAGAGGTCAATATTCAAAGGCAATTGGCACAACTCCCAAGTTATCCAGCTAAATGAAAACTTATTACACTGAAACACTTATCTGGCTAAAATTTAACTGAATAAGCAATTATTTGGCTAAAATTTAGCTAGATTTAAAAAAAAAAAAGAAAAAAAAGGTGTTCAGGGGCATTCAGAACAGGGTAAAGTTATTCGACTAACTTCTGACTTTAACAAAGTAGGTTAGTCAGATAACTTTAGACAACTGCTAAATTCAAAGGAATATAGCCAGTTAAGTGTCTTTACTGTTAAACCAAAAAAATAAAGACTGGCATGGGCCTCATGGCCCGAAGCACCCACCCACCCATTCCATAAAGCATGAGCTGCTGGGCCGAGCCTTCACAACCTCAAACCCCTTTGATGCCATTTTACAATAAAACAGGTAGGGGTCCAGGGTCAGCTTCCCCCTTCCTCTCTCCAGTTCAGAAAACTTGGTCACAGTCACCCCTCCTTTGCCTTCCCTCCTCCCTCAATCCCAAACCTTACCGTTCCACCCCCCACCTTGTCAAATGTGAATCTTCAGCTGGGATCGCATTCCGCTGTTGCTGTGACATGGCCAGCGCTTCCTATGTTGCTACAAGTAGTGTTTGGGTACTTGCCAGATACTTGTGACTTGAATTGGCTGCTGTTGGACACAGGATGCTGGACTTGATGGACCCTTGGTCTGACCCAGTATGGCAGGTCTTATGTTCTTATGTACATGAGCAAAGCTGGAAGTGTATTATATCAGTGTTGCTATTTAGGAAAGTATATTCAGTGAGATGTTTATCTCACTGAATATCTGGGATAAGTTCACCACCTTACTGACTACTGGCCTCATATGCTTGTTTTTCATTGGACTGTCAAGTTGTTATACAACAACAGTCAGGTGGAAACAATTTTGTTCCATAAAAGAGGGCTCATGAATCCTAAGTTAAGAGGACATAATGCCAATAGATGAATTACTTGACTGTTCCACTTTGGAAGGCTAGATTTCTTGGTGGAATTGTCAACTTTCAAAGGTATTTGATCCGATTGCCCTGCTCACATCATATCCTCTTCTTTCTAGGAAAAGAGCTCCTTGATTTACTCAGCAGTTCATACCAGACAGATGAAATAGACGACTATGGCACTTAGAGGTTTTTAAATATAAAGATTGTATTCTATCTACCAAAAATAGCATTTCATAGATGTTAAAGAAAAGTAGGAGATAATCCTAAAGCTTTCTTTCAATTTGAAAATAGCTTGCTGCAGCCTCATGTGGTAGCTGAGACAGGGTTGATATCTGCCTCAGTTTGTAATAATTTAGCTGCATTCTTTAGAGATAAAATTGCTAGTTCATTATTTTGCAGTGGAATAGTCTTTGTATCATTAGTGCTTTAATAACACTGTTAATGAAGGCAATGTTATAGTATTACCTTTGGGTCATTCCATATTAAGTGGACCAGGGGATCACACTCAACCTCCAACAGATGGAACAAAATTTTGCACTGATGTTTTCTAGGGTCTCAAACAAAATCATACTAAATTTTTTACCTGGATCTCCATTGGTTGGAGAACTATAGGCAGTTGAATGAAGGTCACCTCTGAGTACCATTCTCCACGCAACCTAACATGGCCATTTTGTCCAGGTGCTGCATCCAGACAACACCTCTCAGGGGCCTGAAATTTTGTGGATTAGTACAACCCCTGGTGGTAAGTCCCAGTTCAAAGTTTGAAACATAACATGAGCTTGCCTCCCTTATTATGGGCTAGAAAACTGTGTGAAAAATTTTACAAAAGTAATAAGACCTACTTTGACGCCTCATTGCTCCTGACCTATAACTTATTAAGGCCCTGAATGGACCAATAGTTATGGCCCGTGGCATATACATATAAGATTTGAACTAAGAGGCTTTACAGGCAACTGGAAGCAAAGATATAATTACATAAAGACATGTCATCACTTTTTTATCCAAACTTTTGCCAGTTTTCAGGTGCAAATATTTCTACTGTGTAGTTTTTAAATCTTTTCTTTTTTATGTTATTTGAAAGAGCATCTTTTTTTCCTACAAACGTCCCTTGTTTCATTTTGGCCCAATTTTACTTTGATGAGAATTAAGACCCCAACAATATGCATCATTTGCATGCATGTGCACGCTATGTTAAAAAGAGGCATCTTTGACGCCCTGCTGTGTAACATGCAAATGAACTAGAGAAGTGAAATTTTACAGTGCAGCAAGGCTTGCTGTGCTTACCATGCTTGTAGCTTACACACTTTTATAAATGACCCCTCAAAATGGACATTTTATTATGCTGTGTTATTTCCTGCATACAAACCCAAACATGGAACAGTATCACCTTTACAAGGAACTATGGTAATGTCATGTTGTTAACAGTGTGTTGTGGCAGACATTTTGAGAACATGCCCTGGCCTGTGAAACCACTGTGCTCTTTGTGGTATAATGACTGCCTTGGCAGGCAAGTCCTGGCCCATCCTGATGTTTTATGTATCTTGATGTAACTATCAAAAATTATTCCTTTATTGTTCAGCATGCAGTGCAAGGATTTCATTGGGAAAATAGGCAGGCAACACTCCACCCTTTTGTTGTTTACTATTGCAACCCAGAAGTCCAATGTCTCTTTATATACATGATCAGTGACTGCTTGCGCCATGACACACAATAGCTGTGCACAATATTTTTGACAGCTCTCATTGAACATCTGAAGGGTGTTTTATCTATTTGTAGCATATTCACTACTTTAGCGATGGCTCTGCTGCTCAATACAAAGATTTAAAAAATGTCATTAATCTTTGCAATCATAGCAACGAGTTTCATGTTACAGCTGAATGGAACATTTTTGAGCACCAGCCATGGAAAAATCACCCTGTGATGGGACTGGAGAAACCAAAAAACATTTAGCTGCCCATGCTAGTCTACAATGCCCCCTCAATAACCAAATTTTGACACCAAAGGATCTATTTGAGTTTTGTGATAAAAGTGTCCCTGATATCAAATTTTTGTTTGTCCCAAAAGAGGACATTGAAGCAGTCAGACCTGTTTGGGATGAGAGGTTTAACAAAGGTCATACAGTTACGGGCACAAGGGAAAATCATTCAAGCCCACTGATGCAACTAAAATTTGCATTAGCAAAATTTCAAATGACATCACCTCATTCATCGCAAGTGTTCTAGAACATGAACATTTCCTATGCCCTTCAAGTGTCCAGCTTTCAACCTGGTTAGTATTTAGCTTGCATCTATGATAATTCATGGTGGATTGGCCATATATGCAAAGTCTCAATTGAAGAATGTGATGTCTTGGTCAATTTCTTGCACCCCCAAGGTCCTGCGAGGTCATTTTACTGGCCGCCCCGTAGAGACATTTGTTGGGTTTCAGAAAAGCACATTATTGCTACCCTTGATGCACCCATAACAACTTAATCTGGCAGGAAGTACATTTATTCACAAGCCACTTTGTCACGTATGGATGGGACATTGAAAAATCTGTAGTTTAAACAATCCTCGTATGCAGTGTTTTGCCTTTTCTTGTTTTGTACTTAAATAAAAGCTTGGAAACCTGTGGCTGGTACCTTGTCTGCCTATCTGGAGTGGCCCCTAGGCAATGGGGTTATCAATTTTGCTGAACTGGCAGTGGCTCTGACCAATGCAAGGTAACTAAGCATACAAAGTTTTGCACTGACTTTGATAACTAATTTATGAAAAAATGTCTAAATAAATGTGTCAAAAGCTAAAAGTGTGGTAAACACAGTAAATTGAGCTGCATCGTAAAATTTCACATCTCTAGCTCATTTGCATGTTTCACAGTTGGGTTCCAAAGATGGCTTTATCATAGTGCATTCACACATGTAAATTATGCTTGTCTTTAGGACTAATTCCGACCAAAGCAAGGCTGGTCCAAGATGAAACATGGTGACCTCTGGAGCAAAAAAGGTGCTCTTTCAAAACGCAGCAGAAAAACATTACAAACTACATAGTAGAGATATCTGCACCCAAAAAAATGGCAACACTTTGCATAAAAGGTGACATCATGTCTTTATGCAATTATATCTTTGCTTCCAGTTGGCTGCAAAGCCTCCTAATGAAAATCCTAGATGTATGTCATGGGCCATGACTGCTGATCCAGTTATGGCCTGAAACGAACTATAAATCAGAAGCAATGACAAGTTAAATTAGGCCTTAAATTTCTTTTTGTAAAATTGTTCACATACTTTGCTGGCCCATCAAAATGGTGGCAAGCTTATGTTAAGTTCCAAACTTTGCATAGGAATTTAGCATCTGAGGTTGTAATAATCCACAAAATTTCAGGCCTTTTACCGGAGTTGTTTGGCTGCAGTGCCCGGACAAAGTGGCCATTTTCTGTTGCACAAAGCACAGTACTCTAAGAGTGATCTTCAGCTGCCTTTAGCTCTTGAACCAATAGAGATCCAGCCAAAAAATATTGCTTAGTCTTGTTTGAAGCCCTAGAGAACATCCACACAAAATTTTATTCAACTTGAAGGACGTCAAGCGTGGATGATTTTCTAAATTGGTCCACTTGACATGGAATGTCCCCTTTGTACTCTTGTATAGGCCAAATCCATGCTCATCAGCAGATGTAAATGATTATATTATGTATCCTTCTGTCTCAATAAGAAATACAAAATTGATACCATCTATTCTGATCTGGAAATTGTTTAAGGAGTCTGGATGTTTTTCATTTTGAGGTATGCTTGGCGCAGGGGGAGGCCCAACTTGTTTCTTTCCATGAGGTGGGAGTGAGTGAAGAATATTATTAAAGTTGTTTGATATACTACTACTCCTTTAGATCCCTGCCTGGCATGGCTTTTTAAATCCACAGAGGATCTGTTGATTGTTAGTGCTTGGGATACAATTAATGCTTCTCTTAAACAAAGGCCTTTCCCGGGTTCAATGAAACAGATAACAGTGAGGCACTGTGAGAAAAAAAACCTGATTTAGATTGTTTTGTTCTTCAGAATTTGAGGTCAGTAGCCAATGTTCTGTAAAATAAAATAGCTGTTCTTTTGTAGCTGCAAGGACTCATGGAGGAGTGTGTTTATTTCAACACCTACTAGTTAGAGTTTTGAGTAGGACAGAGCACTGAGACTACTTTAACACTGATAACTGATTAAGTCTTAGTCAATTTAGATAAGGGCCATTTTGTCAGAATGCTTGGATTTAATTGCTGCATTTGATACACTTAACCAACATACTGCTCTTCCAGTTGAGAGACACAGGTGTCATGGGTACAGCTTTGGACTGGTTTAAATAATTGTTACTAAATAGATGGCACATAGTTGTAATTGGTAACTCTCAATCTCATCCAATACCTATGATATGTGGGGTAACTCAGGGGTCCATTATCTTGCCTATATTGTTCAACCTATACTTGAGACCATTAGGGTAGATAATTTGGAAGTTTGGGATAAAATCTCTCTCCTATGCAGACAATATTCAACTTTATCTAAGACCTTACATAATTTATCTGCCTATATGCAAGCTGTCAGCCAACAGCTGACCAAAACCTGGCTGAAACTAAACATGACTAAAATAGAGGTTTACATGTTGCTATTCCAGGTATTCTTGAATTATATGGGGTTCAGTTATATCCTTGCCATCTGGTTCCTGTTAAAAGTTAAGGGGTAAGTTTTTATAGGCACGCGAGCACATGGACACCGCTTTTATAACATCCACGTGTCGCTGCGCGAATGTTATAACATCCGATACCCACGCGCACATGTGCGCCTGATTTTGGCGCGCGCATGTACACGTGGGTGCCCAGTCGCACGTGCGGGGGGGGGGGGGGTTTAAATCACGCGCGGTGATGCAATCGGGCCTTTGCCTAGTTCCCTAACCCCCCACCCTATTCTTTTTTTTGTTGCAGAACTATTCTGGATCAAGGAAACATCCATGCTTTTCCCATCCAGACAGCTAAACTTTTTCTCCAATCAGTCCTCACGACAAAGATTCTTTAAGTTTGAAATTATTTATTGCACAGGTAATTTTTCATTACTTACAATTGTTGCATTCCAAACATTTGCCCCAAGGCAGAAATCTTTGGTAACTGGAGACAGGGTGGCAGGGAGAAGAGGGAGGTCTCTTGGGTTGCAGGAATTAGTTCACGGTAGAGGTAGGAAGCATAAGAGATGTAAGGCTGATGTGCAGTAAAAGAAAAGGTAAAAACTCACTAGATTCACAGGGTTATGCAGAGTGCTTCTGCCTAAGAGGCCAGCGTGGCCAGGACTGAAAACTCTCCTCGAGAGTTGCTGAAAGGGAACACCTCCACAAGCTGGGGGCAAAGGGGGGGCAAGGTCCAATGGCAGCAAGCCTAAGACCCATGGGGACATAGGGGGAAACATGAGGGACAGTCCCTTGAGCCTATGAGGTATCTAGGAGGACTCATGTTAGATTGAGGGGCAATCAAGCTCTTCCCAAGTGAGAGAAAGCAAAAAGGGGGGAGGGAACTTCTCTTAAGGGCAAAGCTCCCTTAAAGGCAAGGCTCACAGTTTTTTATCGTGAGTTTCTGTATCAATAAAAGTGTTTCTGTATCAAGAATTCTCAGAAGGGAGGGGCTGCACTAAACACAGTTAAGCTACAGTATATACAGATACAAACATGTACCCACTGCTGGGGAGAGAACAGGAACTTACCTGCTCTCCTGAGCATTAGCAAGTTCTGAGTGCCGGCTTTCCCAGGACAGGGCCTAATGACACTGTCTTGGCTGGCCCACCCCGCCCACCGCTTTTTAAAGGCCCAGCACTTCCGCATGTACCGGGAGATATGCGTGTAGCCGGGCTGCGTATCTCCAGGGATTTGTGCACGCCGGGTTTTTAAAATCCCCCCGTAAGTATGTAATCCAGGTGAAGAGCGTGACAGCATCCAATCTATGGTTCCTGACAATAGTTAGGGCTCGTTTCTATCAGCGAATCCATCAATTCTGTTTATTGCTAGAGCAAAAAGAGGTAGTGAGAGTGGCACATGCATATGTTATCAGCAGGCTTAGCTAATGTAACAAACTGCTTGTTGAGTTGCCTAAGAAACATCTGCGTAGTTTATAGGTTATTCAAAATGCAGCAACTCACACAGTGACAGGAGCTGGTTTCTAGAACAGAATGACTCCTATTCTTGCTGATCTCCACTAGCAAACAGTAGACTTTTGTTTCAAGATGTTATGCTTAATTTTTATAGTTTTGCAGAGATCAGGAGCAGGCATTTGTGGGAATGCTTGGAGTGGTACACAATCTCAAGACAATTGCATTCCTCATGGAGGGCCTTTGCTGGTTATGCCTCCATTGAAGCCTCTTACACTATGCTCCACTCAAACCTGAGTTTTTCATGCAGTGGCTCCAAAATTGTGGCATGTTCTTCCTATTGAATTACTTAATATGGAAGATTATATGACTTTTTAGCATACTCTGAAATTTGTCTTATTTTGTGAGGTTTTTTATTAATTTGAGCCTGTACTTAGATTTTAGGTATTATATTTGTTTTTGTTTTGCTTAGTTTACTCTTTATGTTGTTTTTAATGTTATTTCTGTTTCTTTGCATTTTAAATTTTGTAACTTGCCATGAGTATTTATTTGTTTGGCATGTCATAAATAGAAATCAACTGTGTGAATTTACAATCTGATAAAAATAATAAGTATCCTTATTCCCATTAATGAAATAAGGGAGCCTTTGAGATATTCCATCTCTCCGATTAGCAAGATTGGCTGGGTCCCGTGAGATGATTTTTTCAGTTACCAGACCAGTCCTATGGAACTTAGCGTCGGTGGATTTACTGCTTGTTGACCACGCAAAACTTAAGAAACTTGAGGTCTTTTTTTTTTTTTATTTCAGCAGGTGCTTACCAATTGAGGATTCTGTTGCAGTAGACATTAATTGAGAAGCTTTAAAGATCTGATTAAATGGGATTTTAGTTTGTGTATGTGTAAATACTTATTTTATTATTTATTGTATTTTATTGTTTATTATGATTTTATGCTGTATTATGAATGTTTTAGATGTGCCTAGAGTTGTCTATAGGCGGCATATACATTTGTAGAAATCAATACCTAAATTTTATTCAATAATAAGTAGATATTCAAAAGATAGCCAGCTAGGAAAGTTTCAGGTCGATACAGCAAGGCCGTGTTAGAAAGAGTGCGGCAGTGCCGGGCGCACCCTCGTTCCCCATACGCACAGTCCTGCTCACATACCGCTCAATACTCTATTCAAATTGCTTGCAAATGCAAGCCGCGTCTGCGAAGCGTTAGGCGAAGGGTTAGGCCCGCGCAACCCATTTTACTGTATAGGTGCTTAATACAGCGCCAATACAGTATCCTGGGTGCGCTGGTACCTGTCATTTCAAATGTCATTTCAACTGACATTTGAAATGACAGGTACCAGGAAGTGGATGGTTCCCCCCCTCCCGGGAGCCGGCGGGCGCGCGTTTATCCAGGCGGCGGCAGCAGCAGTGGGAGCCGGTGGGCGCACGTTTATCCAGGCAGCGGCGGTGGGAGCCGGCGGGCGCGCGTTCATCCGGCGGGCTGTCATCGAGGCGGGAGCCGGCGGGCGGGTGATTGTCAGCCCTCTCCCCTCCTCCTGAAGCAAGACGCGAAAGCAGCCTTGCTCCAGGAGGAGGGGAGACAGGACTGGCAGTGCAAAGCGAAAATAAAAGTAGCAAGAGCAAGGGGAGAGAGGACGGGCAATCCTACGCTCGGGATTGCCAGTCCCCCCTCCCCTCCTCCCGAGGCAGGTGCGAAAAGCAGCCTTGCTCCGGGAGGCGGGGAGGGGGGACTGGCAGTGTAAAGCGACGAAGCGACTTACTTTTTTTTTCAGCCCTCCGGAGGAGACGGCCATCAGCAGAAATGGATCGCCTCCCGGCGAAGATGGACGCCTGCACGGGGGAAAGCGGCCCCTGTGCGTGCAATTGGCCGCTCAAGACGTGACGTCACGACGTTTGGCGTCACGGCATGTGACGTCACGTCTTGAGCGGCCAATTGCACGCACAGGGGCCGCTTTCCCCCATGCAGGCGTCCATCTTCGCCGGGAGGCAGGGGAGGGGAGCCGTGATCCGTTTCTGCTGATGGCCGCTCAAGACTTGATGTCCATCTTCCTGAGCAGCTGGAGGCAGGAGAGGGGAGCCGCAGTCGTCTTCGCCGATGTCCGGATGGGGGGCTGCAAAAAGTAAGTCGCTTTATACTGCCAGTCCCCACCCCCCTCCTCCCGGAGCAAGGCTGCTTTTCGCGCCCTGCTTCGGGAGGAGGGGAGGGGGGACTGGCAATCCCGTCCTCGCCGATGTCCGGAGGGGGGGCTGCAAAAAGTAAGTTGCTTCACACTGCCAGTCCTCTCTCCCCTCCTCCCGGAGCAAGGCTGCTTTTCGCGCCTGCTTCGGGAGGAGGGGAGGGAGGACTGGCAAACCCGAGCGTAGGATTGCCCGTCCTCTCCCCTCTCTCTCTTGCAATTTTTTTTTTCGCTTTTTTTTTTTTTTGCTTCGGGAGGAGGGGAGAGGACTGGGGCTGCCCCGGAGGCCGGCACCCATGGACGCGGCCAGGGCAGGAGAGCGGGGGCTGGAGGAAAGTTTGCCGCCTACCCTTACCCCTGCCTCTAACGCAGGGGTAGGGGTAGGCGGTAAGTTAGCAGGTTAAACGCGCGGCAAAACGGCAGGGTAAAAAGGGATAGTTGGGGCGCGCGTTACTGGATGGTAGGGAATAGCTAATTCGCTCATTTACATGCAATATACATGCCGCGTGCGGAAGGGGTTGCCCGGGGATTTTAGGACGCAATAGGAGTAGGTTAAAGGGGATAGTGTATCGCAGGAAGGGCTAACGCGGCCGGAAAGTGAGTAGAACGCGAGTTAGGAGCGGGGTAAACGCGGCCGCACTTTACAGTATTGAGCTGTTAGTGAGATAAACATATCCAACTAACTTAACCAAGTTATTCAGCGGTATGGCAGTGCCGCTGAATATACCTGGCTAACTTTTTAGTCAGTTGGAAAAGTTTATCTGGCGAACAATAGACTTGCTAACCTAAATGGATAAGCCTGAATATCGCCATTTATCAAGCTAAATTAGCCGGATAAGTAACTCCTCCCTATTAAGCTCCTGTCCTACCCCTCACTTAGCTGGAGAGTGGATGCTGAATGCAAATGGATATTCAGATACCATCACTTAAGCTGCATACGCCCAAATTTATACAGCTAAGTAATTCTGAATATCAACCTCTAAAGAAAAAGGATCCATCTGAAGAAAATAGGAAAAAGCATAAGCACTGACAAGTTAGATGTAAAACACTGATAAAGCAGGCTGAAAGAATTTAAAAAGAAGCTGGCCATAGATGCAAAAACTCATAAAACATTTTTATATATATATCTGAAGTAGGAAGCCTGTGAGGGAGTCAGCTGAACAGTTAGATGATCAAGGGATTAAAGGAGCACTTAAGGAAGATAAAGCCATAGTGGAAAGACTAAATGAATTCTTTCCTTCGCTATTTACTGAAGAGGATGTTGGGGAGATACCTGTACCAGAAACTGTATTCAATGGTGATGATTCAGAAGAACTGAAAACAAATCACAGTGAACCTGGAAAATCTAATAAGGCAGATTACCAAACTAAAGAGCATCAAATCACCTGGACCAAATGGTATACTCACCAGAATTATGAAAGAACTCGAAAATGAAATTACAGATCTATTTCTAGTAATTTATCATTAAAATCATCCATTGTAGCCAAAGAATGGAGGGTGGTGATTGTAATCTGCTTTAAAAAGGGTCCAGGAGTGATCTTGGAAATTATAGACTTCAGTGGCTGGAAAAACTGTGGAAACTATTCTAAAGAACAAAATCACAGAAGATAAAGAAAGACATGGCTTAATGGGTCACAGTTAGCATGGATTTACAGAAGGGAAATCTTGCCTCACTGTTCCGCTCGGTGGACCATGGGCTATTCCCACAGCCCGCCACATTCACCTTCTGACCTGTCGAGTGGGTGTGCTGTGCTCCTGCTGCCGACGCTGCCGAGTTTTATTACCACTCCCTCACAGCGCAGAGTCTCTTGCCGGCTTGTGGCCTGACGCTGACACTGCCTGTCTTCCGTAGCCCAGATGCTGCCGACATCCCTAGGTGCACGCTTGCGCTTCTCTTTGATATTTAAAGGGCCCACAGAGGAAAAGCCCTGCAGCTCTTCCTGATGACATCAATAGCTCTGCCCCATAAGAGGGCTCCTCAGATATACCAATCTCGCCTTGGCAATAGGTCGGACTCTTCTGAGTTGCTGTTTGCCATGACATTCCTGGTTCCTGTTTGTGTCTCTGCTCCAGAGCCTTGCCTGCGTGTTCCTGTGTTTTCTGAGTGCCTACATCCATCTCCTGTGCCTTTCCTGCAGTTCCAGTCCTTCTTCCTTCGGCTTGACTTTGGATTGTACCTTGGCTTCGTCTTCTGACTGGATTCCTGATTTAACTTCTGACCTTTTGTTGACCATGACCGCCACCTGCCTTGTGACCTTTTGCTTACTTCTTGTCTTCCGGAACACTGCCTGCCCTGACCACAGCCTCCCTCTTGTTTGGCTGTCTGCTGCCGACCCTGACCTCTGCTTGGACTGAATCGTTTCTCTGCTCACTGGTCAACTGTCTCTTTTCCCACGGATTCATCTCAGCTCAGAGGCCCCCACCTAAGTCCAGCCGGCCCTGGCACCCGAGAACTCAACCTAAGGGGAACATGGGCTGGTAGTGGTGAAGTTCCTGTTGGGCCTCTACTCCAGCCAGGCATTACCTGCAGGGCTCCTCCCTGTGGGTAATGCCAACCTCTCCTCGGTCCAAGGGTCCACCTCCGCAACACTCACCAATCTGCTATATTTTATTTTTGAAGGGGTTAATAAACATATGGATAATGGTCAATGTAGTGAATTTGGATTTTCAGAACTCATTTGATAAAGTGCCTCATGAGAGACTCCTGAGAAAATTAAAAAGTTACAGGATAGGAGGCAATGTCCTATTGTGGATTGCAAACTAGTTAAAAGACAAGAAACAGAGAGAAGGACTCTGCGAATAATCAGTTTTCTCAATGAAGAAGGGTAAACAATGGAGTGCCTCAGGGATCTGTACTGGAACTAGTGGGGTTTTTTTGTTTGTTTTTTTTATATATTTATAAATTATCTGGAAAGGGAAACAACAAGTTTATAGATGACAGCAAATTATTCTGAGTTAAATAAGTAGATTGTGAAAAATTGCAAGAGGACTTTGTAAAACTGGATGATAGGGCATTCAAATGGAAGATAAAATTTAATGAGGACAAGTGCAAAGTGATGCACATAGGGAAAAGCAACCCATACTGTAGTTACATAATGTTAGGCTCAATATTAGGCATTACCACCCAAGAAAAAGATCTGGGCATCACAATGAACAACACTTTGAAATACTCAGCTCAGTATGTGGCAGCGGTCAAAAAAGCAAACAATGTTAGGAATTATTAGTAAAAGAATGGAGAATAAAATAGAGAATATCATAATGCCTGTGTGTGCAGTTCTGGTCACCGCATCTCAAAAAAGATTTAGTTGCATTGGAAAAGGTACAGAGAAGGACGACTGAGGGGGGATATGATAGAGGTGTTTAAAATCATGAGAGGTCTAGAACGGGTAGATGTGAATCTAGAGAGGCTAGAACGGGTAGATGTAAATCGGTTATTTACTCTTTCGGATAGTAGAAAGACTAGGGGGCACTCCATGAAGTTAGCATGGGGCACATTTAAAACTAATAGGAGAAAGTTCTTTTTTACTCAACGCACAATTAAACTCTGGAATTTGTTGCCAGAGGATGTGGTTAGTGCAGTTAATATAGCTGTGTTTAAAAAAGGATTGGATAAGTTCTTGGAGGAGAAGTCCATTACCTGCTATTAAGTTCACTTAGAGAATAGCCACTGCCATTAGCAATGGTTACATGGAATAGACTTAGTTTTTGGGTACTTGCCAGGTTCTTATGGCCTGGATTGGCCACTGTTGGAAACAGGATGCTGGGCTTGATGGACCCTTGGTCTGACCCAGTATGGCATTTTCTTATGTTCTTATGTTCTAAGGGCGACCAAAACGATAAAGGAGATGGATTGACTCCCCTACGAGAAAAGGCTAAAGAGGTTAGAGCTGTTAACCTTGGAGAAAAAACAGCTGAGGGGGGATATGGTAGAGGTCTATAAAATCATGAGTGGAACAGGGTGGGTAAATGTAAATCAGTTATTTACCCTTTCAAAAAATACAAAGACTAGGGGGACACTCCATGAGGTTAATAAGTAGCACATTCAAAACAAATGAGAGAAAATTCTTTTTCACTCAACACGCAGTTAAGATCTGGAATATATTGCCAGAGGACATGATTAAGTCAATTATCATAACTGGGTTAAAAAAAAAAAAAAAAAAAGGTTTGGACAAGTTCCTGGAGAAGTCCATAAACTATTAACCAAGTAGACTCAAGGAAGAGCCACTATATATCACTAAGCAATAGCAGCATGGGATCTATTTTCTGTCTGGATTTTGCCAGGCCACTTGTAATTGGTTACTGTTGGAAACAGGATGCTGGGCTTGATGAACCCTCGGTCTGAACTAGTATAGAAATTCTTATGTTCCTTTGATATAAGGTCCTATTTGTTTTTCTATAAAATTGATATTGTGAATCTTCTTTTAAAAATTTTTTTATAAACTTGATCTATTTAAGTAAATGCTTCCAACAAATTCTTTAAAATTTGAAGGACTTCAAAGTTTGTGACCATAGGATGATTTACTGGCGGTCTGCGATAGTTTAAAAATGTAAATCTCTTAAAAATAGATAGGTATGTGATTTAATACTCTTGTTTCTGCAATTACAACACATTGCTCTGTAATTGTGAATGCCATATACTTTGCATATGGTAAAAATAAAAATACAATAGGGCCATTCAAAACCAAATAATCACGTTCTCTTTTCTATATATGTAGTACAGAATAATTGCCCCATACAAACCAGGTACATCAATGACAAATGAACTGTGCGGTCTTTGAATGTTAATGAATTCTCTTTAAAAAAATATATATATAAAAAGAAAAAATAAATCAGTGTTCCATTAAAATATCTAACTTTCCTAAATTAATGCATCTTTTTTACTTCATTCACAATTTTTTTTCTAATTTTTATAAGGAAAACTAGTCAATGAAACTTTGCTTTAGAAAAGCAACCCATGAGTTATCATCAATGCAGAAATTTCATAAGCTGCACTGAAGCCCATGGTCAGTCAAGTGCCTTTCTAGACAGGCTGCCAAATCCTGGAGCCTTTTCTTCCCAGTCAACACTTTCCCACCGATGTGAGAACCGTTTCTCATCAACAACCAAATTGTTTTCAGATGCTATGCTATAAGATGTTTCCTTAGAAACCATTTGGTAAAAGACGGTGGCTTTCTTCCTCAGAAATCTCAAGCAGTGAAAAGGCAGATTTTCTGGCATCAATCAAATCCAATTTCTCAGGTTCGCTAAACCTTTTCTCTTTGGAATAATGTCTTGTGACAAGATCTTAGTAGTTAGCAGTGCACAAAGAATTGCTGGTGTGAACCAGTTTTAAATGATTTTCATTCTTCTCCTGTAGGCACTCAATTGAAATTACTTCCAGAGCTTGTTGCACCTTGCTACAGTGCTTGCAGCAAAGCAAGTGAAAATTTGAGATGAAAGTCATACAGGAAAATGTGCAGATTAGGGGGACACCCATTTTGTTGTCTTGAAAATAAATGGCTTTGCTTTGCTCCTTTTTTCATACAGATCAGAGGTGCATTTTAAGTTTTTTGGGTTGGTTTTTTTTTTTATGTTTCGACTTGGGCAGACATGCCAAAACATTTTCTGATTTCACTAGGCAGGAGTACTATTTTTTTAAAAGCTTCACGAAGTTCTCACAGATGAGGTGCAGATGTGCAGCAGATGAGTTATTATTAGATTATACGGCTTCCTCTGACACAAGCATGCAATTCAGAAACAGCCTGTTGTGTGAGATTAATTTATAGTACATGCTTGCCTTTAATTCATGTAAACACTGCATCACTTGCTTTCTATGTCTGGAAAATGGTTCTGTACCATTCAAGGAGGCATGAACAGGAGGGAGAGCAGCTCCACTTTTGAAGCAAGACAAACCTAAAGAGGAAAAAGTGTTTTCTGTTTTATTTTCATATCCCACTGACCCTGTCCACCACCCTCCTCAAAACTGTGCAAAACTAAGAGAATACAGGGACACAGTATCCAATGAACCAAGTCATACAGATGGAATGGATGAAGGGGCTTTCCCTACCATGAAGAACCTAACTTTAGTCTGTCAGTGATACCACACGGTTTAGAGGCCAGAAAAATACTGGCAGTGCAGCACAGAAAATCCAGGATCAGATACCCCTTTCATTAGGACAGGTCGAGCCTTGGATCAGGCCCTGGGAAGAGAGGGGAGGCAGCTGCCACCTCCAGTACCACCACCTTACCTCTCTTCCCAGGGTGAGCCTTAGAGGAGACATCCCCAGGCATGCTGTCCGAGGAAGGGGGAAGCTGCAGAGACTGTAGGAGGAGAAAAAAGGGGAAACGATCAAAAAGAAGCTAGTACATAAAATATATACAGATCCTCAGGCCCTCACTGTGGTTCATTTAAGACAACATTTCAAAATGCAGAGCACAAAGTACAAATGTAAAAGTTCTTTTCAACCTCACTGTGGTCTATGGCACAGCTAATGACTGAATGCTAGTGTATCACCTTAAATTTTCTGCTGGGATTTTTGGCCTCTTCAGCCTTTATTCTATTTATAGCAAACGTCTTTTATTCCTTTGGTAAATCATTTTCTAATCACAAACTTCTTATGTGTACGTAAAGATTTAAGTCCTGGCCGACTGCTCATCTTTATTTGTACTTATCAACTCTTGGACAATTTATGTTGCCTTTCAATTAATAGTTATTTTTTATTCAGCTGCTGATGTTGCTTTATTCATGTCCTGCAACTCTTTATCAAGTCCTTGAACAAGTCAACTCCAATACAAAACTCCAATACAAAACAGTCCATCAAATGCTTCATGCTCTATCTTCCTTCTTGCCTATAACACGCTTACCCCCTTTTCCCAATTTCTTGGTGTCAACCCTTGATCCAGATCTAAATTCCATGATTCAGCTTTAGCTCTGTAAATTTTCCTCTCATCATCTATAGTATAATTCCATCATGCAACACTTTTCTTGACTGATTCTCCAAAAACTTTCATTCATCCTTTTATTTCTTGAGCTGCTTACTACAATTCTTCCTGAGCCTCATACGAAAGTCCCGAATCTGTTCCATCTCCAGTATTTTCTGAGAGCTGCAGCTTGTCTTGTCACTCATTCCAAAAAGCAATCCTCAAAGATCTCATCCTCTTGAAAATTCCAATTTGAAAAGGTTCCCCTTGCTTTAAAAGTCTGTCAACTCGCTTCTGCCATCTGTTTGACATTATTTCTACTCATGACTATCCCTGGGCCCTCTTCTCTTGTCATGGCCCCTCTCCATTTCAATGATTAACTGAAGACAGAACGTGCACAGCCACTCCCACACACTAATTCAAAAATCAATCAATAATAGGGGGGTCAGAAATGTTCAAAAAAGTATATGAGCTTGGTGTCATAAATTATGCCTAAGCTCCACTATTATCCCACTCATTTATAATCATTCACCATCCATTGCTTTTGAAAATCTGTATTTTTTTTTAAGTTTGAAAGATTAGTGTCCAAAATCATAAGCAACACATTCAATTTTTCAATAATGACCACTTATCTTAAGCCAGAGAATGGATTGTCATCAGGTCCACCTGATGACAATCCATTCTCAAAGGGGCAGATTTTTAATATTACATGCGTGGGGTACATTTGTGCGTGCTACCCAGCGTGCACAAATGTACACCCGATTTTATAACATGCGTGCGCGCTACCGCGCGCATGTTATCAAATCCAGGGTCGGCGCACGCAAGGGGGTGCGATGGCTTTCCCTCCAAGGCCGCTCCAAAATCAGAGCGGCCTTGGAGGGAACTTTTTTTTTGGTTCCCCTCCCCCCACCTTTCCCTCCCTTCCCCTTTCTAACCCACCCCCCAGCCCTACCTAAATCCCCGCCCTACCTTATTTCGTTGAGTTAACTTGCGCGCGCCGGCTCGCCATCCCCCGGCACAGGTCACTGTGCAGGAGGATTCTGGCCCACCCCTGGACTGCCCCGAACCACTGCCATGCCCCCGTCCCCCAGCCACGCCCCTGTCCCGCCCATTTTTTAAAACCACAGGACATACGCGCATCCCGGGGCTTGTGCGCGCCGCCGAGCCTATGCAAAATAGGCTCGGCACGCGCAGGCGTAGGTTTTCTGGGGTTACGCGCATATCTTATGCGCGAAACCCTTTGAAAATCTACCCCTAAGTTGAGAAATAGATCATCATCGCCTTTTCAAAATTTTCTGCCAGGAAGTTGGCTCAGAGCATAAAGTCACTATATCACACACAAGTCTGTTGGCTTTTGCAAGGAACTTTGACTGCGGTTACCATGTTCTTCAAGACAAAGAGAGCAACCTCTGTGTAAAATTTGAGAATCCAGTTTTCGTCCTGGGCCTGTTTTTTTCTCTCGTTTGAATGACTCCGATTCAGGGGTCTGGTAGGACAATCATGGATGCTGGGAAGAAGTTGAAAGAATTTCTGGGCAAGTTAGCCTTCTGGAGATGGCTGTTAAAGAAAAACAATTATGCACATTTCTCAAAGGAAGAAAAGCTGCTTCTGACATGTAAAGAAGGCTGAAGAAATCTTGCCAAAACTTCAAGAATGGAAATTTTGACTCATTTCACAACTCTAAAAAAAAATTATTTTCAAAATTGATTTTGGCTCAGAGGAGCTAAAGCCTGATGCTTGTGTTTATTATCCATTCCTCACTGGACCTGGACAGTGTCAATGATGCTGACCTAGCAAAGAATGATAGACTTGTGAGCCAAGGAATATGGTGAAAAAAAAAAAAGTGTAACCTTTGGGCAGGACGGACCCCTTAGACTAGACCCATGGGCACATAGAAATAGAGATGAACCCTATCTGCAACCAGTTATCCAGGATAGCTTCTACATCTGAGACCCAGGGCTCCCTGAAGGGGGAAATGTAGTCTCAAGACCCTTCTGTGTTCTCCCAAGTACACAGCCCTTTTCCCAGTCTCTGTAAACAGCAATGGTAATTTCCACAATCTATTGCAACAATGATCACACCAAGAAGCAATGTGGTTTCCAACATTTTTTTTACTGATAAATTGACTGAAGAATATTTAAAGCACTTCGGGCCTGATTCACTAAGCATTTTCCCATAGAGACAGAATGGGAGGAAAGCTTTAGTGAATCAGACCATTAGATTTTAATTAAAGCTGATGAACAATTAAGCAGAAAGATTAATAAATTTGTGACCTCACTCTTCTAGCAAAGTCCTTGAATTTCTGAAAGCCAAGTCCTTAATAACTGTTCTCTTTCTCTTTCCAGTTACTTATTCTGAAGAAGGCCTAACCGTTCTTCCAACTCCCAATTTTATCAATAAATCTTCTCCCCACTGTAGAAAGATTGGAATAAAGTCCCAAATACCTTTCAGAACATAGCCAGTCCTAATTCTCATACCTTTCCTGAAGTCTTCTTGAATATCCTAGATTATCCTTCTGAAAAGTCCCAGTGGGCACACCTGAGTCAGCAGCAAGAGGCGTCCTTAAATACTTTCCGATCCTTCTCTCTAGCAATGGGCAGGAATCCATTTCCTCCTCTGATGGAAAACTTTCCTCCTCAGGCTCTTTCCAGGTGAAAGATGCCTCTTTCCCCAAATCAATTGGAAACTGATTCCCTGGTACTAAGGGCACTCATTCTAGGTGGAACAAAAATAAACCTGGACTCAAAAATGGGGGGGAAAACAAACAAGAGACAGGAAGGACAGAAAAAACTTCCTTGCCTCAAAATTGAGGAGAGAGTCACTGAAGAAGGTTAAAACTCCTCTGGGTCGCTGACAGCTCTATCCCCTGGAGGAGTGATAGAACTCTGCCAGAATCTTCCTTACCCCCTGATCTACCCTGACACAGGGATGCCCCAATCCGCTGTGAAAGCAGGCACCAGGCACCATTTTAGAGAGTGGGATTTTTAGTTAGATTTTATGAAGGCAGAAACTCTGTCTTCCATCTGGTAATTTTGCTAACTTATTGGAGATGGTTTTTGAAGTCGGCGTCTTTAGACTGATCTATTTCGGCCCGTGTTTACTCTTTTTGATCCAT